>NC_133897.1:168748195-169048568 GCF_964199755.1 Larus michahellis | reverse complement strand
CAGGCTTGGGGAAGAGTGGCTGGAAAGCTGCCCGGCAGAAAAGGACCTGGGAGTGTTAGTGGACAGCCGGCTTAACATGAGCCAGCAGTGTGGCCAGGTGGCCAAGAGGGCCAATGGCATCCTGGCTTGTATCAGGAATAGCGTGGCCAGCAGGAGTAGGGAAGTCATCGTGCCTCTGTACTCGGCACTGGTGAGGCCTCACCTCGAGTACTGTGTTCAGTTTTGGGCCCCTCACTACAGGAAAGACATTGAAGTGCTGGAGTGTGTCCAGAGGAGAGTCACCAAGCTGGTGAGGGGTCTGGAGAACAAGTCCTGTGAGGAGAGGCTGAGGGAGCTGGGCATGTTTAGTTTGGAGAAGAGGAGGCTGAGGGGAGACCTCATTGCCCTCTACAGCTACCTGAAAGGAAACTGTAGAGAGGCAGGGGTTGGCCTCTTCTCCCAAGGGAATAGCGACAGGACCAGAGGAAATGGTAGGAAGCTGCGGCAAGGGAGATTTAGATTAGATATTAGGAAGAATTACTTTACTGAAAGAGTGGTCAGGCACTGGAACAGCCTGCCCAGGGAGGTGGTGGAGTCACCATCCCTGGAGGTATTTAAGAAACGTGTAGACATGGCTCTTCAGGGCATGCTCTAGTGCCCAAGATTATTGGTTTGTGGTGGGGTGTTGTGTGTGGGGTTGTGGGTGTGGAGATTAGTAGGTGGGTGCTTTTTTTTTTTTTTTTTTTTTTTTTGTGTGGTTGGACTCGATGATCTCAGAGGTCCCTTCCAACCAGTAAGATTCTGTGATTCTGTGATTATTATGTGCAAGCCTTTGTTTGGGCAAGTGAAGGGCTTGTGTAAGGTTCTGGGAGCTTCCCCGTGCTGCCCTGTGCTGTTGTTTTTGCTGGGGCCATAGTTCCTACGAGAGGTCTTCTAGCCCTTTTCCAGCCACCCCGATGGTCTCTGTAGCCCTGGCCTTGTGTTGGGTGAGGTTGGAAGAGCCTTGTGAGAAGAAAGGAAGTGGAGGCGTTTGAGGCTGAGATGCAAGAGAACTTTATTGAGGGAAAAGATTGCAAAGGCAGAGGTGCTAAGGGGAAGGGAGATGGTCTGAGGTATTAGTAGGGCAACCATCAACCAAAGTCCCCTGCACGAGAGAGATCAGCTACGAAGGGTGGTGGCGATGGCCCTTAGCAGGGGTAGCAGCCTCTTCTGCCACCGTAGCAGCCAAGGCCTCCCAAGCCGTAGCCGAGGCTGAATCCGAAGCCGCCGGAGGAGATGGGCACTCCCTGGGCGCTGAGCTCATTGCCCACGGCAGCGGATGCGGAGGATCCGACAAAGGTGCTCTGGGGGAAGGAGGTGAGAATGGGTCCTGGCAGGGTGACCTGCACGGTGGAAGGCTGGATGACGACGCGGGAGGCCTCGCACTGCCTGACGCAGGGCTCGTTGCAGCTGTTAGCCAGCGGGGTGGGTCCGCAGGGGCTGCAGAGGTTGTTGCAGGCCATGTGTGTGGTGTGGAGTTTCCCTGGAAGAGAGGGTGTTGAGAAAGGTGAGGGTGGTGGGGGTGTGAGGTTTGGTTTTGGAGGAGGGCGAGGGAGTGTGGAGGGCTGTTGTGGTGCTGTGGGGAGCGTGGCAGTGGGGAGGCGTGAGGGCTGTTGAGGCTGTGGGCAGAGCGTGGTGGAGGAGAGGGACCAGGTGGTTGAGAAGAAGGAGGGTCATGGGGTTGAGACTCACCTTGTTGAGGGTGGAGGATAAGGCGTGAGGAGAAGTGTGTGAGGGAGAGAGGCGCTGGGCCGCCTTTTATGCTGGTCGTGGAGGGGCGGGACAGGCTTGGCGCATGACGGTGTTTTTCAGCAATGAGTCATTCCGTGCTGCAGCCACTCAAGGAATGATGTGCGTTGCGTTTTCCTTACCATAACAGCCCCTTTTCATCTTCTCCTCATGTCCATCTCACCCTAGTGGCAGCTTTTAAGTTAGAGTAAGTAGTTTGAGGGATGTGCATGCATGCAGCGTTTCAGGGTATTCAGGAGACATGGCCAAAGCATACCAGAGGTGGTGTGTCATAAGTGAGGTCATTTTGTGTCAGTTGTGTGGTGTGGTTTGTGGTTGCGTTGTGAAGAGGGGGCTGGCTTGGCAGGCTGGCCTGGGCTTTGGAGGGGTGCCAGGCATTCGGTGCTGCCCCAAGTTCAGTGAAGACGGAGTGGGAGGAGGTGCTCCAGGCACTGGAGCAGAGATTTCCCTGCATCTCGTTTTGAAGACCATGGTCAAGCATGTTGTAGATATGCAGCCCATGGCGGTCAATGGTGGAGCAGATATCTACCTAGAGCCTGTGGAGGAACCCCCGCCGAAGCAGGTGGATTCCCAAAGGAGGCTTTGATCCCATGGAGAGAAACCAGTGCTGGAGCAGGTCTTTTGGCAATAAACTCGTTAAAGTTCTGCATCCCAGCATGAGATGCCTCCACTTCCTTTCTTTTCCCAAGGCTCTTCCAACCTCATGCAACACAAAGCCAGGGCTCGGGAGGCAACTGGGGTGAGTGCGAAAAGGGCTACAGGACCCCTCTTAGGAAGTATGTCCCCAAGAACAGCAGCACAGGGCAGCACAGGGGGGCTTCCAGAACCTGACACAAGCCCTCCACTTGACCAAACAAAGCCTTTGCAATACTAAGGCACTTTGAACCACCATTCTGACAAAGGCTCCCCATGGCAGCACACACTTCACTAACTCTCTCCCCCAGCACCACCCCTTGGCCAGCACAGCAGGCAGAATCACAGCAAACAGAATCATCGACTGCATAAGGAACCTCTGGACATCATCTACTTCAACCTAAACTTCTCAAAGGGGTCGCCTCCAGCAGGCTCTAAAGGACCACATCCAGTCAGGTTTTCACTATCTCCAAGGTTGGAGACTCCAACACCTCCCAGTGCAATCTTTTTCCCACTGCTTGACCAGCCTCATGCTGAAAAAGGCTTGCCTCCTCTTCCAAGGAAATGGCACAACTTTTCATCTTTCTCCATTAACACATTCCCTGGCCGTGGGTGCCCATGGGAAGAGTCCGACTCCCTTGCATTTGGGGTGAGAATGCTGTCAACAGCCCATTAGAGGTTTTGGTTGTTGTAAGTACTCAAGGCTTTTTCTGCTCCTCATACCGCCCAACCAGCAAGTAGGCTGGCAGTGCGCAAGAACTTTGGAGGTGACATGGCCCATACAGCTGACCCTAGCTGACCAAAAGGATAGTCCATGCCATATGACATCATGCTCAGTATAAAATGCTGGGGAAGAAGAAAGAACAGGTGGACGTTTGGTGTTATGAGGTTTCTATTCCCAAGAAAACAGGACGCGTCATGAAGCCTTGCTTTTCTGGACCCCGATCCGAGGCATAAGCCGGCAGTTTCTCCAGCAGAATGCTGTGGGAAATGGCATGAAACACTTTTCTAAAGCCCAGGTTACCAACATCCACGGCCTTTCCCTCATGCTTTGTAAAACGCCTTTGTACCAAGCCCTCAAAGAAGAGAAACACTAAGACACCCACAGAACACATGCAGGGAGAAAGGCCAGGCCTAAAGACAGGCTGAGTGAGCTGGCAGAAGCGCAGGGAGGGAGCGAATGCCATGGAAGGGGCAGCACCTCACGCCTGCAACACCATCAAAGTTTCAACCACCCTGGCAGGGCTGCAAGAAAATGAGGCCCCCTCTTCAAAACGCAACCACAAACCACACCACAGGACTGCCGTGGGATGACCTCACTGAAGACACCCGACCTCTCTATGCTTTGGTGGCGTCTGCTGAATTCCGTGACACAGCATCCATCCAAACCCTCCCAACTACCTACACTCACTTAGAAGCTGCTGCCAGGGCCAAATGGAGACGACCTCAAGAGGATGACATGAAAAGGGACTGTTGTGGGAAGGAAGACACACCCCATGTCATTACTTGAGTGCCTGTACCATGCAAGAGCTGCTTGGTGAAAAAAAAGTCATGCGCCAAGCCTGTCCCGCCCCTCCAGGACCAGCATAAAAGCCGGCCCAGTGCCTCTCTCCCTCACACACTTCTCCTCACGCCGCCTCCTCCACCCTCAACAAGGTGAGCCACAACCCCCTGACCCTCCTTCTCCTCACCCACCTGGCACCTCTCCTCCACCATGCTGTGCCGACAGCCTCAGCAGCCCTCACGCCTCCTTACTGCCACACTCCCCACAGCCCCACACCAGCCCTCCACACTCCCTCGTCCTCTTCCAACACTGACCCTCACACGCCCATGACCCTCACCTTTCTCCACACCCTCTCTTCCAGGCACCCTCCACACCACACACATGGCCTGCAACGACCTCTGCGGACCCTGCGGACCCACCCCACTGGCTAACAGCTGCAACGAGCCCTGCGTCAGGCAGTGCGAGGCCTCCCGCGTCGTCATCCAGCCTCCCGCCGTGCAGGTCACCCTGCCAGGACCCATCCTCACCTCCTTCCCCCAGAGCACCGCCGTCGGATCCTCTGCATCCGCTGCCGTGGGCAATGAACTCAGCGCCCAGGGAGTGCCCATCTCCTCTGGCGGTTTCGGCTTCGGCTACGGCTACGGCTTGGGAGGCCTTGGCTGCTACGGTGGCAGAAGAGGCTGCTACCCCTGCTAAGGGCCATCGCCACTAACCCTGGCACCAGCCACCCTGGCACAAGCCACGGCTTGCATTGAAGACGCACTTCTAGGTAGTTGCTGGCACAGGATTGTATCGTCCATGGCTCCTCCTCTCAAGACACCAAGCAAGGGAGGAGGGAAGGGGCAAGCCCAAGCTGTCTGCAACCATGGCCCATGTACCTCCTCCTCTTCTCCCACTTCCTTCTTTGCATCGCCCCTTCGGCTATGTCCACTACACTCTGCTGCAAACACTTGCTGACAACTCAAAGACCTCCAGGGTGCCATTTCCCCTCCCAGCCAGGAAGACCTTGATGCTCTGGCAAGATCTTCTCTCACAAGCGACCTCGAATGAAGGTCAGCCTACCTGCAGCTCAGACTGGCTCCCTTCCACTTGGCATTCCTGCCTGTGCACTGCTTTGCCTCAATAAAGTTCTCCTGCATCCAAAACTGAGATGCCTTCGCTTTCTCCTTCCGTGGTTTTGGCCGGATTGGCCAATCACAATGACAGATGTCCCCCCTTCCCAAAGAGAGGAGAGGAAGAGATAAGAGGACCTGTCCTGTCCGCTCCTCCTTACAGGTGTCACCCTTCTATGCTTTTCCACTTCTGACCCTCTAACGAGGCAAATAACGAAGTTAGCTGACCTCGCTTGTTATAGGGATAAGTCTAAGCGAGAGCGTCTCTGCGTACCATTCCTTGGTATAATCAGGTCTTGTCACTCAGTGAGAGTGAACACTTTCTAAACAATATGCTGTTAATTTCCCGGTTTAGTCAGTTAGAAGAGGCCCAGCTAAAACGTAAAAATACAAACCAGAAAATTGGTTCTGTTTTACCTCAAACCAGGACACTTGTCTCCAGTTGCTCCCAACTGCAGCCGGCACAGTGACAGGGCTCCACGCACCATCACAGTGGGTGTAAAAAGGCAAGAGGACCTCTCTTAGGAAGTATGTCCCCAGCTACAACAGCAGCACAGAGCAGCACAGGGCGGTTTCCAGAACGTGACACAAGCCCTTCACTTGACCAAACAAAGGCTTGCACATGCTAATGCACTTCTACTGCAGCCTCTGACACAAGCTCCCCATGGCAGCACACACTTTGCCAGCTCTCTTCCCCAGCATGACCCTGTGGCCAGCACAGCAGGCAGAATCACAGCAACGAGAATCATTGACTGCCCAAGGAACCTCTGGACATCCTCTACTTCAACCGAACCTGCTCAAACAGTGTCAGCTCAAGCAGGCTCTCCGCAACCATGTCCACACAGGTCTTCAGTATTTCCAAGGATGGAAGGTCCAACGCCTCTCTGCGCAACCGGTTCCAATCTTTGACCACACTCACGCTGAAAACAGCATGCCTTCTCTTCCAAGGAAAAGGCGCCTCTTTTCATCTTTCTCCATCATCACTTGCCCTGGTTGTGGGCACCTGAGAGAAGAGTCTGACTCCCCTCTCCTCATTCCCTCCTTAGTAAGGTTTCAGCTGGGATAGAAGTGACTCCCTTCCTGGCAGCTGGTAGGGTGCTCTGTTTTGCATTTGGGATGAGAATGCTATTGACAGCCCGCTACTGTTTTCAGTTCTTGCTAAGCACTCAAGGCCTTTTCTGCTCCTCACACCACCCTGCCAGCAAGTAGGCTGGGAGGGCACAAAAAGCTGGGAGGAGACACAGCCAGCACAGCTGACCAGAACTCACCAAAGGGATAGTCCGTGCCGTATGACATTATGCTCAATACATAATGCTGGGGGAAGAACAAAGAAGGCGGGAGGCACTCTTGGAGTTATGACATTGGTCTTCCCAAGAAACATCACGCATCATGGAGCCCTGCTTTCCTGCAGGCAGCTGAACTCCTGCCTGCCCATGGGAAGTAGTGAAGGAATTCCTTGATTTGCTTTGTTTGCGTGAACAGCTTTTGCTCTCCTTATTAAACTGTCTTTCTCTCAATGCACAAGTTGTATGTGGAGAAGCTGGATCAAGTGGCTGAGGCCAATGGTATGAGGTTCAACAAGTGCTGGGGTCCTGCACTTGGGTCACAACAACTCCTTGTAACGCTACAGGCTCAGGGAAGAGCGGCTGGAGAGCTGCCCGGTGAAAAAGGAGCTGGGGGTGTTGTTTGACAGCCAGCTGAGTATGAGCAAGCAGTGTGCCCTGGTGTCCAAGAAGGCCAGTAGCATCGTGGTGTGTTTCAGGTGATAGGACAAGAGGAAATGGCCTCATTTTTCACCAAGCGAGACTCTGGGTTGATCGTATGAAAAATGTCTTCTCCGACAGGGTTGTGAAGTGCTGGAAGAGGCTGGCCAGGGAAATGGTTGAGTCACAATCGTTTTTTGTACATTCCTCTGTAAGTTCTGTTGTTCTTGATTTCCTCTATCGTCTGCTGTTCTGTTAAACTGCCTTTATCTCAAGCCGTGAGTTTTCCCTCTTTCTTCCGATTCTCCCCCACATCTCACAGCTGTGGGAGCAGTGAAGGAGTGGCCGCATGGTTCTTTGTTGCCAGCTGGCATTCCCCCAAAACACAACCTCAATGATTCTGTGATTTCTGGAAGGCCATGGACTTAGTGGAGCAAGGGGAGTGCAGGGCCACCCAGATGCTGAAGGGACTGAAGCATCCTTCATTGAGGAGAAGCAGAGAGAGCTGGGAGGTTTCTCAGCCAGGAGGCAAGGCCACGTTCATTGATGAGCTGTTATCAATGTCTCTAAATCCCAGATGGGAGTTTCAGTGGTGCAAACCCAGCGAGCGTTGAGAACCATGCAGCCGCTCGCTCGCTTCCCCCTCGGCAGGATGGGGAAGAGAATCAGAAGAGGAAAAGTGAAAAAATGCGTGTGCTGAGGTAGAAATAGTTCTGTAGGTAGAGCAAAAGCCATGAGTGGCATCAAAGAAACCAAGGAATTCTTTGAATACTTCCCATTGGAATGCAGGTGTTCAGCCATGTCTCCAGGAAAGAAGGGCTCCATGATGCACATCAGTTATTTGGAAAGACAAACGCCGTACGTCCGTTTATTACACCGTCCTTTCATCTTTGCCATGCATTATATACCGAGCACGCCTTCACCTGGCATGGACTATCATTTGGTCAGTTGGGGTCAGCTGTCCTGGCCGTGTCACTTCCCAGCTTTTTGTGCACTCCCAGCCTACTCGCTGGCAGGGCAGTGTGAGGAGCAGAAAAGGCCTTGAGCGCTTAGCAACAACCAGAAAGAGTAGTGGGCTCTCAATGCCATTCTCATCCCACATGCACAACCTAGCCGTCTACCAGCTGCTAGTGAGAAAGTCAACTCTATCGCAGGTGAAGCGATGTCAGGAGGGAACGAGGAGAGGGGAGTCAGACTCTTGTCATGAGTGCCCATGGCCGAGGCATGGGGAATGAGAAAAGCTGAAAAGACGTGCCACTTCCATGGAAGAGAAGGCCAGCCTTTTTCAGTATGACCGTGACTGTGGTCTAACAGGTGAAAAGGGGTTGTAGAGAGAGGTGTTGGAGACTTCATCCTTGGAGATACTGAAACCCTGACTGGACAAGGCTGTGGAGTGCCTGCTTGAGTTGACTCTCTTTGAACGGGTTTTGTTGAAGTAGATGGTCTCCAGAGACTCCTTGTGCAGTGAATGATTGTGTTTGCTGTGATTCTGCCTGCTGTGCTGGTGAGAGGGTCATGCTGCGGAAGAGAGTTGGTGAAGTGCGTGCTGGCATGGGGAGCTTGTGTCAGAGCCTTGGTTGGAAGTGTGTTAATATGTCCAAGCCTTTGGGTAAGTGAAGGGCTTGTGTCAGGTTCTGGAAGCCCCCCTGTGCTGCTCTGTGCTGTGGTTGTTGCTGGGGCCATAGTTCCTAAGACCGGCCCTGTGGCCCTTTTCCACCCACCGCGATGGTCTCTGTAGCTGTGGCTTTGTGTTGAGTGAGGCTGGAAGAGCCTTGTGACAAAAAAGGAAACTGAGGCATCTCAGGTGGAATGCAGGAGAACTTTATTGATGGAAAAGAATGCAAAGGCAGGAATGCCAAGTGCAAGGGAGCTAGTCAGAGTTGCAGGTAGGGTGACCACCATCCAAGCTCCCTTGTGTGAGAGAGATCTTGCCAGAGCAGCAAGGTCTTCCTGCCCCACAGCGGGAGTTGCACAGTGGAGCTCGTTGTTGGGCTCTGGCTTGTCAGATTGTGTTTGCAGCGGAGAGTAGTGGATATAGCAGAAGTTGAACTGCAAAGAAGGAAGTGGGAGAAGAGAAGGACTGTCCCCATCCCTCTTCCTTGGAGCCTTGAGATAAAGATGCGTGGACAGCAGGTCTATGTGCTAGGAAAGAGCCAAGGATGTGTCCTCCATCAGTACCGTGGCTTCCAGGCTGTCAGGGTTTTGTCAGGGGTGGTGGTGAGGGCCCTTAGCAGGGGTAGCAGCCTCTTCTGCCGCTGAAGCAGCCCAGGCCTCCCAAGCCGTAGCCGAGGCCGTAGCCATAGCCGAGGCCGAAGCCGAAGCCGCCGGAGGAGACGGGCACTCCCTGGGCGCTGAGTTCATTGCCCACGGCAGCGGATGCGGAGGATCCGACAAAGGTGCTCTGGGGGAAGGAGGTGAGGATGGGTCCTGGCAGGGTGACCTGCACGGTGGAAGGCTGGATGATGACGCGGGAGGCCTCGCACTGCCTGACGCAGGGCTCGTTGCAGCTGTTAGCCAGCGGGGTGGGTCCGCAGGGTCCGCAGAGGTCGTTGCAGGCCATGTGTGTGGTGTGGAGGGTGCCTGGAAGAGAGGGTGTTGAGAAAGGTGAGGGTGGGGGGTTTGAGGGTCAGTGTTGGAAGAGGACGAGGGAGTGTGTAGGGTTGGTGTGGGGCTGTGGGGAGCTGGAGCAGAAGGGCCAGGTGGGTGAGGAGAAGGAGGGTCAGGGTGTTTAGACTCACCTTGTTGAGTGTGGAGGAGAAGGTGTGAGAAGTGTGTGAGGGAGAGAGGAGCTGGACCGGCTTTTATGCTGGTCATGGAGGGGCGGGACAGGCTTGGCGCATGATGGCGTTTTCCACAAACAAATTTGCATGACACAGCCTCACGAGTAATGACGTGGTTGTGTTCTTTGTTTTCTGAAATTCTCCAATTTCATGTTGTCTTATTGATGATGTGTCCACTGTGCCCTGGCGGCAACTTTTAAGTGCCAGTAGTAGAGGCCCTAAACATTGTGTTGATGGCACGCGTCAGGGTTGTCAGAAGACGTGACCAAAGCATAAGAGAGGTGGGGTGTCATCAGGGAGTTCATGCCGTGGCAGTTGTGTGGTGTGGTTTGTGGGTGCGTTGTGAAGAGGGGGCGTCATTTCCTCGCAGCCCTGGCAGGCTGGTCTGGGCTTTGGAGGGGGGCCAGGCATTAGGCGCTGCGCCTTGCATTGCGCTTGTTCCTTCCCTGCCTTGCTGCCAGCTCACTAAGCCTGTCTTTGGGCATGGCCTTTCCTGTTGGGTGTGCTCTGTGGCTGTCTTGGTGCCCCTTTTGTTTTTAAGGTTGTAGGTGGGAGAACGGAGGCTGCGTGTTTGGGTTTGTGCCCCGCTGGGTCCGTCCCTGGCCGAGGCAGTTGAAGCAGGCAGAGGAGGGCTGTTTGTGAGAGCAGGACATTATCGTGGCAGCCCTGTGCTGTTGGGAGGCTGGTCGTGCTCCCCAAAGGCTCCTCTTGGCTCTTGCGTAGGGATCCCCTTAGTTGTGGCCGGCAAATTTGCAACCTGGGCTCTGGCGCGACACATCTGAAGATGAGCAACGAAGCTGGTGAAGGATCTAGAGAAGAAGACTTGTTAGGAGCAGTTTAGGGAACTGGGCATGTTTAGTTTGCAGAAAGAAAAAGGCTGAGGGCACGCCTTATCGCTCACTACACCCACCTGAAAAGAGGTGGTAATGAGATAGGTGTCAGTCTCTTATCCCGAGTAACACGTGATAGGAGAAGAATTAACGTCTTTAAAGGGTGCATAGGGATGCTCAGTTTGGATGCTGGGAAAAATGTCATCCCCAGCAGGGTTATGAAGCACTGGAAGAGGCTCCTCCGGGAAGTGGCTGAATCACCATCCCTGGAGGTAATGACAAGACGTGTAGATGTGGGACTTAGGGCTATGTTTCTTTTGTGAAGTTCATAGTCATAGGTGAACGGTGTCAATATTGTTCAGGGTCTTTTCCAACCCAAGTGCCTCCATGATTGCGTATGAGGCAGCGTGCAAAAGCAGGCGAGTTCCTGGAGAGGCCGAGAGTGTGTCAAGAGACAGAGGGGGAGTGGGATCGGCATGCAGGGGAGGCTGGTGGGCCAGGGCCTTTGGGTTGTTTACATGGGGCGAGTGCCAATGGATGAGGCCATTTCTCTGCACAGTGTGTGACTGGAAGAAAGGGAAGGTGGAGCTTGTTGAGGAGAGTTGGAGGCAAGCACGCAGCACGTGAGTGCGGAGCTGAGGCCATGATTTCATGCATGACTGCATTTTTGAGCAAGCATCTCTTTCATGCCACAGCCTGTCAAGTGCTGTGGTGGGCGTGTTTTCCTTCCCACAACGCTCCGTTTACATGTTGTCGTCTTGTGGATGTGTCCACTTGGCCCTGGTGGTAGCTTTTAAGTGCAAGTAGGTATTTTGGAGGACGTGCATGGACGCTGTGTGTTAGGGAATTCAGCAGTCACAGCCAAGGCGTAGGAGAGGTGGGGTATCTCCAGTGACATCATCTCGTGGCACGTTTGTGGCTGGCTAAGCCTGTCTTTAGGCCTGCCACACCCTGTTGATGTGCCCTGTGGGCACTTTGATGCCCCCATTGCTTGTAAGTTTGTAGCTGAGAGAAAGGTCTGTCTTTCTGACCTGGGAGCTGGGAAACGTTATGGAGCTAATCATCTTGATCGCCTTCGTATGGCACATAGAGGCCAAGCAGGTGATGAGGCCCAGCCAGCATGGCTTTATGAAGGGCAGGTCCTGCTTGCCTAACCTGATCTCCTTCTATGTCAAGGGGACGCGCTTAGTGGGTGGATGAGTGAAGGGCTGTGGATGTTGTTAACTGGACTTTAGTAAAGCCGTTGACACAGTTTCCAAGAGTGTTGTCCTGCAGAAACTGCCTGCTCATGGCTCTGACGGGCGTACACTTTGCTGGCTAAAAAACGGGCTGGATGGCCAGGCCCATAGAGGTGAATGGAGGTAAATCCAGATTGTTGCCACCACAGGTGGTGTTCCCCAGGGCTGAGTACTGGGGCCGGTTCTCTTTAGTATCTTTACGAACGACCTGGACGAGGGGGTCGAGTGTACCCTCAGAATGTTTGCAGGCAACACCAAGTTGGGCGAGTGTGTGGATCTGCTTGAGGGTAAGACGCTTTAGAGAGCGATCTGGACAGGCTGGATCGATGGGAGGAGGCCAATGGTGTGGGGTTCAGAAAAGCTGAGTGCCGGGTCCTGCACTTGGGTCACAAGAACCCCATGCAACGCTACAGGCTTGGGGAAGAGCGGCTGGAAAGCTGCCCGTTGGAAAAGGAGCTGGGGGTGTTGTTTGACAGCCAGCTGAGTATGAGCCAGCAGTGTGCCCTGGAGCCCAAGGCGGCCAGTAGCATCGTGGCCTGTATCAAAAGTCATGAGTCCAGGAGGACTATGGAAGTGATCGTCCCCCTGTAATGGGCACTGGTGAAAAATGTCTTCACTGAAATGGTTGTCAAGCACTGGAATAGGCTTCCCAGGGAAGCGTTTGAGTCACCAGCCCTGGAGGTATCTAGAAGACAGTAGACTTGGCCCCAAGGGACTTGCTTTAGTGGGGCACTTGGTAGTGTTAGGTTAAGGGATGGAATCAGTGATCTTAAGTGTCTTTCCCAACCTCAGTGATTCTGTGAGTTTTTGAAGGCCATGGATGTGGTGGAGCAAGTCGAGTGCAGGGCCACCAAGACGCTGAAGGGACTGGAGCATCCTTCCCTTGAGGAGAATCTGAGAGAGCTGGGAGTTTCTTCAGCCAGGAGAAAAGGCCGCGTAGGGGAGATGTCATCAATGTCTCTAAATCCCGGATGGGAGGTGTCTTGGTTTAACGCCAGCCAGCAATCTGAACCATGCAGCCACTTGCACACTCCCCACTACAACAGGCTGGGAAAGAGAATCCGAAGAGGAAAAGTGAAAAAATGTGTGCGTTGAGATGTCAGTTTAATAAGTAAAGCAAAAGATGCACAAGCAAGCAAAGCAAAAGAAGGAGTTCCTTCACTACTTCCCAAGGCAGGCAGGCGTTCAGCCGTCTCCAGGAAAGAAGGGCTCCATGAGACATAACGGTTACTTGGAAGACAAATGCCATAACTCTGAACATTCCCCGCTTCTTTCTTCCCTCACTGTGCTCTCATGTGGCATGGACTATGCCTTTGGTCAGCTGGGGTCAGCTGTACCGGCCGCCTCACCTCCCAGCTTTTTCTGTACGTCCAGCCTACTTGGTGGGGGGTGGTGTGAAGAGCAGAAAAGGCCTTGAGAGCTTAGCAACAACCAAAAACCATTAGTGGGCTCTCAATGCCATTCTCATCGCAAACGCAAAACCTAGCACTCTACCAGCTGCTGAGCAAGTCAACTCTATCCCAGCTGCAGCCATGTCAGGAGGGAATGAGGAGAGGGGAGTCAGACAGGGCAAGGGTGAATGGAGAAAGCTGAAAAGACGTGCCATTTCCTTTGAAGAGAAGGCAAGGCTTTTTCAGTGGGAGGGTGGTCCAAAAGTGGAAGCGGTTGCGCAGAGAGGTGTTGGAGTCTCCATCATGTAGAAACTGAAGAGCTGACTGGATCTGGTGCTGAACAGCGTGCTCAATCTGACCACGTTTGAGAAGGTCGGGTGTAATGAGGTTATCTCCAGAGGTTCCTTGTGCAGTCAAGGATTCTGTTTTCTGTGACTCTGCCTGCTGTGTTGGCCAGAGGGTCATGCTGGGGAAGAGAGCTGGTGAAGTGCGTGCTGCCATGAGGAGCTTTCATTGGAGGCATGAGTAGAAGTGCGTGAGGTTGTCCAAGGCTTTCTTTTGTTAAGTGAAGGGCTTGTGTGAGGTTCTGGAAGCCCCCTCTGTTGTGCAGTTGCTGTTGCTGGGGCCATAGTTCCTAAGACCGGTCCGGTGGCCCTCTTGCACCCACCCCGATGGGCACTGTAGCCCTGCCTTTGTGTTGGGTGAGGTTGGAAGAACTTTGTGAGAAGAAAGGAAGAGGAGGCGTCTTAGGCTGGGATGCAGAAGAACTTTATTGAGGGAAGAGAGAAGTTCAAAGGTAGAAGCGCTAAGTGCGAGAGAGACCGTCTGAGTTGCAGGTAGGGTGACCATCATCCAAGGTCCCCTGTGTGTTCTAGGTCTTGCCAGAGCATCAAGGTCTTCCTGGCCTGCAGTAGGAGCAGCACCCTGGAGGTCCCGTGTGGTATTTGCCTCTACAGCAAGTGCTTGCAGCGGAGAGTCGTGAACGTAGCAGAAGGGGCGATGGAAAGAAGGAAGTGTTAGAAGAGGAGGAGGTACATGGGCCATGGTTGCAGACAGTCTGGGTTGGCCCCTTCCCTGCTTCCTTGCTTGGTGCCCTGAGAGGAGGAGCTGTGGATGGTGAAGCCATGTGCCAGAACATGCTTGAGCTGCCTCCTCAATCCATGCCGTGGCTTCCATGGTGTGGGTGGTTGTTGTCAGGGGTGGTGGTGAGGGCCCTTAGCAAGGGTAGCAGCCTCTTCTGCCACCGTAGCAGCCAAGGCCTCCCAAGACATAGCCGTAGCCGAAGCTGAAGCCGCTGGAGGAGACGGGCACTCCCTGGGCGCTGAGTTCGTTGCCCACGGCAGCGGATGCAGAGGATCCGACGGCAGTGCTCTGGGGGAAGGAGGTGAGAATGGGTCCTGGCAGGGTGACCACTACAGTGGGGGGCTGGATGACGATGCGGGAGGCCTCACACTGCCTGACACAGGGCTCATTGCAGCTGTTAGCCAGCGGGGTGGGCCCACAGGGGCGGCAGAGGTCGTTGCAGGCCATGTGTGTGGTGTGGAGTTTCCCTGGAAGAGAGGGTTTTGAGAAAGGTGATGGTGGTGGGGGTGTGAGGGTCAGTGTTGGAGGAGGGCGAGGGAGTGTGGAGGGCTGTTGTGGGGCTGTGGGGTGCGTGGCAGTGGGGAGGCGTGAGGGCTGTTGAGGCTGTGGGCAGAGCGTGGTGGAGGAGAGGGGCCAGGTGGTTGAGAAGAGGGAGGGTCATGGGGTTGAGACTCACCTTGTTGATGGTGGAGGATAAGGCGTGAGGAGAAGTGTGTGAGGAAGAGAGGCGCTGGGCCGCCTTTTATGCTGGTCGTGGGGGAGCGGGACAGGCTTTGCGCATGAGAGTGTTTTTTCAGCAAGCAACTCTTGCATGCCACAGCCTGGTGAGTCATGAGGTGGGGTGTCTTTTCTTTTCCCTAATTCTCCATTTTCATGGCCCCGTCTTGAGGACGTGTCCAGTTGGCCCCTGGTGGAAGCTTTTAATTGCCAGTCTTAGAGGCCAAAGACTTGGTTTTATTGGCATTTTTCAAGGCATTCAGCAGACGCAGACAAACCGTATGAGAGGTTGGCATGGATTTATGAGGGGCAGGTCCTGCCTGACCACTCTGATCTCCTTCTTTGTCAAGGGGACCCTCTGAGTGGATGGATGAGGGAAAGGCTGTGGATGAAGTTCCCACTGTTTGGAAAAGGGGTACCATGACACCCATCTTTCAAAAAAGAAACAAGGAAGATGCGGGGATTTACGGGCCGGTCAGTTTTACATCTGTGCCCAGCAGGATCATGGAGCAGATCCTCCTGGAAACTCTGCTAAGTCACATGGAAAATTTGGAGGTGATCGGTGACAGTCAACATGGCTTCAGCAAGGGCAAGTCAAGCCTGACAAATTTGGTGGTGTTCTCTGACAGGGTTACAGTGTTGGTGGATAAGGGAAGAGCAAAAGACGTCATGTACCTGGACATGTGCAAAGCGTCTGACACTGTCCCACACAACATGCTGGTCCCGAAATTGGAGTGACATGGATTTGACCAATGGAGCACTCGGAGGATAAGGAACTGGATGGATGGCCGCACTCAAAGGCTTTTGATTAAGGGTTTGATGTCCAAGTGGTGAGCAGTGAGGAGTGACGTTCCTCAGGAGTCGGTACTGGGAGCGGTGCTGTTTAACGTCTTTGTCGGTGCCATGGACAGTACGAAAGAGCTGGCGGAAGAGCTCGCCAGGCCACTTTGCATCATTTATGAGCAGTCCTGGAGAACCGGGGAGGTCAGCAATGTGACAGCCATCCACAAGAAGGGCCGGAAGGAGGATCTGGGGAACTACAGGCCGGTCAGTGTGACCTCGGTGCCTGGGAAGGTCATGGAACAGATCCTCCTCGGTGCCATTACACGGCACATGTAGGAGAACAGGGTGATCAGGCCCAGTCAGCATGGGTTTGTGAAGGGCAGGTGATGCCTATGAAACCTAATATCCTTCTATGACAAGGTGACCCACTTAGTGGATGAGGGAAACGCTGTGGATGTTATCTACTTGGATTTTTGCAAAGCGCTTGACACTGTTTCCCACAGCATTCTCCTGGAGAAACTGGCTGCTCGTGGCCCGGACAGGTGTACTCTTTGCTGGGTAAAAAACTGTCTGGATGGCCGTGCCCAGAGAGTGGTGGTAAATGGAGTTCAATCCAGTTGGTGTCCGGTCACATGTGGTGTCCCCCAGGGCTCGGTGCTGCGGCCGGTTCTCTTTAATATCTTTATCAATGGTCTGGATGAAGGGATCGAATGCACACTCAGTAAGTTCGCAGATGACACTAAACTGGGCGGGCGTGTTGATCTGCTTGAGGGTAGGTTGGCTCTGCAGAGGGATCTGGACAGGCTGGACCGATGGGCTGAGACCAGTGGTATGAGGTTCAACAAGGCCAAGTGCCGGGTCCTGCACTTACGTCACAACAACCCCATGCAGCGCTACAGGATTGGGGCAGAGTGGCTTGAAAGCAGCCCGGCAGAAAAGGACCTGGGGATGTTGGTGGACAGCCGACTGAATATGAGCCAGCAGTGTGGCCAGGTGGCCAAGAAGGCCAACAGCATCCTAGCCTGTATCAGGAATAGTGTGGTGAGCCGGACTAGGGAAGTGATCATCCCCCCTGTACTCGGCACTGGTGAGGCCCCACCTCGAGTACTGCGTTCAGTTTTGGGCCCCTCGCTACAAGAGGGACATTGAGGTGTTGGAGGGTGTCCAGAGAAGGGCTACAAAGCTGGTGAGGGGTCTGGAGGACAAACCTTATGAAGAACGACAGAGGGAGCTGGGGTTGTTTAGCCTGGAGAAGAGGAGGCTGAGGGGAGACCTTATCAGCCTCTACAACTACCTGAAAGGAGGTTGTAGAGAGATGGGGGCTGACCTCTTCTCCCTGGTGACAAGTGATAGGACGAAACGGGTTCAAGTTATGTCAGGGGAGGTTTAGATTGGATATTAGGAAACACTTTTTCACTGAAAGGGTTATTAAACATTGGAATAGGCTGCCCAGGGAGGTGGTGGATTCACCATCCCTGGAGGTGTTTAAAAAAAGGGTAGATGGGGCACTTAGGGACATGGTTTAGAAGTGGCTTTTGTCAGGGTAGGTTAAAGGTTGGACTTGATGATCTTAAAGGTCCCTTCCAACCTCAGCAATTCTATGATTCTATGATTGAGTGCACCCTCAGCAAGTTTGCCGATGAGACCAAGGTGTGTGGTGCGGTTGACATGCTGGAGGGAAGGGATGCCATCCAGAAGGACCTGGAGAGGCCTGGCAGGAGGGCCCATGTAAACCTCGTGAAGTTCAAGCAGGCCAAGCGCAAGGTCATGCACGTGGGTCACGGCAATCCCAATCCCAAATTCAGGTTGGGCAGAGAATGGCTTGAGAAGAGGCCTGAGGAGAGGGACTTGGGGGTGCTGGTGGATGAGAAGCTCAAGATGAGCGGGCAGTGTGCGCTGGAAGGCCAGCAATCCAACGGCATAATGGGCTGCGTCCAAAGAAGCAGGACCAGCAGGTGGAGGGAGGTGACTCTGCCCCTCTGCTCTTCTCTCGTGAGACCCCACCTGGAGTACTGCGTCCAGCTGTGGAGTTCCCAACAGAAGAAGGACATGGCCCTGTTGGAGGAGGGCCAGAGGAGGGCCACGAAGACGATGAGGGGGCTGGAGCCCCTCTGCTGTGAGGACAGGCTGAGAGAGTTGGGGTTGTTCAGCCTGGAGGAGAGAAGACACCAGGGAGACCTTATAGCAGCTTTCCAATGTCTGAATGGTGCCTCCATGAAAGTTGGAGAGGAACTTTTTACAAGGGCACGTAGTGATAGGAGGAGGGGTAATGGCTTCACACGGGATGCAGGTAGATTGAAATGAGATATGAGAAATACATTTTTCCCTCTGAGGGTGGTGAGACACTGGAACACGTTGCACAGGGCAGCTGCGAAGGCCCCATCCCTGGAGGTGTTCAAGGCCAGGCTGGGTGGGGCTTTGAGCAACCTGGTCTGGTGGGCGGTGTCCCTGCCCATGGCAGGGGGTTGGAATTAGATGATCTGTAAGGATCAGGTAATATACACAAACTTGAACATAGGAAGTGCCATCTAAACATGAGGAGGAACTTCTTGCCTTTGAGGGTGGCAGAGCACTGGAAGAGAGTGCCCAGAGACAGTGTGGCATCTCCATCTCTGGAGACATTCAAACCCCACCTGGATGTGTTCCTGTGCCACCTGCTCCAAGTGACCCTGCTTTGGCAGGGGGGTTGGACTAGATGATCTCCAGAGGTCCCTTCCAACCCCTGTCATTCTGGGATTCTGGGATTCTGGGATTCTGTCCCTACTAATGTAAACCATTCTATGATTCCATAACCCCAGCCAGCAACTAGGATCCCGCAGCCGCGTGCTAACTCCTGCCATGGCAGGATGGGAAAGAGAATCAGAAGTATAAAAGTGAAAAGAGACATGGGTTGAGATAAAGACAGTTTAATAGGTAGAGCAAGAGCTGAAAAGACGTGCCATTTCCTTGGAAGAGAAGGCAAGGCTTTTTCAGTGGGAGGGTGGTCAAATAGTGGAGTTGGGTGTGCAGGGAGGTTTTGGAGACTCCATCCTTGGAGATACTGAAAAGCTGACTTGACATGGTCGTGGAGAGCCTCCTCGAGATGACCCCGTTTTAGAAGTCTGTGTTGAAGCAGATGATCTCCAGAGGGTTCTTGTGCAGTCAATGATTGTGTTTGCTGTGATTCTGCCTGCTGTGCTGGCCACGGTGTCATGCTGGGGAGGAGAGCTGTTGAAGTGTAGACAAGAAATTATCCATGAGCCAACAATGTGCCCTTGTTGCCAAAAAGGCCAAGGGAATCCTGGGCTGCATAGGGAAGAGTGTGGCCAGTAGGTCAAAGGAGGTCATTCTCCCCCTCTACTCTGCACTGCTGAGGCCACAACTGGAATACTGCATCCAGTTTTGGGCTCCCCAGTTCAAGAGAGACAGGGAAGTACTGGAGCGGGTTGAGCGTAGGGCAACTAAGATGATTGAGGGACTGGAGCATCTCCCTTACGAGGAAAGGCTGAGAGAGCTGGGACTCTTTAGCCAGGAGGAGAGAAGGCCGAGGGAAGACCTTATTATGGCATATAAGTATCTAAAGGGTGGGTTGAAGGAGGATGGTGCCAGACTCTTTTCATTGGTTCCCAGTGACAGGACGAGGGGCAACGGGCACAAGTTAGAACATAGGAAGTTCCATTCAAATACAGGGAAAAACTTCTTTACAGTGAGGGTGACAGAGCACTGGAACAGGCTGCCCAGGGAGGGTGTGGAGTCCCCTTCTCTGGAGATTTTCAAGACTCGCCTGGATGCAGTCCTGAGTAATGTGCTCTAGGCAATCCTGCTTTAGCAGGGGAGTTGGACTAGATGATCTCTAGAGGTCCCTTCCAACTCTGAAGTTTCTGTGATTCTGTGATTCTGTGAAGTGCACGCTGCCATGGGGAGCTTGTGTGAGAGTCTTGGGAGGAAGTGCATTAACATGTCCAAGCTTTGTTTGGTCAAGTGAAGGTCTTGCGTGAGGTTCTGGAAGCTCCCCTGTTCTGCCCTGTGCTGTTTTTATTTGCTGGGGACATACTTCCTAAGAGAGATCCTGTAGCCCTTTTCCAGGCACCCTAATGGTCTCTGTAGCCCTGGCCTTGTGTTGGGTGAGGTTGGAAGAACCTTGTGAGAAGAAAGGAAGTGGAGGCGTCTTAGGCTGCGATGCAAGAGAACTTTATTGAGGGAAAAGATTGCAAAGGCAGAGGTGCTAAGGGGAAGGGAGATGGTCTGAGGTGTTAGTAGGGCAAGCATCAGGCGAAGTCCCTTGAGTGCAGTAGATCTTGCCGAAGCACCGAGGTCTTCTTGGCCCGCAGTGGGAGTGGCATAGTGGAGATCATTGGCGGGCTTTGGCTTGTCCGTGAGTGGTTTCAGCGGAGAGTAGTGGACAGAGAAGAAGGGGAGATGCAAAGAAGGAAGTGGGAGAAGAGGAGGAAGTGCATGGGCTGTGGTTCCAGGCAGTTGGTGCTGGCCTTTCCCTGTTTCCTTGGTGCCTTGAGAGCATGATCCGTGGCCAGCAGGTCTGTGTGCTAGGAAGGGCCCGGAGGTGTGTCCTCCGTCTATGCTGTTGGTTCAAGTTTGCCATGGTTGGTGTCAGGGGTGGTGGCGATGGCCCTTAGCAGGGGTAGCAGCCTCTTCTGCCACCGTAGCAGCCAAGGCCTCCCAAGCCAAAGCCGTAGCCATAGCCGAAGCCGCCGGAGGAGACGGGCACTCCCTGGGCGCTGAGTTCGTTGCCCACGGCAGCGGATGCAGAGGATCCGACGGCAGTGCTCTGGGGGAAGGAGCTGAGGATGGGTCCTGGCAGGGTGACCACCACAGTGGGTGGCTGGATGACGACGCGGGAGGCCTCGCACTGCCTGACGCAGGGCTCGTTGCAGCTGTTAGCCAGCGGGGTGGGTCCGCAGGGGCTGCAGAGGTCGTTGCAGGCCATGTGTGTGGTGTGGAGTTTCCCTGGAAGAGAGGGTGTTGAGAAAGGTGAGGGTGGTGGGGGTGTGAGAGTCGATGTTGGAGGAGGGTGGGGGAGTGTGGAGGCTGGTGTGGGGTTGTGGCGAGTGTGGTGGTGGGGAGGAATGAGGGCTGTTGGGGCTGTGGGCAGAGCGTGGTGGAGGAGAGGGGCCAGGTGGGTGAGGAGAAGGAGGGTCAGGGGGTTGAGGCTCACCTTATTGAGGGTGGAGGAGAAGGCGTGAGGAGAAGTATGTGAGGGAGAGAGGCGCTGGGCTGGCTTTTATGCTGGTCGTGGAGGGGTGGGACAGGCTTTGCGCATGATGGTTTTCTGCAGGAAGCAGCTCTTGCATGCCACAGCCTGGCGAGTAATGAGGTGGGGTGTCATTTCCTTCCCACATCACTCCCTTTTCGTGTCCTCCACTTGAGGACGTGTCCAGTTGGCACCGCCGGCAGCTTTCAAGTTCCAATATTAGAGGCCAAAGACTTGGTTTTGTTGTTGCTTGTGAGGTCGAAAAGAAGACGGGACTAAAGCATAGGGGAGGTGGGGTGTGTTCAGTGAGGTCATGCCGTGGCACTGGTGTGGTGTGGTTTGTGGGTGTGTTGCGAAGAGGGGCCCCCGTTTCCTCGCAGCCCTGTCTGTTGTGCACTTTGATGGTGTGGCAGTCATGAGGTGCTGCCCCTTCCCCTGCATTTGCTCCATCCCGGCCTTGATCCCAGCTGACTACAGCTGTCTTTGAGGCTGGCTTTTCCCGTTGGGTGTGTTTTGTGGGTGCCTTGGTGCCCCTCTTGTTGGTAAGTATAAGAGAGAAAGGCCTCTTTGTTTCACCTTGGTTCTTTGAAATGTTATGGAGCTGGTCATATTGAGTACCATCACATGGCACATACAGGACACCCAGGTGATGAGGCCCAGTCAGCGTGGCTTTATGAAGAGTCTTGCTGGCCTAACCTGATCTCGTCCTTTGACAAGGAGAGCCGCTTAGCGGGTGGATGAGGGCAGGGCTGTGGATGTTGTTAAGCCTGACTTTACTAAAGCCTTTGACACTGTTTCTCACATTATTCTGCTGCAGAAAGTGCCTGCTCATGGCTCTGATGGGCATACTCTTGACTGCCTAAAAAACCGTTTGGGTGGCCATGCCCAAAGAGTTCTGGTGAATGGAGTTAAATTCAGTGTGGTGGCTGGTCAGAAGATGTGTTCCTCAAGGCTGAGTATTGGGGCCACTTCTGTTTAATATCTTTATCAACGATGTGGACGACGGGATCGAGTGCACCCTCATTAAGTTCGCTGGTGACCCATATTGGGTGGGTTTGTTGATGTGCCTGAGGGTGGATGGTTCTACAGAGGGATGTGGACAGGCCGGATCAAGTGGCCGAGGCCAATGTTATGAAGTTCAACAAGGCTGAGTGCTGGGTCCTGCACTTGGGTCACAACAATTCCTTGCAACGCTAGCGCTTGTGAAGCACTGGAAGAGGCTGGCCAGGGAAATGGTTGACTCACCATCACTGGAGGTCTGTAGAAGACAGTAGGCTTGGCACTTAGGGACACTTTAGTGGTAGACTTGGTAGGGTTAGATTAAGGGTGGGATTCAATGATCTCAAGGGTCTTCCCAAACCCCAGTGATTCTATGAGTTTATGAAGGCCATGGACATAGCGGAGCAAGTCAAGTGCACAGCCACAAAGGCGCTGAAGGGACTGGAGCACCCTTCCTCCGAGGAGAAGCTGAGCGAGCTGGGAGGTTTATCAACCAGGAGGCAAGGACCTGAAAGGGAGGTGTCATCGATGTCTCTGAATCCTGAATGGCATGTATGGGAGATGAACTCCAGCTGGCAAGTAGGACCACACAGCCACTCGCTCATTTCCACCACGGTGGCATAGGGAAGCGAATCAGAAGAGGAAAAGAGAAAAAATGTGTGCGTTGAGAAAAAGAGCGGTATAAGTAAAGCAAAAGCTGTGTATGCAAACAAAGCAAACCAAGGAATTGCTTCACTACCTCCCATGGGCAGGCAGGAATTCAGCCGTCTGCAGGAAAGCAGGACTTCATCATGCGTGATGTTTTCTTGGAAAGACAAATGTCATAACTCCCAAAGTGCCCCCTCCTCCTTTCTTCTTCCCCCAGCATTATGAATTGAGCATAACGTCACTACGGCATGCACTCTCCCTTTGGTGAGTTCTGGTCAACTGTCCCGGCCGTGTCTCCTCCCAGCATTTTGTGCACTCTGAGCATACTTGCTGGTGGGGCGGTGCGAGGAGCAAAAAAGGCCTTGAGTGCTTAGCGAGAACTGAAAACAGTAGTGGGCTGTCAACAGCATTCTCATCCCAAATGCAAAACAGAGCACTCTACCAGCTACTAGTGAGAAAGTCAACTCTATCCCAGGTGAACCGATGAGAAGAGGGAATGAGGACAGGGGAGTGAGACTCTTCTCAGGGTGCCCATGGCCAGGGCAAGTGTGAACGGAGAAAGATGAAAAGACATGCCATTTCTTTGGAAGAGAAGGCAAGGCTTTTTCAGTGTGAAGGTGGTTAAGAAGGGGAACCATTTCTTCAGAGGAGTGTTGGAGACTGCATGCTTGGAGATACAGGAACCCTGACTGGACATGGTGCTGAACAAGGTGCTCCAGCTGAGCCCGTGTGGGCAGACTGGGTGGAAGTAGATGGTGTCCAGATCCTCATGCAAAGATTCAGTTTGTTGTGATTCTACCTGTTGTGGTGGCCAGGGGGTCGTATTGGGGAAGAGAGTTGGTGAAGTGTGTGCTGCCATGGGGAGCTTGTGCCAGAAGGTTGGTTCGAAGTGCAGAGGGGGAAAAGAATTTTGGGGCAACAAACAGGATGAGCTATATGCCATTGTGCAGCAGGACAACTGCGACATAGTCACCATCACGGAAACGTGGTGGGATGATGGTCATGACTGGAATGCTGCAATGAGTGGCTATCAGCTCTTCAGAAGGAATAGGCAAGGAAGGAGGGGGGGGTGTGTGGCTCTGTACATTAGGGAGTTGTTTGACTCTATAGAGATAGACTCCAGTGATGAAGAAGTTGAGTGTTTATGGGTAAGGGTGAAAGGGAAGGCTAACAAAGGTGATTTTGTGCTGGGAGTCTGCTATAGACCACCCAACCAGGATGAGCAGGTTGATGAGGTATTCTATAAGCGGCTGGCTGCAGTCTCGCAAACGCCAGCCCTTGTTCTAGTTGGGGACTTCAACTTACCAGACATCTGCTGGAAATATAACACAGCAGAGAGCAGGCAGGCTAGGAGGTTCCTCGAGTGTATGGAGGATAACTTCCTGACACAAATGGTAGGTGAGCCTACCAGGGGAGGTGCCTTGCTAGACCTACTGTTCACAAACAAAGAAGGGCTAGTGGGGGACGTGGAGGTCGGAGGCCGTCTTGGGCTTAGTGACCATGAAATGGTTAAGTTTTCCATCCATACTGAGGTAAGGAAGGGGGTTAACAAAACCTCCATCTTGGACTTCCGGTGGGCAGACTTTAGCCTGCTCAGAACCCTGGTTGGGAGAGTCCCGTGGGAGGTAGTCCTGAGAGACAAAGGAGCCCAGGAAGGCTGGATGCTCTTTAAGAGGGAAATCCTAAAGGCCCAGGAGCAGGCTGTCCCCATGAGGCGCACAATTAAAGGGCGGGGAAAATGGCCGGCCTGGATGAACAAAGAGCTCTTGATGGGACTTAAGGAAAAAAGGAAGGTTTACCACCTTTGGAAGAGGGGACAGGCAACTCAGGAGGAGTACAGAGATCGTGTTAGGTCATACAGAGAAAAAATCAGGAAGGCAAAAGCCCAGCTGGAACTCAACCTGGCAATTAACATAAGGGACAACAAAAGAAGTTTCTATAAATACATCAACAAAAAGAGAGTGACAGAGAATGTCCATCCCTTACTGGATGCGGGGGGAAACCTTGCAACCAAGGACGAGGAGAAGGCTGAGATACTTAATGCCTTCTTTGCCTCTGTCTTTAATAGTCAGACCAGCTACCCCCAGGGTGTTCAGCTTCTTGGGCTGGAAGATAAGAACGGAGAACAGGACAACTCCCCTGTAATCCAGGAGGAAGTAGTTAATGTTTTGCTTATGCACCTGGACACGCATAAGTCTATGGGGCCGGACGGGATTCACCCAAAAGTTCTCAGGGAGCTGGCAGGAGAGCTCACCAAGCCTCTCTCCATTATCTATCAACAATCCTGGTCAACAGGAGAGGTGCCAGATGACTGGAGGGTGGCCAATGTGATGCCCATCTGCAAGAAGGGCCGGAAGGAGGATCCCGGAAACTACAGGCCTGTCAGCCTGACCTCTGTAGCGGGAAAGATCATGGAGAGGATCATCTTGAGTGAGCTCTCAAGGCAAGTGCAGGGCAGCCAAGGGATCAGGGCCAGCCAGCATGGGTTTAGGAAAGGGAGGTCCTGCCTGACCAACTTGATCTCTTTCTATGACCATGTGACCCGCTTTCTCGATGAGGGCAAGGCTGTGGATGTTGCCTACCTGGACTTTGGTAAGGCCTTCGACACCATCCCCCACGGCATTCTCCTGGAGAAACTGGAGAATCATGGCATAGACAAATGTACCCTCCGCTGGATAAAAAACTGGCTGGATGGCCGTGCCCAGAGAGTTGTGCTTAATGGAGCAAAATCTGGTTGGCGGCCGGTCATCAGTGGTGTCCCTCAGGGCTCAGTCTTGGGGCCAGTCTTGTTCAATATCTTTATTGATGATCTAGACAAGGGGATTGAATGCACCCTCAGTAAGTTTGCGGATGACACCAAACTAGGTGGGAGTGTTGATCTGCTTGAGGGTCGGAAGGCTTTACAGAGGGATCTAGACAGGTTGGATCAATGGGCCAAGGCCAATGGGATGAGGTTTACTAAGGCCAGGTGCCAGGAACTGCATTTTGGTCACAACAACCCCGGGCAACGCTACAGGCTTGGGGAAGAGTGGCTGGAAAGCTGCCCGGCAGAAAAGGACCTGGGAGTGTTAGTGGACAGCCGGCTTAACATGAGCCAGCAGTGTGGCCAGGTGGCCAAGAGGGCCAATGGCATCCTGGCTTGTATCAGGAATAGCGTGGCCAGCAGGAGTAGGGAAGTCATCGTGCCTCTGTACTCGGCACTGGTGAGGCCTCACCTCGAGTACTGTGTTCAGTTTTGGGCCCCTCACTACAGGAAAGACATTGAAGTGCTGGAGTGTGTCCAGAGGAGAGTCACCAAGCTGGTGAGGGGTCTGGAGAACAAGTCCTGTGAGGAGAGGCTGAGGGAGCTGGGCATGTTTAGTTTGGAGAAGAGGAGGCTGAGGGGAGACCTCATTGCCCTCTACAGCTACCTGAAAGGAAACTGTAGAGAGGCAGGGGTTGGCCTCTTCTCCCAAGGGAATAGCGACAGGACCAGAGGAAATGGTATGAAGCTGCGGCAAGGGAGATTTAGATTAGATATTAGGAAGAATTACTTTACTGAAAGAGTGGTCAGGCACTGGAACAGCCTGCCCAGGGAGGTGGTGGAGTCACCATCCCTGGAGGTATTTAAGAAATGTGTAGACATGGCTCTTCAGGGCATGCTCTAGTGCCCAAGATTATTGGTTTGTGGTGGGGTGTTGTGTGTGGAGTTGTGGGTGTGGAGTTTAGTTGGTGGGTGCTTTTTTTTTTTTTTTTTTTTTTTTTGTGTGGTTGGACTCGATGATCTCAGAGGTCCCTTCCAACCAGTAAGATTCTGTGATTCTGTGATTATTATGTGCAAGACTTTGTTTGGGCAAGTGAAGGGCTTGTGTAAGGTTCTGGGAGCTCCCCCGTGCTGCCCTGTGCTGTTGTTTTTGCTGGGGCCATAGTTCCTACGAGAGGTCTTCTAGCCCTTTTCCAGCCACCCCGATGGTCTCTGTAGCCCTGGCCTTGTGTTGGGTGAGGTTGGAAGAGCCTTGTGAGAAGAAAGGAAGTGGAGGCGTTTGAGGCTGAGATGCAAGAGAACTTTATTGAGGGAAAAGATTGCAAAGGCAGAGGTGCTAAGGGGAAGGGAGATGGTCTGAGGTATTAGTAGGGCAACCATCAACCAAAGTCCCCTGCATGAGAGAGATCAGCTACGAAGGGTGGTGGCGATGGCCCTTAGCAGGGGTAGCAGCCTCTTCTGCCACCGTAGCAGCCAAGGCCTCCCAAGCCGTAGCCGAGGCCGAATCCGAAGCCGCCGGAGGAGATGGGCACTCCCTGGGCACTGAGTTCATTGCCCACGGCAGCGGATGCGGAGGATCCGACAAAGGTGCTCTGGGGGAAGGAGGTGAGAATGGGTCCTGGCAGGGTGACCTGCACGGTGGAAGGCTGGATGACGACGCGGGAGGCCTCGCACTGCCTGACGCAGGGCTCGTTGCAGCTGTTAGCCAGCGGGGTGGGTCCGCAGGGGCTGCAGAGGTTGTTGCAGGCCATGTCTGTGGTGTGGAGGGTCCCTGGAAGAGAGGGTGTTGAGAAAGAGGAGGGTCGTGGGGGTGTGAGGTTTGGTTTTGGAGGAGGGCGAGGGAGTGTGGAGGGCTGTTGTGGGGCTGTGGGGAGCGTGGCAGTGGGGAGGCGTGAGGGCTGTTGAGGCTGTGGGCAGAGCGTGGTGGAGGAGAGGGGCCAGGTGGTTGAGAAGAAGGAGGGTCATGGGGTTGAGACTCACCTTGTTGAGGGTGGAGGATAAGGCGTGAGGAGAAGTGTGTGAGGGAGAGAGGCGCTGGGCCGCCTTTTATGCTGGTCGTGGAGGGGCGGGACAGGCTTGGCGCATGACGGTGTTTTTCAGCAATGAGTCATTCCGTGCTGCAGCCACTCAAGGAATGATGTGCGTTGCGTTTTCCTTACCATAACAGCCCCTTTTCATCTTCTCCTCATGTCCATCTCAGCCTAGTGGCAGCTTTTAAGTTAGAGTAAGTAGTTTGAGGGATGTGCATGCATGCAGCGTTTCAGGGTATTCAGGAGACATGGCCAAAGCATACCAGAGGTGGTGTGTCATAAGTGAGGTCATATTGTGTCAGTTGTGTTGTGTGGTTTGCGGGTGCGTTGTGAAGAGGGGGCCCCATTTCCTCACAGCCCTGGCAGGCCGGCCTGGGCTTTGGAGGGGTGCCAGGCATTCGGCGCTGCCCCAAGGTCAGTGAATACGGAGTGGGAGGAGGTGCTCCAGGCACTGGAGCAGAGATTTCCCTGCATCTCGTTTTGAAGACTATGGTCAAGCATGTTGTAGATATGCAGCCCATGGCGGTCAATGGTGGAGCAGATATCTACCTAGAGCCTGTGGAGGAACCCCCGCCGAAGCAGGTGGATTCCCAAAGGAGGCTTTGATCCCATGGAGAGAAACCAGTGCTGGAGCAGGTCTTTTGGCAATAAACTCGTTAAAGTTCTGCATCCCAGCATGAGATGCCTCCACTTCCTTTCTTTTCCCAAGGCTCTTCCAACCTCATGCAACACAAAGCCAGGGCTCGGGAGGCAACTGGGGTGAGTGCGAAAAGGGCTACAGGACCCCTCTTAGGAAGTATGTCCCCAAGAACAGCAGCACAGGGCAGCACAGGGGGGCTTCCAGAACCTGACACAAGCCCTCCACTTGACCAAACAAAGCCTTTGCAATACTAAGGCACTTTGAACCACCATTCTGACAAAGGCTCCCCATGGCAGCACACACTTCACTAACTCTCTCCCCCAGCACCACCCCTTGGCCAGCACAGCAGGCAGAATCACAGCAAACAGAATCATCGACTGCATAAGGAACCTCTGGACATCATCTACTTCAACCCAAACTTCTCAAAGGGGTCGCCTCCAGCAGGCTCTACAGGACCACATCCAGTCAGGTTTTCACTATCTCCAAGGATGGAGACTCCAACACCTCCCAGTGCAATCTTTTTCCCACTGCTTGACCAGCCTCATGCTGAAAAAGGCTTGCCTCCTCTTCCAAGGAAATGGCACAACTTTTCATCTTTCTCCATTAACACATTCCCTGGCCGTGGGTGCCCATGGGAAGAGTCCGACTCTCACTCATTTGGGGTGAGAATGCTGTCAACAGCCCATTAGAGGTTTTGGTTGTTGTAAGTACTCAAGGCTTTTTCTGCTCCTCATACCGCCCAACCAGCAAGTAGGCTGGCAGTGCGCAAGAACTTTGGAGGTGACATGGCCCATACAGCTGACCCTAGCTGACCAAAAGGATAGTCCATGCCATATAACATCATGCTCAGTATAAAATGCTGGGGAAGAAAAAAGAACAGGTGGACGTTTGGTGTTATGAGGTTTCTATTCCCAAGAAAACAGGACGCGTCATGAAGCCTTGCTTTTCTGGACCCCGATCCGAGGCATAAGCCGGCAGTTTCTCCAGCAGAATGCTGTGGGAAATGGCATGAAACACTTTTCTAAAGCCCAGGTTACCAACATCCACGGCCTTTCCCTCATGCTTTGTAAAACGCCTTTGTACCAAGCCCTCAAACAAGAGAAGCACTAAGACACCCACAGAACACATGCAGGGAGAAAGGCCAGGCCTAAAGACAGGCTGAGCGAGCTGGCAGCAGTGCAGGGAGGGAGCGAATGCCATGAAAGGGGCAGCACCTCACGCCTGCAACACCCTCAAAGTTTCAACCACCCTGGCAGGGCTGCAAGAAAATGAGGCCCCCTCTTCAAAACGCAACCACAAACCACACCACAGGACTGCTGTGGGATGACCTCACTGAAGACACCCGACCTCTCTATGCTTTGGTGGCGTCTGCTGAAGACCTTGATGCTCTGGCAAGATCTTCTCTCACAAGCGACCTCGAATGAAGGTCAGCCTACCTGCAGCTCAGACTGGCTCCCTTCCACTTGGCATTCCTGCCTGTGCACTGCTTTGCCTCAATAAAGTTCTCCTGCATCCAAAACTGAGATGCCTTCGCTTTCTCCTTCCGTGGTTTTGGCCGGATTGGCCAATCACAATGACAGATGTCCCCCCTTCCCAAAGAGAGGAGAGGAAGAGATAAGAGGACCTGTCCTGTCCGCTCCTCCTTACAGGTGTCACCCTTCTATGCTTTTCCACTTCTGACCCTCTAACGAGGCAAATAACGAAGTTAGCTGACCTCGCTTGTTATAGGGATAAGTCTAAGCGAGAGCGTCTCTGCGTACCATTCCTTGGTATAATCAGGTCTTGTCACTCAGTGAGAGTGAACACTTTCTAAACAATATGCTGTTAATTTCCCGGTTTAGTCAGTTAGAAGAGGCCCAGCTAAAACGTAAAAATACAAACCAGAAAATTGGTTCTGTTTTACCTCAAACCAGGACACTTGTCTCCAGTTGCTCCCAACTGCAGCCGGCACAGTGACAGGGCTCCACGCACCATCACAGTGGGTGTAAAAAGGCAAGAGGACCTCTCTTAGGAAGTATGTCCCCAGCTACAACAGCAGCACAGAGCAGCACAGGGCGGTTTCCAGAACGTGACACAAGCCCTTCACTTGACCAAACAAAGGCTTGCACATGCTAATGCACTTCTACTGCAGCCTCTGACACAAGCTCCCCATGGCAGCACACACTTTGCCAACTCTCTTCCCCAGCATGACCCTCTCACCAGCACAGCAGGCAGAATCACAGCAACAAGAATCATTGACTGCCCAAGGATCCTCTGGACATCCTCTACTTCAACCGAACCTGCTCAAACAGTGTCAGCTCAAGCAGGCTCTCCGCAACCATGTCCACACAGGTCTTCAGTATTTCCAAGGACGGAGGTTCCAACGCCTCTCTGCGCAACCGGTTCCAATCTTTGACTACACTCACGCTGAAAACAGCATGCCTTCTCTTCCAAGGAAAAGGCGCCTCTTTTCATCTTTCTCCATCATCACTTGCCCTGGTTGTGGGCACCTGAGAGAAGAGTCTGACTCCCCTCTCCTCATTCCCTCCTTAGTAAGGTTTCAGCTGGGATAGAAGTGACTCCCTTCCTGGCAGCTGGTAGGGTGCTCTGTTTTGCATTTGGGATGAGAATGCTATTGACAGCCCACTACTGTTTTTAGTTCTTGCTAAGCACTCAAGGCCTTTTCTGCTCCTCACACCACCCTGCCAGCAAGTAGGCTGGGAGGGCACAAAAAGCTGGGAGGAGACACAGCCAGCACAGCTGACCAGAACTCACCAAAGGGATAGTCCGTGCCGTATGACATTATGCTCAATACATAATGCTGGGGGAAGAACAAAGAAGGCGGGAGGCACTCATGGAGTTGTGACATTAGTCTTCCCAAGAAACATCACGCATCATGGAGCCCTGCTTTCCTGCAGGCAGCTGAACTCCTGCCTGCCCATGGGAAGTAGTGAAGGAATTCCTTGATTTGCTTTGTTTGCGTGAACAGCTTTTGCTCTCCTTATTAAACTGTCTTTCTCTCAACGCACAAGTTGGATGTGGAGAAGCTGGATCAAGTGGCTGAGGCCAATGGTATGAGGTTCAACAAGTGCTGGGTCCTGCACTTGGGTCACAACAACTCCTTGTAATGCTACAGGCTCAGGGAAGAGCGGCTGGAGAGCTGCCCGGTGAAAAAGGAGCTGGGGGTGTTGTTTGACAGCCAGCTGAGTATGAGCAAGCAGTGTGCCCTGGTGTCCATAAAGGCCAGTAGCATCATGGCATGTTTCAGGTGATAGGACAAGAGGAAATGGCCTCATTTTTCACCAAGGGAGACTCTGGGTTGATCGTATGAAAAATGTCTTCTCCGACAGGGTTGTGAAGTGCTGGAAGAGGCTGGCCAGGGAAATGGTTGAGTCACCATCCCTGGAAGAACTGAGAAGACACATAGATGTTGTGCTGCGGGACACGCTTTCCTGGTGGACTTGAGAGTGTTAGGTTAAGGATTGGACTTGGTGATTTTAAGGCTCTTTTCCAACCTGTCCTGGTTCCTTTGGGGATAGGCTCAATTTTCACAAGGAGCTGGCCACGGGATACAGGTACTCAATGCCATGAGATGCTGTGCCCACTGTATAGCTGAGGGAGCTTCCTGGGGGAGGGAGTCGGAGATCGCTGCTTGGGAGTGGGCTTGGGGCTCCCCAGGTCAGGCTGGTGAGTGGTGATAAATGAATCGTTTTTGTACATTCCTCTGCAAGTTCTGTTGTTCTTGATTTCCTCTATCCTCTGCTGTTCTGTTAAACTGCCTATCTCAAGCCGTGAGTTTTCCCTCTTTCTTCCGCTTCTCCCCCACATCCCGCAGCTGTGGGGGCGGTGAGGGAGTGGCCGCATGGTTCTTTGTTGCCAGCTGGCATTCCCCCAAAACACAACCTCAATGATTCTGTGATTTCTGGAAGGCCATGGACTTAGTGGAGCAAGGGGAGTGCAGGGCCACCCAGATGCTGAAGGGACTGAAGCATCCTTCATTGAGGAGAAGCAGAGAGAGCTGGGAGGTTTCTCAGCCAGGAGGCAAGGCCACGTTCATTGATGAGCTGTTATCAATGTCTCTAAATCCCAGATGGGAGTTTCAGTGGTGCAAACCCAGCGAGCATTGAGAACCATGCAGCCGCTCGCTCGCTTCCCCCTCGGCAGGATGGGGGAGAATCAGAAGAGGAAAAGTGAAAAAATGCGTGTGCTGAGGTAGAAATAGTTCTGTAGGTAGAGCAAAAGCCATGAGTGGCATCAAAGAAACCAAGGAATTCTTTGAATACTTCCCATTGGAATGCAGGTGTTCAGCCATGTCTCCAGGAAAGAAGGGCTCCATGATGCACATCAGTTATTTGGAAAGACAAACGCCATACGTCCGTTCATTACACTGTTCTTTCATCTTTGCCATGCATTACATACCGAGCACGCCTTCACCTGGCATGGACTATCATTTGGTCAGTTGGGGTCAGCTGTCCTGGCCATGTCACTTCCCAGCCTTTTGTGCACTCCCAGCCTACTCGCTGGCAGGGCAGTGTGAGGAGCAGAAAAGGCCTTGAGCGCTTAGCAACAACCAGAAAGAGTAGTGGGCTCTCACCGCCATTCTCATCCCACATGCACAACCTAGCCGTCTACCAGCTGCCAGTGAGAAAGTCAACTCTATCGCAGGTGAAGCGATGTCAGGAGGGAACGAGGAGAGGGGAGTCAGACTCTTGTCATGGGTGCCCATGGCCGAGGAATAGGGAATGAGAAAAGCTGAAAAGACGTGCCACTTCCATGGAAGAGAAGGCCAGCCTTTTTCAGTATGACCGTGACCGTGGTCTAACAGGTGAAAAGGGGTTGTAGAGAGAGGTGTTGGAGACTTCATCCTTGGAGATACTGAAACCCTGACTGGACAAGGCTGTGGAGTGCCTGCTTGAGTTGACTCTCTTTGAGCAGGTTTTGTTGAAGTAGATGGTCTCCAGAGACTCCTTGTGCAGTGAATGATTGTGTTTGCTGTGATTCTGCCTGCTGTGCTGGTGAGAGGGTCATGCTGCGGAAGAGAGTTGGTGAAGTGCGTGCTGGCATGGGGAGCTTGTGTCAGAGCCTTGGTTGGAAGTGTGTTAATATGTCCAAGCCTTTGGGTAAGTGAAGGGCTTGTGTCAGGTTCTGGAAGCCCCCCTGTGCTGCTCTGTGCTGTGGTTGTTGCTGGGGCCATAGTTCCTAAGACCGGCCCTGTGGCCCTTTTCCACCCACCCCGATGGTCTCTGTAGCTGTGGCTTTGTGTTGAGTGAGGCTGGAAGAGCCTTGTGACAAAAAAGGAAACTGAGGCATCTCAGCTGGAATGCAGGAGAACTTTATTGATGGAAAAGAATGCAAAGGCAGGAATGCCAAGTGCAAGGGAGCTAGTCAGAGTTGCAGGTAGGGTGACCATCATCCAAGCTCCCTTGTGTGAGAGAGATCTTGCCAGAGCAGCAAGGTCTTCCTGCCCCACTGTGGGAGTTGCACAGTGGAGCTCGTTGTTGGGCTCTGGCTTGTCAGAATGTGGTTGCAGCGGAGAGTAGTGGATATAGCAGAAGTTGAACTGCAAAGAAGGAAGTGGGAGAAGAGAAGGACTGTCCCCATCCCTCTTCCTTGGAGCCTTGAGATAAAGATGTGTGGACAGCAGGTCTATGTGCTAGGAAAGAGCCAAGGATGTGTCCTCCATCAATACTGTGGCTTCCAGGCTGTCAGGGTTTTGTCAGGGGTGGTGGTGAGGGCCCTTAGCAGGGGTAGCAGCCTCTGCTGCCGCTGAAGCAGCCCAGGCCTCCCAAGCCGTAGCCAAGGCCGAGGCCGAAGCCGCCGGAGGAGATGGGCACTCCCTGGGCGCTGAGTTCATTGCCCACCGCAGCGGATGCGGAGGATCCGACAAAGGTGCTCTGGGGGAAGGAGCTGAGGATGGGTCCTGGCAGGGTGACCTGCACGGTGGAAGGCTGGATGACGACGCGGGAGGCCTCGCACTGCCTGACGCAGGGCTCGTTGCAGCTGTTAGCCAGCGGGGTGGGTCCGCAGGGGCTGCAGAGGTTGTTGCAGGCCATGTCTGTGGTGTGGAGGGTCCCTGGAAGAGAGGGTGTTGAGAAAGAGGAGGGTCGTGGGGGTGTGAGGGTCAGTGTTGGAGGAGGGCGAGGGAGTGTGGAGGGCTGTTGTGGGGCTGTGGGGAGCTGGAGGAGAAGGGCCAAGTGGGTGAGGAGAAGGAGGGTCAGGGTGTTGAGACTCACCTTGTTGACGGTGGAGGAGAAGGCGTGAGGAGAAGTGTGTGAGGGAGAGAGGCGCTGGGCCGGCTTTTATGCTGGTCATGGAGGGGCGGGACAGGCTTGGCGCATGATGGCGTTTTCCACAAACAAATTTGCATGACACAGCCTCACGAGTAATGACGTGGTTGTGTTCTTTGTTTTCTGAAATTCTCCAATTTCATGTTTTCTTATTGATGATGTGTCCACTTGGCTCTGGCGGCAACTTTTAAGTGCCAGTAGTAGAGGCCCTAAACATTGTGTTGATGGCACGCGTCAGGGTTGTCAGAAGACGTGACCAAAGCATAAGAGAGGTGGGGTGTCATCAGAGAGTTCATGCCGTGGCAGTTGTGTGGTGTGGTTTGTGGGTGCGTTGTGAAGAGGGGGCGTCATTTCCTCGCAGCCCTGGCAGGCTGGTCTGGGCTTTGGAGGGGGGCCAGGCATTAGGCGCTGCGCCTTGCATTGCGCTTGTTCCTTCCCTGCCTTGCTGCCAGCTCACTAAGCCTGTCTTTGGGCATGGCCTTTCCTGTTGGGTGTGCTCTGTGGCTGTCTTGGTGCCCCTTTTGTTTTTAAGGTTGTAGGTGGGAGAACGGAGGCTGCGTGTTTGGGTTTGTGCCCCGCTGGGTCCGTCCCTGATGGAGGCAGTTCAAGCAGGCAGAGGAGGGCTGTTTGTGAGAGCAGGACATTATCGTGGCAGCCCTGTGCTGTTGGGAGGCTGGTCGTGCTCCCCAAAGGCTCCTCTTGGCTCTTGCGTAGGGATCCCCTTAGTTGTGGCCGGCAAATTTGCAACCTGGGCTCTGGCGCGACATATCTGAAGATGAGCAACGAAGCTGGTGAAGGATGTAGAGAAGAAGACTTGTTAGGAGCAGTTTAGGGAACAGGGCATGTTTAGTTTGCAGAAAGAAAAAGGCTGAGGGCACGCCTTATTGCTCACTACACCCACCTGAAGAGAGGTGGTAATGAGATAGGTGTCAGTCTCTTATCCCGAGTAACACGTGATAGGAGAAGAATTAACGTCTTTAAATGCTGCGTAGGGATGCTCAGATTGGATGCTAGGAAAAATGTCATCCCAGAAGGGTTATGAAGCACTGGAAGAGGCTTCTCCAGGAAGTGGTTGAATCACCATCCCTGGAGGTTATGACAGGATGTGTAGACGTGGGACTTAGGGCTATGATTTTTGGTGAAGGTCTTAGTCATAGGTGAACGGTGTCAAGATTGTTCAGGGTCTTTTCCAACCCAAGTGCCTCCATGATTGCGTATGAGGCAGCGTGCAAAAGCAGGCGAGTTCCTGGAGAGGCCGAGAGTGTGTCAAGAGACAGAGGGGGAGTGGGATCGGCATGCAGGGGAGGCTGGTGGGCCAGGGCCTTTGGGTTGTTTACATGGGGCGAGTGCCAATGGATGAGGCCATTTCTCTGCACAGTGTGTGACAGGAAGAAAGGGAAGGTGGAGCTTGTTGAGGAGAGTTGGAGGCAAGCACGCAGCACGTGAGTGCGGAGCTGAGGCCATGATTTCATGCATGACTGCATTTTTGAGCAAGCATCTCTTTCATGCCACAGCCTGTCAAGTGCTGAGGTGGGTGTGTTTTCCTTCCCACAACGCTCCCTTTACATGTTGTCGTCTTGTGGATGTGTCCACTTGGCCCTGGTGGTAGCTTTTAAGTGCAAGTAGGTATTTTGGAGGACGTGCATGGACGCTGTGTGTTAGGGAATTCAGCAGTCACAGCCAAGGCGTAGGAGAGGTGGGGTATCTCCAGTGACATCATCTCGTGGCACGTTTGTGGCTGGCTAAGCCTGTCTTTAGGCCTGCCACACCCTGTTGATGTGCCCTGTGGGCACTTTGATGCCCCCATTGCTTGTAAGTTTGTAGCTGAGAGAAAGGTCTGTCTTTCTGACCTGGGAGCTGGGAAACGTTATGGAGCTAATCATCTTGATCGCCTTCGTATGGCACATAGAGGCCAACCAGGTGATGAGGCCCAGCCAGCATGGCTTTATGAAGGGCAGGTCCTGCTTGCCTAACCTGATCTCCTTCTATGTCAAGGGGACGCGCTTAGTGGGTAGATGAGTGAAGGGCTGTGAATGTTGTTAACTGGACTTTAGTAAAGCCATTGACACTGTTTCCAAGAGTGTTCTCCTGCAGAAACTGCCTGCTCATGGCTCTGACGGGCGTACACTTCGCTGGCTAAAAAACGGGCTGGATGGCCAGGCCCATAGAGGTGAATGGAGGTAAATCCAGATTGTTGCCACCACAGGTGGTGTTCCCCAGGGCTGAGTACTGGGGCCGGTTCTCTTTAGTATCTTTACGAACGACCTGGACGAGGGGGTCGAGTGCACCCTCAGAATGTTTGCAGGCAACACCAAGTTGGGCGAGTGTGTGGATCGGCTTGAGGGTAAGACGCTTTAGAGAGCGATGTGGACAGGCTGGATCGATGGGAGGAGGCCAATGGTGTGGGGTTCAGAAAAGCTGAGTGCCGGGTCCTGCACTTGGGTCACAAGAACCCCATGCAACACGACAGGCTTGGGGAAGAGCGGCTGGAAAGCTGCCCATTGGAAAAGGAGCTGGGGGTGTTGTTTGACAGCCAGCTGAGTATGAGCCAGCAGTGTGCCCTGGAGCCCAAGGCGGCCAGTAGCATCGTGGCCTGTATCAAAAGTCATGAGTCCAGGAGGACTATGGAAGTGATCGTCCCCCTGTAATGGGCACTGGTGAAAAATGTCTTCACTGAAATGGTTGTCAAGCACTGGAATAGGCTTCCCAGGGAAGCGTTTGAGTCACCAGCCCTGGAGGTATCTAGAAGACAGTAGACTTGGCCCCAAGGGACTTGCTTTAGTGGGGCACTTGGTAGTGTTAGGTTAAGGGATGGAATCAGTGATCTTAAGTGTCTTTCCCAACCTCAGTGATTCTGTGAGTTTTTGAAGGCCATGGATGTGGTGGAGCAAGTCGAGTGCAGGGCCACCGAGACGCTGAAGGGACTGCAGCATCCTTCCCTTGAGGAGAAGCTGAGAGAGCTGGGAGTTTCTTCAGCCAGGAGAAAAGGCCGCGTAGGGGAGATGTCATCAATGTCTCTAAATCCCGGATGGGAGGTGTCTTGGTTTCACGCTAGCCAGCAATCTGAACCATGCAGCCACTTGCACACTCCCCACTACAACAGGATGGGAAAGAGAATCCGAAGAAGAAAAGTGAAAAAATTTGTGCGTTGAGATGTCAGTTTAATAAGTAAAGCAAAAGATGCACAAGCAAGCAAAGCAAAAGAAGGAGTTCCTTCACTACTTCCCAAGGCAGGCAGGCGTTCAGCCGTCTCCAGGAAAGAAGGGCTCCATGAGACATAACGGTTACTTGGAAGACAAATGCCATAACTCTGAACATTCCCTGCTTCTTTCTTCCCTCACTGTGCTCTCATGTGGCATGGGCTATGCCTTTGGTCAGCTGGGGTCAGCTGTACCGGCTGCCTCACCTCCCAGCTTATTCTGTACACCGGGCCTACTTGGTGGCGGGGTGGTGTGAAGAGTAGAAAAGGCCTTGAGTGCTTCGCAACAACCAAAAACCATTAGTGGGCTCTCAACGCCATTCTCATCGCAAACACAAAACCTAGCACTCTACCAGCTGCTGAGCAAGTCAACTCTATCCCAGCTGCAGCCATGTCAGGAGGGAATGAGGAGAGGGGAGTCAGACAGGGCAAGGGTGAATGGAGAAAGCTGAAAAGACGTGCCATTTCCTTGGAAGAGAAGGCAAGGCTTTTTCCGTGGGAGGGTGGTCCAAAAGTGGAAGCGGTTGCGCAGAGAGGTGTTGGAGTCTCCATCATGTAGAAACTGAAAAGCTGACTGGATCTGGTGCTGAACAGCGTGCTCAATCTGACCACGCTGAGAAGGTCGGGTGTAATGAGGTTATCTCCAGAGGTTCCTTGTGCAGTCAAGGATTCTGTTTTCTGTGACTCTGCCTGCTGTGTTGGCCAGAGGGTCATGCTGGGGAAGAGAGCTGGTGAAGTGCGTGCTGCCATGAGGAGCTTTCATTGGAGGCATGAGTAGAAGTGCGTGAGGTTGCCCAAGGCTTTCTTTTGTTAAGTGAAGGGCTTGTGTGAGGTTCTGGAAGCCCCCTCTGTTGTGCTGTTGCTGTTGCTGGGGCCATAGTTCCTAAGACCGGTCCGGTGGCCCTCTTGCACCCACCCCGATGGGCACTGTAGTCCTGGCTTTGTGTTGGGTGAGGTTGGAAGAACCTTGTGAGAAGAAAGGAAGAGGAGGCGTCTTAGGCTGGGATGCAGAAGAACTTTATTGAGGGAAGAAAGAAGCTCAAAGGTAGAAGCGCTAAGTGCGAGAGAAAGACCGTCTGAGTTGCAGGTAGGGTGACCATCATCCAAGGTCCCCTGTGTGAGCTAGGTCTTGCCAGAGCATCAAGGTCTTCCTGGCCTGCAGTAGGAGCGGCACCCTGGAGGTCCCGTGTGGTATTTGCCTCTTCAGCAAGTGCTTGCAGCGGAGAGTCGTGAACATAGCAGAAGGGGCGATGGAAAGAAGGAAGTGTTAGAAGAGGAGGAGGTACATGGGCCATGGTTGCAGACAGTCTGGGCTGTCCCCTTCCCTGCTTCCTTGCTTGGTGCCCTGAGAGGAGGAGCTGTGGATGGTGAAGCCATGTGCCAGAACATGCTTGAGTTGCCTCCTTAATCCATGCCGTGGCTTCCATGGTGTGGGTGGTTGTTGTGAGGGGTGGTGGTGAGGGCCCTTAGCAGGGGTAGCAGCCTCTTCTGCCACCGTAGCAGCCCAGGCCTCCCAAGCCATAGCCGTAGCCGAGGCCGAAGCCGAAGCCAGAGCCGCTGGAGGAGATGGGCACTCCCTGGGTGCTGAGTTCATTGGCCATGGCAGCGGATGCGGAGGATCCGATAGCAGTGCTCCGGGGGAAGGAGGTGAGGATGGGTCCTGGCTGGGTGACCTGCATGGCGGGAGGCTGGATGACGACGTGGGAGGCCTCGCACTGCCTGATAAAGGGCTCATGCTGGTCGTGGAGGGGCGGGGCAGGCTTTGCGCACGAGAGTGTTTTTTCAGCAAGCAGCTCTTGCATGCCACAGTCTGGCGAGTCATGAGGTGGGGTGTGTTTTCTTTTCCCTAATTCTCCATTTTCATGTCCCCGTCTCGAGGACATGTGCAGTTGGCCCGTGGTGGAAGCTTTTACTTGCCAAGGCATTCAGCTGACGCAGCCAAAGCATATGAGAGGTGGGATGTCTTCAGTGAGGTCTTCCCGTGGCACTCATGTGGTATGGTTTGTGGGTGCATGGTGAAGAAGCGGCCTCATTTCCTCGCAGCCCTGGCATGCAGTTGTGGACTTTGATGGTGTGCTGGGGGTGATGTGGTACCCCTTCCATCGCATTCGTTCCCAATGTTCCTTGCTGCCAGCTCGTTCAAGCTGTCTTTAGGCCTGGCCTTTTCTGTTGTTTTTTCCTTTGGGTGTCTTGGTGTCCCTCTGGTTTGCAAGCTTGTAACTGGGAGAGAGGTTTGTCAGTGTGAAATCAGTGCCAGGAAGGGTTCTGGAGAGATCATCTGGAGTGCCATCATGTGGCAGGTACGGGACAACCAGGTGGTCAAAGCCAGTCAGCATGGCTTTATGAGGGGCAGGTCCTGCCTGACCGCTCTGATCTCCTTCTTTGTCAAGGGGACCCTCTGAGTGGATGGATGAGGGAAAGGCTGTGGATGAAGTTCCCACTGTTTGGAAAAGGGGTACCGTGATGCCCATCTTTCAAAAAAGAAACAAGGAAGATGCGGGGAAGTACAGGCCGGTCAGTTTTACCTCTGTGCCCGGTAAGATCATGGAGCAGATCCTCCTGGAAACTCTGCTAAGTCACATGGAATATTTGGAGGTGATCGGTGACAGTCAACATGGCTTCAGCAAGGGCAAGTCAAGCCTGACAAATTTGGTGGTGTTCTCTGACAGGGTTACAGTGTTGGTGGATAAGGGAAGAGCAAAAGACGTCATGTACCTGGACATGTGCAAAGCGTCTGACACTGTCCCACACAACATGCTGGTCCCGAAATTGGAGCGACATGGATTTGACCAATGGAGCACTCGGAGGATAAGGAACTGGATGGATGGCCGCACTCGAAGGCTTTTGATTAAGGGTTTGATGTCCAAGTGGTGAGCAGTGAGGAGTGACGTTCCTCAGGAGTCGGTACTGGGAGCGGTGCTGTTTAACGTCTTTGTCGGTGCCATGGACAGTACGAAAGAGCTGGCGGAAGAGCTCGCCAGGCCACTTTGCATCATTTATGAGCAGTCCTGGAGAACCGGGGAGGTCCCAGCTGACTGGAGGTTGGCAATGTGACAGCCATCCACAAGAAGGGCCGGAAGGAGGATCCGGGGAACTACAGGCCGGTCAGTGTGACCTCGGTGCCTGGGAAGGTCATGGAACAGATCCTCCTCGGTGCCATGACATGGCACATGTAGGAGAACAGGGTGATCAGGCCCAGTCAGCATGGGTTTGTGCTGGATAGGCATCACCAGCAAGGGCAGGTGATGCCTATCAAACCTAATATCCTTCTATGATAAGGTGACCCACTTAGTGGATGAGGAAAAAGCTGTGGATGTTATCTACTTGGAGTTTTGCAAAGCGCTTGACACTGTTTCCCACAGCATTCTCCTGGAGAAACTGGCTGCTCGTGGCCTGGACAGGTGTACTCTTTGCTGGGTAAAAAACTGTCTGGATGGCCGTGCCCAGAGAGTGGTGGTAAATGGAGTTCAATCCAGTTGGTGTCCGGTCACATGTGGTGTCCCCCAGGGCTCGGTGCTGCGGCCGGTTCTCTTTAATATCTTTATCAATGATCTGGATGAAGGGATCGAATGCACCCTCAGTAAGTTCGCAGATGACACTACACTGTGTGGGCATGTTGATCTGCTTGAGGGTAGGTTGGCACTGCAGAGGGATCTGGACAGGCTGGACCGATGGGCTGAGACCAATGGTATGAGGTTCAACAAGGCCAAGTGCCGGGTCCTGCCCTTGGGTCACAACAACCCCGTGCAGCGCTACAGGATTGGGGCAGAGTGGCTTGAAAGCAGCCTGGCAGAAAAGGACCTGGGGGTGTTTGTGGACAGCCGGCTGAATATGAGCCAGCAGTGTGGCCAGGTGGCCAAGAAGGCCAACAGCATCCTAGCCTGTATCAGGAATAGTGTGGTGAGCCGGACTAGGGAAGTGATCATCCCCCTGTACTCGGCACTGGTGAGGCCCCACCTCAAGTACTGCGTTCGGTTTTGGGCCCCTCGCTACAAGAGGGACATTGAGGTGTTGGAGGGTGTCCAGAGAAGGGCTACAAAGCTGGTGAGGGGTCTGGAGGACAAACCTTATGAAGAACGACTGAGGGAGCTGGGGTTGTTTAGCCTGGAGAAGAGGAGGCTGAGGGGAGACCTTATCACCCTCTACAACTACCTGAAAGGTGGTTGTAGAGAGATAGGGGCTGACCTCTTCTCCCTGGTGACAAGTGATAGGACGAGAGGAAACGGGTTCAAGTTATGTCAGGGGAGGTTTAGATTGGATATTAGGAAACATTTTTTCACTGAAAGGGTTATTAAACATTGGAATAGGCTGCCCAGGGAGGTGGTGGATTCACCATCCCTGGAGGTGTTTAAAAAAAGGGTAGATGGGGCACTTAGGGACATGGTTTAGAAGTGGCTTTTGTCAGGGTAGGCTAAAGGTTGGACTTGATGATCTTAAAGGTCCCTTCCAACCTCAGCAATTCTATGCTTCTATGATTGAGTGCACCCTCAGCAAGTTTGCCGATGAGACCAAGGTGTGTGGTGCGGTTGACATGCTGGAGGGAAGGGATGCCATCCAGAAGGACCTGGAGAGGCCTGAGAGGAGGGCCCATGTAAACCTCGTGAAGTTCAAGCAGGCCAAGCGCAAGGTCATGCACGTGGGTCACGGCAATCCCAATCCCAAATTCAGGTTGGGCAGAGAATGGCTTGAGAAGAGGCCTGAGGAGAGGGACTTGGGGGTGCTGGTGGATGAGAAGCTCAAGATGAGCGGGCAGTGTGCGCTGGAAGGCCAGCAATCCAACGGCATAATGGGCTGCGTCCAAAGAAGCAGGACCAGCAGGTGGAGGGAGGTGACTCTGCCCCTCTGCTCTTCTCTCGTGAGACCCCACCTGGAGTACTGCGTCCAGCTGTGGAGTTCCCAACAGAAGAAGGACATGGCCCTGTTGGAAGAGGGCCAGAGGAGGGCCACGAAGACGATGAGGGGGCTGGAGCCCCTCTGCTGTGAGGACAGGCTGAGAGAGTTGGGGTTGTTCAGCCTGGAGGAGGGAAGACACCAGGGAGACCTTATAGCAGCTTTCCAATGTCTGAATGGTGCCTCCATGAAAGTTGGAGAGGAACTTTTTACAAGGGCACGTAGTGATAGGAGGAGGGGTAATGGCTTCACACGGGATGCAGGTAGATTGAAATGAGATATGAGAAATACATTTTTCCCTCTGAGGGTGGTGAGACACTGGAACACGTTGCACAGGGCAGCTGGGAAGGCCCCATCCCTGGAGGTGTTCAAGGCCAGGCTGGGTGGGGCTTTGAGCAACCTGGTCTGGTGGGTGGTGTCCCTGCCCATGGCAGGGGGTTGGAATTAGATGATCTCTAAGGTTCAGGTAATATACACAAACTTGAACATAGGAAGTGCCATCTAAACATGAGGAGGAACTTCTTGCCTTTGAGGGTGGCAGAGCACTGGAAGAGAGTGCCCAGAGACAGTGTGGCGTCTCCGTCTCTGGAGACATTCAAACCCCACCTGGATGTGTTCCTGTGCCACCTGCTCCAAGTGACCCTGCTTTGGCAGGGGGGTTGGACTAGATGATCTCCAGAGGTCCCTTCCAACCCCTGTCATTCTGGGATTCTGGGATTCTGTGATTCTGTCCCTACTAATGTAAACCATTCTATGATTCCAGAACCCCAGCCAGCAACTAGGATCCCGCAGCTGCGTGCTAACTCCTGCCATGGCAGGATGGGAAAGAGAATCAGAAGTATAAAAGTGAAAAGAGACATGGGTTGAGATAAAGACAGTTTAATAGGTAGAGCAAGAGCTGAAAAGATCTGCCATTTCCTTGGAAGAGAAGGCAAGGCTTTTTCAGTGGGAGGGTGGTCAAATAGTGGAGTTGGGTGTGCAGGGAGGTTTTGGAGACTCCATCCTTGGAGATACTGAAAAGCTGACTTGACATGGTCGTGGAGAGCCTCCTCGAGATGACCCCGTTTTAGAAGTCTGTGTTGAAGCAGATGATCTCCAGAGGGTTCTTGTGCAGTCAATGATTGTGTTTGCTGTGATTCTGCCTGCTGTGCTGGCCACGGTGTCATGCTGGGGAGGAGAGCTGTTGAAGTGTAGACAAGAAATTATCCATGAGCCAACAATGTGCCCTTGTTGCCAAAAAGGCCAAGGGAATCCTGGGCTGCATAGGGAAGAGTGTGGCCAGTAGGTCAAAGGAGGTCATTCTCCCCCTCTACTCTGCGCTGCTGAGGCCACAACTGGAATACTGCATCCAGTTTTGGGCTCCCCAGTTCAAGAGAGACAGGGAAGTACTGGAGCGGGTCGAGCGTAGGGCAACTGAGATGATTGAGGGACTGGAGCATCTCCCTTACGAGGAAAGGCTGAGAGAGCTGGGACTCTTTAGCCTGGAGAAGAGAAGGCCGAGGGAAGACCTTATTATGGCATATAAGTATCTAAAGGGTGGGTTGAAGGAGGATGGTGCCAGACTCTTTTCATTGGTTCCCAGTGACAGGACGAGGGGCAACGGGCACAAGTTAGAACATAGGAAGTTCCATTCAAATACAGGGAAAAACTTCTTTACAGTGAGGGTGACAGAGCACTGGAACAGGCTGCCCAGGGAGGGTGTGGAGTCCCCTTCTCTGGAGATTTTCAAGACTCGCCTGGATGCAGTCCTGAGTAATGTGCTCTAGGCAATCCTGCTTTAGCAGGGGAGTTGGACTAGATGATCTCTAGAGGTCCCTTCCAACTCTGAAGTTTCTGTGATTCTGTGATTCTGTGAAGTGCACGCTGCCATGGGGAGCTTGTGTGAGAGTCTTGGGTAGAAGTGCATTAACATGTCCAAGCTTTGTTTGGTCAAGTGAAGGTCTTGCGTCAGGTTCTGGAAGCTCCCCTGTTCTGCCCTGTGCTGTTTTTATTTGCTGGGGACATACTTCCTAAGAGAGATCCTGTAGCCCTTTTCCAGGCACCCTAATGGTCTCTGTAGCCCTGGCCTTGTGTTGGGTGAGGTTGGATGAACCTTGGGAGAAGAAAGGAAGTGGAGGCGTCTTAGGCTGCGATGCAAGAGAACTTTATTGAGGGAAAAGATTGCAAAGGCAGAGGTGCTGAGGGGAAGGGAGATGGTCTGAGGTGTTAGTAGGGCAACCATCAGGTGAAGTCCCTTGAGTGCAGTAGATCTTGCTGAAGCACCGAGGTCTTCTTGGCCCGCAGTGGGAGTGGCATAGTGGAGATCATTGGTGGGCTTTGGCTTGTCCGTGAGTGGTTTCAGCGGAGAGTAGTGGACAGAGAAGAAGGGGAGATGCAAAGAAGGAAGTGGGAGAAGAGGAGGAAATGCATTGGTCATGGTTCCAGGCAGTTGGCGCTGGCCTTTCCCTGTTTCCTTGGTGCCTTGAGAGCATGACCTATGGCCAGCAGGTCTGTGTGCTAGGGAGGGCCCGGAGGTGTGTTCTCCATTTATGCTGTTGGTTCAAGTTTGCCATGGTTGGTGTCAGGGGTGGTGGCGATGGCCCTTAGCAGGGGTAGCAGCCTCTTCTGCCACCGTAGCAGCCAAGGCCTCCCAAGCCAAAGCCGTAGCCGAAGCCGAAGCCACCGGAGGAGATGGGCACTCCCTGGGCACTGAGTTCGCTGCCCACGGCAGCGGATGCGGAGGATCCGACAAAGGTGCTCTGGGGGAAGGAGCTGAGGATGGGTCCTGGCAGGGTGACCACCACAGTGGGGGGCTGGATGACGACGCGGGAGGCCTCGCACTGCCTGACGCAGGGCTCGTTGCAGCTGTTAGCCAGCGGGGTGGGTCCGCAGGGGCTGCAGAGGTCGTTGCAGGCCATGTGTGTGGTGTGGAGGGTGCCTGGAAGAGAGGGTGTTGAGAAAGGTGAGGGTGGTGGGGGTGTGAGAGTCGATGTTGGAGGAGGGCGAGGGAGTGTGGAGGCTGGTGTGGGGTTGTGGCGAGTGTGGTGGTGGGGAGGAATGAGGGCTGTTGGGGCTGTGGGCAGAGCGTGGTGGAGGAGAGGGGCCAGGTGGGTGAGGAGAAGGAGGGTCAGGGGGTTGAGGCTCACCTTGTTGAGGGTGGAGGAGAAGGCGTGAGGAGAAGTATGTGAGGGAGAGAGGCGCTGGGCCGGCTTTTATGCTGGTCGTGGAGGGGTGGGACAGGCTTTGCGCATGATGGTTTTCTGCAGGAAGCAGCTCTTGCATGCCACAGCCTGGCGAGTAATGAGGTGGGGTGTCATTTCCTTCCCACATCACTCCCTTTTCGTGTCCTCCACTTGAGGACGTGTCCAGTTGGCACCGCCGGCAGCTTTCAAGTTCCAATATTAGAGGCCAAAGACTTGGTTTTGTTGTCGCTTGTGAGGCCGAAAAGAAGACGGGACTAAAGCATAGGAGAGGTGGGGTGTTTTCAGTGAGGTCATGCCGTGGCACTGGTGTGGTGTGGTTTGTGGGTGTGTTGAGAAGAGGGGCCCCCATTTCCTCGCAGCCCTGTCTGTTGTGCACTTTGATGGTGTGGCAGTCATGAGGTGCTGCCCCTTCCCCTGCATTTGCTCCATCCCGGCCTTGATCCCAGCTGACTACAGCTGTCTTTGAGGCTGGCTTTTCCCGTGAGGTGTGTTCTGTGGGTGCCTTGGTGCCCCTCTTGTTGGTAAGTATAAGAGTGAGTAAGTGTTGGTAAGTATGAAGAGTCCTGCTGGCCTAACCTGATCTCGTCCTTTGACAAGGAGAGCCGCTTAGCGGGTGGATGAGGGCAGGGCTGTGGATGTTGTTAAGCCTGACTTTACTAAAGCCTTTGACACTGTTTCTCACATTATTCTGCTGCAGAAAGTGCCTGCTCATGGCTCTGATGGGCATACTCTTGACTGCCTAAAAAACCGTTTGGGTGGCCATGCCCAAAGAGTTCTGGTGAATGGAGTTAAATTCAGTGTGGTGGCTGGTCAGAAGATGTGTTCCTCAAGGCTGAGTATTGGGGCCACTTCTGTTTAATATCTTTATCAACGATGTGGACGACGGGATCGAGTGCACCCTCATTAAGTTCGCTGGTGACCCATATTGGGTGGGTTTGTTGATGTGCCTGAGGGTGGATGGTTCTACAGAGGGATGTGGACAGGCTGGATCAAGTGGCCGAGGCCAATGGTATGAAGTTCAACAAGGCTGAGTGCTGGGTCCTGCACTTGGGTCACAACAATTCCTTGCAACGCTAGTGCTTGTGAAGCACTGGAAGAGGCTGGCCAGGGAAATGGTTGACTCACCATCACTGGAGGTCTATAGAAGACAGTAGGCTTGGCACTTAGGGACACTTTAGTGGTAGACTTGGTAGGGTTAGATTAAGGGTGGGATTCAATGATCTCAAGGGTCTTTCCAAACCCCAGTGATTCTATGAGTTTATGAAGGCCATGGACATAGCGGAGCAAGTCAAGTGCACAGCCACAAAGGCGCTGAAGGGACTGGAGCACCCTTCCTCCGAGGAGAAGCTGAGCGAGCTGGGAGGTTTATCAACCAGGAGGCAAGGACCTGAAGGGGAGGTGTCATCGATGTCTCTGAATCCTGAATGGCATGTATGGGAGATGAACTCCAGCTGGCAAGTAGGACCACACAGCCACTCGCTCATTTCCACCACGGTGGCATAGGGAAGCGAATCAGAAGAGGAAAAGAGAAAAAATGTGTGCGTTGAGAAAAAGAGCGGTATAAGTAAAGCAAAAGCTGTGCATGCAAACAAAGCAAACCAAGGAATTGCTTCACTACCTCCCATGGGCAGGCAGGAATTCAGCCGTCTGCAGGAAAGCAGGGCTTCATCATGCGTGATGTTTTCTTGGAAAGACAAATGCCATAACTCCCAAAGTGCCCCCTCCTCCTTTCTTCTTCCCCCAGCATTATGAATTGAGCATAACGTCACTACGGCATGCACTCTCCCTTTGGTGAGTTCTGGTCAACTGTCCCGGCCGTGTCTCCTCTCAGCATTTTGTGCACTCCGAGCATACTTGCTGGTGGGGCGGTGCGAGGAGCAAAAAAGGCCTTGAGTGCTTAGCGAGAACTGAAAACAGTAGTGGGCTGTCAACAGCATTCTCATCCCAAATGCAAAACAGAGCACTCTACCAGCTACTAGTGAGAAAGTCAACTCTATCCCAGGTGAACCGATGAGAAGAGGGAATGAGGACAGGGGAGTGAGACTCTTCTCAGGGTGCCCATGGCCAGGGCAAGTGTGAACGGAGAAAGATGAAAAGACATGCCATTTCTTTGGAAGAGAAGGCAAGGCTTTTTCAGTGTGAAGGTGGTTAAGAAGGGGAACCATTTCTTCAGAGGAGTGTTGGAGACTCCATGCTTGGAGATACAGGAACCCTGACTGGACATGGTGCTGAACAAGGTGCTCCAGCTGAGCCCGTGTGGGCAGACTGGGTGGAAGTAGATGGTGTCCAGATCCTCATGCAAAGATTCAGTTTGTTGTGATTCTACCTGTTGTGGTGGCCAGGGGGTCGTATTGGGGAAGAGAGTTGGTGAAGTGTGTGCTGCCATGGGGAGCTTGTGCCAGAAGGTTGGTTCGAAGTGCAGAGGGGGAAAAGAATTTTGGGGCAACAAACAGGATGAGCTATACGCCATTGTGCAGCAGGACAACTGCGACATAGTCACCATCACGGAAACGTGGTGGGATGATGGTCATGACTGGAATGCTGCAATGAGTGGCTATCAGCTCTTCAGAAGGAATAGGCAAGGAAGGAGGGGGGGGTGTGTGGCTCTGTACATTAGGGAGTTGTTTGACTCTATAGAGATAGACTCCAGTGATGAAGAAGTTGAGTGTTTATGGGTAAGGGTGAAAGGGAAGGCTAACAAAGGTGATTTTGTGCTGGGAGTCTGCTATAGACCACCCAACCAGGATGAGCAGGTTGATGAGGTATTCTATAAGCGGCTGGCTGCAGTCTCGCAAACGCCAGCCCTTGTCCTAGTTGGGGACTTCAACTTACCAGACATCTGCTGGAAATATAACACAGCAGAGAGCAGGCAGGCTAGGAGGTTCCTCGAGTGTATGGAGGATAACTTCCTGACACAAATGGTAGGTGAGCCTACCAGGGGAGGTGCCTTGCTAGACCTACTGTTCACAAACAAAGAAGGGCTAGTGGGGGACGTGGAGGTCGGAGGCCGTCTTGGGCTTAGTGACCATGAAATGGTTAAGTTTTCCATCCATAGTGAGGTAAGGAAGGGGGTTAACAAAACCTCCATCTTGGACTTCCGGTGGGCAGACTTTAGCCTGCTCAGAACCCTGGTTGGGAGAGTCCCGTGGGAGGTAGTCCTGAGAGACAAAGGAGCCCAGGAAGGCTGGACGCTCTTTAAGAGGGAAATCCTAAAGGCCCAGGAGCAGGCTGTCCCCATGAGGCGCACAATTAAAGGGCGGGGAAAATGGCCGGCCTGGATGAACAAAGAGCTCTTGATGGGACTTAAGGAAAAAAGGAAGGTTTACCACCTTTGGAAGAGGGGACAGGCAACTCAGGAGGAGTACAGAGATCGTGTTAGGTCATACAGAGAAAAAATCAGGAAGGCAAAAGCCCAGCTGGAACTCAACCTGGCAATTAACATAAGGGACAACAAAAGAATTTTCTATAAATACATCAACAAAAAGAGAGTGACAGAGAATGTCCATCCCTTACTGGATGCGGGGGGAAACCTTGCAACCAAGGACGAGGAGAAGGCTGAGATACTTAATGCCTTCTTTGCCTCTGTCTTTAATAGTCAGACCAGCTACCCCCAGGGTGTTCAGCTTCTTGGGCTGGAAGATAAGAACGGAGAACAGGACAACTCCCCTGTAATCCAGGAGGAAGTAGTTAATGATTTGCTTATGCACCTGGACACGCATAAGTCTATGGGGCCGGACGGGATTCACCCAAAAGTTCTCAGGGAGCTGGCAGGAGAGCTCACCAAGCCTCTCTCCATTACCTATCAACAATCCTGGTCAACAGGAGAGGTGCCAGATGACTGGAGGGTGGCCAATGTGACGCCCATCTGCAAGAAGGGCCGGAAGGAGGATCCCGGAAACTACAGGCCTGTCAGCCTGACCTCTGTAGCGGGAAAGATCATGGAGAGGATCATCTTGAGTGAGCTCTCAAGGCAAGTGCAGGGCAGCCAAGGGATCAGGGCCAGCCAGCATGGGTTTAGGAAAGGGAGGTCCTGCCTGACCAACTTGATCTCTTTCTATGACCATGTGACCCGCTTTCTCGATGAGGGCAAGGCTGTGGATGTTGTCTACCTGGGCTTTGGTAAGGCCTTCGACACCATCCCCCACGGCATTCTCCTGGAGAAACTGGAGAATCATGGCATAGACAAGTGTACCCTCCGCTGGATAAAAAACTGGCTGGATGGCCGTGCCCAGAGAGTTGTGCTTAATGGAGCAAAATCTGGTTGGCGGCCGGTCATCAGTGGTGTCCCTCAGGGCTCAGTCTTGGGGCAAGTCTTGTTCAATATCTTTATTGATGATCTAGACAAGGGGATTGAATGCACCCTCAGTAAGTTTGCGGATGACACCAAACTAGGTGGGAGTGTTGATCTGCTTGAGGGTCGGAAGGCTTTACAGAGGGATCTAGACAGGTTGGATCAATGGGCCAAGGCCAATGGGATGAGGTTTACTAAGGCCAGGTGCCGGGAACTGCATTTTGGTCACAACAACCCCGGGCAACGCTACAGGCTTGGGGAAGAGTGGCTGGAAAGCTGCCCGGCAGAAAAGGACCTGGGAGTGTTAGTGGACAGCGGCTTAACATGAGCCAGCAGTGTGGCCAGGTGGCCAAGAGGGCCAATGGCATCCTGGCTTGTATCAGGAATAACGTGGCCAGCAGGAGTAGGGAAGTCATCGTGCCTCTGTACTTGGCACTGGTGAGGCCTCACCTCGAGTACTGTGTTCAGTTTTGGGCCCCTCACTACAGGAAAGACATTGAAGTGCTGGAGTGTGTCCAGAGGAGAGTCACCAAGCTGGTGAGGGGTCTGGAGAACAAGTCCTATGAGGAGAGGCTGAGGGAGCTGGGCATGTTTAGTTTGGAGAAGAGGAGGCTGAGGGGAGACCTCATTGCCCTCTACAGCTACCTGAAAGGAAACTGTAGAGAGGCAGGGGTTGGCCTCTTCTCCCAAGGGAATAGCGACAGGACCAGAGGAAATGGTATGAAGCTGCGGCAAGGGAGATTTAGATTAGATATTAGGAAGAATTACTTTACTGAAAGAGTGGTCAGGCACTGGAACAGCCTGCCCAGGGAGGTGGTGGAGTCACCATCCCTGGAGGTATTTAAGAAATGTGTAGACATGGCTCTTCAGGGCATGCTGTAGTGCCCAAGATTATTGTTTGTGGTGGGGTTTTGTGTGTGGGGTTGTGGGTGTGGAGTTTAGTAGGTGGGTGCTTTTTTTTTTTTTTTTTTTTTTTTTTGTGTGGTTGGACTCGATGATCTCAGAGGTCCCTTCCAACCAGTAAGATTCTGTGATTCTGTGATTATTATGTGCAAGACTTTGTTTGGGCAAGTGAAGGGCTTGTGTAAGGTTCTGGGAGCTCCCCCGTGCTGCCCTGTGCTGTTGTTGTTGCTGGGGCCATAGTTCCTATGAGAGGTCTTCTAGCCCTTTTCCACCCACCCCGATGGTCTCTGTAGCCCTGGCCTTGTGTTGGGTGAGGTTGGAAGAGCCTTGTGAGAAGAAAGGAAGTGGAGGCGTTTGAGGCTGAGATGCAAGAGAACTTTATTGAGGGAAAAGATTGCAAAGGCAGAGGTGCTATGGGGAAGGGAGATGGTCTGAGGTATTAGTAGGGCAACCATCAACCAAAGTCCCCTGCACGAGAGAGATCAGCTACGAGGGGTGGTGGCGATGGCCCTTAGCAGGGGTAGCAGCCTCCTCTGCCACCGTAGCAGCCAAGGCCTCCCAAGCCGTAGCCGAGGCCGAAGCCGAAGCCGCCGGAGGAGATGGGCACTCCCTGGGCGCTGAGTTCATTGCCCACGGCAGCGGATGCAGAGGATCCGACAAAGGTGCTCTGGGGGAAGGAGCTGAGGATGGGTCCTGGCAGGGTGACCTGCACGGTGGAAGGCTGGATGATGACGCGGGAGGCCTCACACTGCCTGACACAGGGCTCGTTGCAGCTGTTAGCCAGCGGGGTGGGTCCGCAGGGGCGGCAGAGGTCGTTGCAGGCCATGTGTGTGGTGTGGAGTTTCCCTGGAAGAGAGGGTGTTGAGAAAGGTGAGGGACATGGGGGTATGAGGGTTGGTTTTGGAGGAGGGCGAGGGAGTGTGGAGGGCTGTTGTGGTGCTGTGGGGAGCGTGGCAGTGTGGAGGCGTGAGGGCTATTGAGGCTGTGGGCAGAGCGTGGTGGAGGAGAGGGGCCAGGTGGTTGAGAAGAAGGAGGGTCATGGGGTTGAGACTCACCTTGTCGAGGGTGGAGGAGAAGGCGTGAGGAGAAGTGTGTGAGGGAGAGAGGCGCTGGGCCGGCTTTTATGCTGGTTGTGGAGGGGTGGGACAGGCTTGGCGCATGACGGTGTTTTTCAGCAATGAGTCATTCCATGCTGCAGCCACTCAAGGAATGATGTGCGTTGCGTTTTCCTTACCATAACAGCCCCTTTTCATCTTCTCCTCATGTCCATCTCAGCCTAGTGGCAGCTTTTAAGTTAGAGTAAGTAGTTTGAGGGATGTGCATGCATGCAGCGTTTCAGGGTATTCAGGAGACATGGCCAAAGCATACCAGAGGTGGTGTGTCATAAGTGAGGTCATATTGTGTCAGTTGTGTGGTGTGGTTTACGGGTGCGTTGTGAAGAGGGGGCCCCATTTCCTCACAGCCCTGGCAGGCCGGCCTGGGCTTTGGAGGGGTGCAAGGTGTTCGCCGCTGCCCCAAGTTCAGTGAAGACGGAGTGGGAGGAGGTGCTCCAGGCACTGGAGCAGAGATTTCCCTGCATCTTGTTTTGAAGACCATGGTCAAGCATGTTGTAGATATGCAGCCCAGGGCGGTCAATGGTGGAGCAGATATCTACCTAGAGCCTGTGGAGGAACCCCCGCCGAAGCAGGTGGATTCCCAAAGGAGGCTTTGATCCCATGGAGAGAAACCAGTGCTGGAGCAGGTCTTTTGGCAATAAACTCGTTAAAGTTCTGCATCCCAGCATGAGATGCCTCCACTTCCTTTCTTTTCCCAAGGCTCTTCCAACCTCATGCAACACAAAGCCAGGGCTCGGGAGGCAACTGGGGTGAGTGCGAAAAGGGCTACAGGACCCCTCTTAGGAAGTATGTCCCCAAGAACAGCAGCACAGGGCAGCACAGGGGGGCTTCCAGAACCTGACACAAGCCCTCCACTTGACCAAACAAAGCCTTTGCAATACTAAGGCACTTTGAACCACCATTCTGCCAAAGGCTCCCCATGGCAGCACACGCTTCACTAACTCTCTCCAACAGCACCACCCCTTGGCCAGCACAGCAGGCAGAATCACAGCAAACAGAATCATCGACTGCATAAGGAACCTCTGGACATCATCTACTTCAACCCAAACTTCTCAAAGGGGTCGCCTCCAGCAGGCTCTACAGGACCACATCCAGTCAGGTTTTCACTATCTCCAAGGATGGAGACTCCAACACCTCCCAGTGCAATCTTTTTCCCACTGCTTGACCAGCCTCATGCTGAAAAAGGCTTGCCTCCTCTTCCAAGGAAATGGCACAACTTTTCATCTTTCTCCATGAACACATTCCCTGGCCGTGGGTGCCCATGAGAAGAGTCCGACTCCCCTGTCCTCATTCCCTCCTGCCATGGGTTCAGCTAGGAGAGACTTGACTTTCTTGCTAGCAGCTGGTGGAGTTCTGTGTTTTACATTTGGGGTGAGAATGCTGTCAACGGCCCATTAGAGGTTTTGGTTGCTGTAAGTACTCAAGGCTTTTTCTGCTCCTCATACCGCCCAACCAGCAAGTAGGCTGGCAGTGCGCAAGAACTTTGGAGGTGACATGGCCGATACAGCTGACCCTAGCTGACCAAAGGGATAGTCCATGCCATATGACATCATGCTCAGTATAAAATGTTGGGAAGAAGAAAGAACAGCTGGATGTTTGGTGTTATGAGGTTTCTATTCCCAAGAAAACAGGACGAGTCATGAAGCATTGCTTTTCTGGACCCTGATCCGAGCCATGAGCTGGCAGTTTCTCCAGCAGAATGCTGTGGGAAATGGCATGAAAGACTTTTCTAAAGCCCAGGTTACCAACATCCACGGCCTTTCCCTCATCCATCCCCTGTGAGGTTACCCTTGTCACAGAAGGAGATTGGCTTAGTCAGGCAGGACCTGACCTTCATAAGGCCATGCTGACTAGAACTTAATACTTGGTTGTCCATTACATGCACTGTGCTGGTATTAGGTATCATCTTCTCCATAACCTTTCCCGGCACTAAGATCAGACTGAAATGCCTGTGTACCAAGCCCTCAAACAAGAGAAGCACTAAGACACCCACAGAACACATGCAGGGAAAAAGCCCAGGCCTAAAGACAGGCTGAGCGAGCTGGCAGCAGCGCAGGGAGGGAGCGAATGCCATGGAAGGGGCAGCACCTCACGCCTGCAACACCATCAAAGTTTCAACCACCCTGGCAGGGCTGCAAGAAAATGAGGCCCCCTCTTCAAAACGCAACCACAAACCACACCACAGGACTGCCATGGGATGACCTCACTGAAGACACCCCACCTCTCTATGCTTTGGTGGCGTCTGCTGAATTCCGTGACACAGCATCCATCCAAACCCTCCCAACTACCTACACTCACTTAGAAGCTGCTGCCAGGGCCAAATGGAGACGACCTCAAGAGGATGACATGAAAAGGGACTGTTGTGGGAAGGAAGACACACCCCATGTCATTACTTGAGTGCCTGTACCATGCAAGAGCTGCTTGGTGAACAAAAGTCATGCGCGAAGCCTGTCCCGCCCCTCCAGGACCAGCATAAAAGCCGGCCCAGTGCCTCTCTCCCTCACACACTTCTCCTCACGCTTTATCCTCCACCCTCAATAAGGTGAGCCACAACCCCCTGACCCTTCTTCTCCTCACCCACCTGGCCCCTCTCCTCCACCATGCTGTGCCGACAGCCTCAGCAGCCCTCACGCCTCCTTACTGCCACGCTCCCCACAGCCCCACACCAGCCCTCCACACTCCCTCGTCCTCTTCCAACACCAACCCTCACACGCCCATGAGCCTCACCTTTCTCTACACCCTCTCTTCCAGGGAAACTCCACACCACACACATGGCCTGCAACGACCTCTGCGGACCCTGCGGACCCACCCCGCTGGCTAACAGCTGCAACGAGCCCTGCGTCAGGCAGTGCGAGGCCTCCCGCGTCGTCATCCAGCCTCCCGCCGTGCAGGTCACCCTGCCAGGACCCATCCTCACCTCCTTCCCCCAGAGCACCGCCGTCGGATCCTCCGCATCCGCTGCCGTGGGCAATGAACTCAGCGCCCAGGGAGTGCCCATCTCCTCTGGCGGTTTCGGCTTTGGCTACGGCTACGGCTTGGGAGGCCTTGGCTGCTACGGTGGCAGAGGAGGCTGCTACCCCTGCTAAGGGCCATCGCCACTAACCCTGGCACCAGCCACCCTGGCACAAGCCACGGCTTGCATTGAAGACGCACTTCTAGGTAGTTGCTGCCACAGGATTGTATCGTCCATGGCTCCTCCTCTCAAGACACCAAGCAAGGGAGGAGGGAAGGGGCAAGCCCAAGCTGTCTGCAACCATGGCCCATGTACCTCCTCCTCTTCTCCCACTTCCTTCTTTGCATCGCCCCTTCGGCTATGTCCACTACACTCTGCTGCAAACACTTGCTGACAACTCAAAGACCTCCAGGGTGCCATTTCCCCTCCCAGCCAGGAAGACCTTGATGCTCTGGCAAGATCTTCTCTCACAAGCGACCTCGAATGAAGGTCAGCCTACCTGCAGCTCAGACTGGCTCCCTTCCACTTGGCATTCCTGCCTGTGCACTGCTTTGCCTCAATAAAGTTCTCCTGCATCCAAAACTGAGACGCCTTCGCTTTCTCCTTCCGTGGTTTTGGCCGGATTGGCCAATCACAATGACAGATGTCCCCCCTTCCCAAAGAGAGGAGAGGAAGAGATAAGAGGACCTGTCCTGTCCGCTCCTCCTTACAGGTGTCACCCTTCTATGCTTTTCCGCTTCTGACCCTCTAACGAGGCAAATAACGAAGTTAGCTGACCTCGCTTGTTATAGGAATAAATCTAAGCGAGAGCGTCTCTGCGTACCATTCCTTGGTATAATCAGGTCTTGTCACTCAGTGAGAGCGAACACTTTCTAAACAATATGCTGTTAATTTCCCGGTTTAGTCAGTTAGAAGAGGCCCAGCTAAAACGTAAAAATACAAACCAGAAAATTGGTTCTGTTTTACCTCAAACCAGGACACTTGTCTCCAGTTGCTCCCAACTGCAGCCGGCACAGTGACAGGGCTCCACGCACCATCACAGTGGGTGTAAAAAGGCAAGAGGACCTCTCTTAGGAAGTATGTCCCCAGCTACAACAGCAGCACAGAGCAGCACAGGGCGGTTTCCAGAACGTGACACAAGCCCTTCACTTACCCAAACAAAGGCTTGCACATGCTAATGCACTTCTACTGCAACCTCTGACACAAGCTCCCCATGGCAGCACACACTTTGCCAACTCTCTTACCCAGCATGACCCTCTCACCAGCACAGCAGGCAGAATCACAGCAACGAGAATCATTGACTGCCCAAGGAACCTCTGGACATCCTCTACTTCAACCGAACCTGCTCAAACAGTGTCAGCTCAAGCAGGCTCTCCACAACCATGTCCACTCAGGTCTTCAGTATTTCCAAGGATGGAGGTTCCAATGCCTCTCTGCGCAACCGGTTCCAATCTTTGACCACACTCACGCTGAAAAGAGCATGCCTTCTCTTCCAAGGAAAAGGCGCCTCTTTTCATCTTTCTCCATCATCACTTGCCCTGGTTGTGGGCACCTGAGAGAAGAGTCTGACTCCCCTCTCCTCATTCCCTCCTTAGTAAGGTTTCAGCTGGGATAGAAGTGACTCCCTTCCTGGCAGCTGGTAGGGTGCTCTGTTTTGCATTTGGGATGAGAATGCTATTGACAGCCCACTACTGTTTTCAGTTCTTGCTAAGCACTCAAGGCCTTTTCTGCTCCTCACACCACCCTGCCAGCAAGTAGGCTGGGAGGGCACAAAAAGGTGGGAGGAGACACAGCCAGCACAGCTGACCAGAACTCACCAAAGGGATAGTCCGTGCCGTACGACATTATGCTCAATACATAATGCTGGGGGAAGAACAAAGAAGGCGGGAGGCACTCTTGGAGTTATGGCATTGGTCTTCCCAAGAAACATCACGCATCATGGAGCCCTGCTTTCCTGCAGGCAGCTGAACTCCTGCCTGCCCATGGGAAGTAGTGAAGGAATTCCTTGATTTGCTTTGTTTGCGTGAACAGCTTTTGCTCTCCTTATTAAACTGTCTTTCTCTCAACGCACAAGTTGGATGTGGACAAGCTGGATCAAGTGGCTGAGGCCAATGGTATGAGGTTCAACAAGTGCTGGGTCCTGCACTTGGGTCACAACAACTCCTTGTAACGCTACAGGCTCAGGGAAGAGCGGCTGGAGAGCTGCCCAGTGAAAAAGGAGCTGGGGGTGTTGTTTGACAGCCAGCTGAGTATGAGCAAGCAGTGTGCCCTGGTGTCCAAGAAGGCCAGTAGCATCGTGGCGTGTTTCAGGTGATAGGACAAGAGGAAATGGCCTCATTTTTCACCAAGCGAGACTCTGGATTGATCGTATGAAAAATGTCTTCTCCGACAGGGTTGTGAAGTGCTGGAAGAGGCTGGCCGGGGAAATGGTTGAGTCACCATCCCTGGAAGAACTGAGAAGACACATAGATGTTGTGCTGCGGGACACGCTTTCCTGGTGGACTTGAGAGTGTTAGGTTAAGGATTGGACTTGGTGATTTTAAGGCTCTTTTCCAACCTGTCCTGGTTCCTTTGGGGATAGGCTCAATTTTCACAAGGAGCTGGCCACGGGATACAGGTACTCGATGCCATGAGATGCCGTGCCCAGTGTATAGCTGAGGGAGCTTCCTGGGGGAGGGAGTCAGAGATCGCTGCTTGGGAGTGGGCTTGGGGCTCCCCAGGTCAGGCTGGTGAGTGGTGATAAATGAATCGTTTTTTGTACATTCCTCTGCAAGTTCTGTTGTTCTTGATTTCCTCTATCCTCTGCTGTTCTGTTAACCTGCCTTTATCTCAAGCCGTGAGTTTTCCCTCTTTCTTCCGCTTCTCCCCCACATCCCGCAGCTGTGGGGGCGGTGAAGGAGTGGCCGCATGGTTCTTTGTTGCCAGCTGGCATTCCCCCAAAACACAACCTCAATGATTCTGTGATTTCTGGAAGGCCATGGACTTAGTGGAGCAAGGGGAGTGCAGGGCCACCCAGATGCTGAAGGGACTGAAGCATCCTTCATTGAGGAGGAGCAGAGAGAGCTGGGAGGTTTCTCAGCCAGGAGGCAAGGCCACGTTCATTGATGAGCTGTCATCAATGTCTCTAAATCCCAGATGGGACTTTCAGTGGTGCAAACCCAGCGAGCATTGAGAACCATGCAGCCGCTCGCTCGCTTCCCCCTCGGCAGGATGGGGAAGAGAATCAGAAGAGGAAAAGTGAAAAAATGCGTGTGCTGAGGTAGAAATAGTTCTGTAGGTAGAGCAAAAGCCATGAGTGGCATCAAAGAAACCAAGGAATTCTTTGAATACTTCCCATTGGAATGCAGGTGTTCAGCCATGTCTCCAGGAAAGAAGGGCTCCATGATGCACATCAGTTATTTGGAAAGACAAACGCCATACGTCCGTTCATTACACTGTTCTCTCATCTTTGCCATGCATTACATACCGAGCACGCCTTCACCTGGCATGGACTATCATTTGGTCAGTTGGGGTCAGCTGTCCTGGCCGTGTCACTTCCCAGCCTTTTGTGCACTCCCAGCCTACTCGCTGGCAGGGCAGTGTGAGGAGCAGAAAAGGCCTTGAGCGCTTAGCAACAACCAGAAAGAGTAGTGGGCTCTCAACGCCATTCTCATCCCACATGCACAACCTAGCCGTCTACCAGCTGCCAGTGAGAAAGTCAACTCTATCGCAGGTGAAGCGATGTCAGGAGGGAATGAGGAGAGGGGAGTCAGACTCTTGTCATGGGTTCCCATGGCCGAGGCATGGGGAATGAGAAAAGCTGAAAAGACGTGCCACTTCCATGGAAGAGAAGGCCAGCCTTTTTCAGTATGACCGTGACCGTGGTCTAACAGGTGAGAAGGGGTTGTAGAGAGAGGTGTTGGAGACTTCATCCTTGGAGATACTGAAACCCTGACTGGACAAGGCTGTGGAGTGCCTGCTTGAGTTGACTCTCTTTGAGCGGGTTTTGTTGAAGTAGATGGTCTCCAGAGACTCCTTGTGCAGTGAATGATTGTGTTTGCTGTGATTCTGCCTGCTGTGCTGGTGAGAGGGTCATGCTGCGGAAGAGAGTTGGTGAAGTGCGTGCTGGCATGGGGAGCTTGTGTCAGAGCCTTGGTTGGAAGTGTGTTAATATGTCCAAGCCTTTGGGTAAGTGAAGGGCTTGTGTCAGGTTCTGGAAGCCCCCCTGTGCTGCTCTGTGCTGTGGTTGTTGCTGGGGCCATAGTTCCTAAGACCGGCCCTGTGGCCCTTTTCCACCCACCCCGATGGTCTCTGTAGCTGTGGCTTTGTGTTGAGTGAGGCTGGAAGAGCCTTGTGACAAAAAAGAAAACGGAGGCATCTCAGGTGGAATGCAGGAGAACTTTATTGATGGAAAAGAATGCAAAGGCAGGAATGCCAAGTGCAAGGGAGCTAGTCAGAGTTGCAGGTAGGGTGACCATCATCCAAGCTCCCTTGTGTGAGAGAGATCTTGCCAGAGCAGCAAGGTCTTCCTGCCCCGCAGTGGGAGTTGCACAGTGGAGCTCGTTGTTGGGCTCTGGCTTGTCAGAATGTGGTTGCAGCGGAGAGTAGTGGATATAGCAGAAGCTGAACTGCAAAGAAGGAAGTGGGAGAAGAGAAGGACTGTCCCCATCCCTCTTCCTTGGAGCCTTGAGATAAAGATGCGTGGACAGCAGGTCTATGTGCTAGGAAAGAGCCAAGGATGTGTCCTCCATCAGTACCGTGGCTTCCAGGCTGTCAGGGTTTTGTCAGGGGTGGTGGTGAGGGCCCTTAGCAGGGGTAGCAGCCTCTTCTGCCGCTGAAGCAGCCCAGGCCTCCCAAGCCGTAGCCGAGGCCGTAGCCATAGCCGAGGCCGAAGCCGAAGCCGCCGGAGGAGACGGGCACTCCCTGGGCGCTGAGTTCATTGCCCACGGCAGCGGATGCGGAGGATCCGACAAAGGTGCTCTGGGGGAAGGAGGTGAGGATGGGTCCTGGCAGGGTGACCTGCACGGCGGGAGGCTGGATGACGACGCGGGAGGCCTCGCACTGCCTGACGCAGGGCTCGTTGCAGCTGTTAGCCAGCGGGGTGGGTCCGCAGGGTCCGCAGAGGTCGTTGCAGGCCATGTGTGTGGTGTGGAGGGTGCCTGGAAGAGAGGGTGTTGAGAAAGGTGAGGGTGGGGGGTTTGAGGGTTGGTGTTGGAAGAGGACGAGGGAGTGTGGAGGGCTGTTGTGGGGCTGTGGGGAGCTGGAGCAGAAGGGCCAGGTGGGTGAGGAGAAGGAGGGTCAGGGTGTTGAGACTCACCTTGTTGAGTGTGGAGGAGAAGGTGTGAGAAGTGTGTGAGGGAGAGAGGCACTGGGCCGGCTTTTATGCTGGTCATGGAGGGGCGGGACAGGCTTGGCGCGTGATGGCCTTTTCCACAAGCAAATCTTGCATGACACAGCCTCATGAGTAATGATGTGGTTGTGTTCTTCTTTTTCTGAAATTCTCCAATTTCCTGTTGTCTTATTGATGATGTGTCCACTCGGCCCTTTCGGCAACTTTTAAGTGCCAGTAGTAGAGGCCCTAAACATTGTGTTGATGGCACGCGTCAGGGTTGTCAGAAGACGTGACCAAAGCGTAAGAGAGGTGGGGTGTCATCAGGGAGTTCATGCCGTGGCAGTTGTGTGGTGTGGTTTGTGGGTGCGTTGTGAAGAGGGGGCGTCATTTCCTCGCAGCCCTGGCAGGCTGGTCTGGGCTTTGGAGGGGGGCCAGGCATTAGGCGCTGCGCCTTGCATTGTGCTTGTTCCTTCCCTGCCTTGCTGCCAGCTCACTAAGCCTGTCTTTGGGCATGGCCTTTCCTGTTGGGTGTGCTCTGTGGCTGTCTTGGTGCCCCTTTTGTTTTTAAGGTTGTAGGTGGGAGAACGGAGGCTGCGTGTTTGGGTTTGTGCCCCGCTGGGTCCGTCCCTGGCCGAGGCAGTTGAAGCAGGCAGAGGAGGGCTGTTTGTGAGAGCAGGGCATTATCGTGGCAGCCCTGTGCTGTTGGGAGGCTGGTCGTGCTCCCCAAAGGCTCCTCTTGGCTCTTGCGTAGGGATCCCCTTAGTTGTGTCCGGCAAATTTGCAACCTGGGCTCTGGCGCGACACATCTGAAGATGAGCAACGAAGCTGGTGAAGGATGTAGAGAAGAAGACTTGTTAGGAGCAGTTTAGGGAACAGGGCATGTTTAGTTTGCAGAAAGAAAAAGGCTGAGGGCACGCCTTATCGCTCACTACACCCACCTGAAAAGAGGTGGTAATGAGATAGGTGTCAGTCTCTTATCCCGAGTAACACGTGATAGGAGAAGAATTAACGTCTTTAAATGTTGTGTAGGGATGCTCAGATTGGATGCTAGGAAAAATGTCATCCCAGAAGGGTTATGAAGCACTGGAAGAGGCTTCTCCAGGAAGTGGTTGAATCACCATCCCTGGAGGTTATGACAGGATGTGTAGACGTGGGACTTAGGGCTATGATTTTTGGTGAAGGTCGTAGTCATAGGTGAACGGTGTCAAGATTGTTCAGGGTCTTTTCCAACCCAAGTGCCTCCATGATTGCGTATGAGGCAGCGTGCAAAAGCAGGCGAGTTCCTGGAGAGGCCGAGAGTGTGTCAAGGGACAGAGGGGGAGTGGGATCGGCATGCAGGGGAGGCTGGTGGGCCAGGGCCTTTGGGTTGTTTACATGGGGCGAGTGCCAATGGATGAGGCCATTTCTCTGCACAGTGTGTGACAGGAAGAAAGGGAAGGTGGAGCTTGTTGAGGAGAGTTGGAGGCAAGCACGCAGCACGTGAGTGCGGAGCTGAGGCCATGATTTCATGCATGACTGCATTTTTGAGCAAGCATCTCTTTCATGCCACAGCCTGTCAAGTGCTGAGGTGGGTGTGTTTTCCTTCCCACAACGCTCCCTTTACATGTTGTCGTCTTGTGGATGCGTCCACTTGGCCCTGGTGGTAGCTTTTAAGTGCAAGTAGGTATTTTGGAGGACGTGCATGGACGCTGTGTGTTAGGGAATTCAGCAGTCACAGCCAAGGCGTAGGAGAGGTGGGGTATCTCCAGTGACATCATCTCGTGGCACGTTTGTGGCTGGCTAAGCCTGTCTTTAGGCCTGCCACACCCTGTTGATGTGCCCTGTGGGCACTTTGATGCCCCCATTGCTTGTAAGTTTGTAGCTGAGAGAAAGGTCTGTCTTTCTGACCTGGGAGCTGGGAAACGTTATGGAGCTAATCATCTTGATCGCCTTCGTATGGCACATAGAGGCCAAGCAGGTGATGAGGCCCAGCCAGCATGGCTTTATGAAGGGCAGGTCCTGCTTGCATAACCTGATCTCCTTCTATGTCAAGGGGACGCGCTTAGTGGGTAGATGAGTGAAGGGCTGTGAATGTTGTTAACTGGACTTTAGTAAAGCCGTTGACACTGTTTCCAAGAGTGTTGTCCTGCAGAAACTGCCTGCTCATGGCTCTGACGGGCGTACACTTCGCTGGCTAAAAAACGGGCTGGATGGCCAGGCCCATAGAGGTGAATGGAGGTAAATCCAGATTGTTGCCACCACAGGTGGTGTTCCCCAGGGCTGAGTACTGGGGCCGGTTCTCTTTAGTATCTTTACGAACGACCTGGACGAGGGGGTCGAGTGCACCCTCAGAATGTTTGCAGGCAACACCAAGTTGGGCGAGTGTGTGGATCTGCTTGAGGGTAAGACGTTTTAGAGAGCGATGTGGACAGGCTGGATCGATGGGAGGAGGCCAATGGTGTGGGGTTCAGAAAAGCTGAGTGCCGGGTCCTGCACTTGGGTCACAAGAACCCCATGCAACACGACAGGCTTGGGGAAGAGCGGCTGGAAAGCTGCCCGTTGGAAAAGGAGCTGGGGGTGTTGTTTGACAGCCAGCTGAGTATGAGCCAGCAGTGTGCCCTGGAGCCCAAGGCGGCCAGTAGCATCGTGGCCTGTATCAAAAGTCATGAGTCCAGGAGGACTATGGAAGTGATCGTCCCCCTGCAATGGGCACTGGTGAAAAATGTCTTCACTGAAATGGTTGTCAAGCACTGGAATATGCTTCCCAGGGAAGCATTTGAGTCACCAGCCCTGGAGGTATCTAGAAGACAGTAGACTTGGCCCCAAGGGACTTGCTTTAGTGGGGCACTTGGTGGTGTTAGGTTAAGGGATGGAATCAGTGATCTTAAGTGTCTTTCCCAACCTCAGTGATTCTGTGAGTTTTTGAAGGCCATGGACGTGGTGGAGCAAGTCGAGTGCAGGGCCACCAAGACGCGGAAGGGACTGGAGCATCCTTCCCTTGAGGAGAAGCTGAGAGAGCTGGGAGTTTCTTCAGCCAGGAGAAAAGGCCGCGTAGGGGAGATGTCATCAATGTCTCTAAATCCCGGATGGGAGGTGTCTTGGTTTCACGCTAGCCAGCAATCTGAACCATGCAGCCACTTGCACGCTCCCCACTACAACAGGATGGGAAAGAGAATCCGAAGAGGAAAAGTGAAAAAATTTGTGCATTGAGATGTCAGTTTAATAAGTAAAGCAAAAGATGCACAAGCAAGCAAAGCAAAAGATGCACAAGCAAGCAAAGCAAAAGAAGGAGTTCCTTCACTACTTCCCGAGGCAGGCAGGCGTTCAGCCGTCTCCAGGAAAGAAGGGCTCCATGAGACATAACGGTTACTTGGAAGACAAATGCCATAACTCTGAACATTCCCCGCTTCTTTCTTCCCTCACTGTGCTCTCATGTGGCATGGACTATGCCTTTGGTTAGCTGGGGTCAGCTGTACCGGCCGCCTTACCTCCCAGCTTTTTCTGTACACCGGGCCTACTTGGTGGTGGGGTGGTATGAAGAGCAGAAAAGGCCTTGAGTGCTTAGCAACAACCAAAAACCATTAGTGGGCTCTCAACGCCATTCTCATCGCAAACGCAAAACCTGGCACTCTACCAGCTGCTGAGCAAGTCAACTCTATCCCAGCTGCCGCCATGTCAGGAAGGAATGAGGAGAGGGGAGTCAGACAGGGCAAGGGTGAATGGAGAAAGCTGAAAAGACGTGCCATTTCCTTGGAAGAGAAGGCAAGGTTTTTTCCGTGGGAGGGTGGTCCAAGAGTGGAAGCGGTTGTGCAGAGAGGTGTTGGAGTCTCCATCATGTAGAAACTGAAAAGCTGACTGGATCTGGTGCTGAACAGCGTGCTCAATCTGACCACGTTTGAGAAGGTCAGGTGTAATGAGGTTATCTCCAGAGGTTCCTTGTGCAGTCAAGGATTCTGTTTTCTGTGACTCTGCCTGCTGTGTTGGCCAGAGGGTCATGCTGGGGAAGAGAGCTGGTGAAGTGCGTGCTGCCATGAGGAGCTTTCATTGGAGGCATGAGTAGAAGTGCGTGAGGTTGCCCAAGGCTTTCTTTTGTTAAGTGAAGGGCTTGTGTGAGGTTCTGGAAGCCCCCTCTGTTGTGCTGTTGCTGTTGCTGGGGCCATAGTTCCTAAGACCGGTCCGGTGGCCCTCTTGCACCCACCCTGGTGGGCACTGTAGCCCTGCCTTTGTGTTGGGTGAGGTTGGAAGAACCTTGTTAGAAGAAAGGAAGAGGAGGCGTCTTAGGCTGGGATGCAGAAGAACTTTATTGAGGGAAGAGAGAAGCTCAAAGGTAGAAGCGCTAAGTGCGAGAGAGACCGTCTGAGTTGCAGGTAGGGTGACCATCATCCAAGGTCCCCTGTGTGAGCTAGGTCTTGCCAGAGCATCAAGGTCTTCCTGGCCTGCGGTAGGAGCGGCACCCTGGAGGTCCCGTGTGGTATTTGCTTCTTCAGCAAGTGCTTGCAGCGGAGAGTCGTGAACGTAGCAGAAGGGGCGATGGAAAGAAGGAAGTGTTAGAAGAGGAGGAGGTAGATGGGCCATGGTTGCAGACAGTCTGGGCTGTCCCCTTCCCTGCTTCCTTGCTTGGTGCCCTGAGAGGAGGAGCTGTGGATGGTGAAGCCATGTGCCAGAACATGCTTGAGTTGCCTCCTCAATCCATGCCGTGGCTTCCATGGTGTGGGTGGTTGTTGTCAGGGGTGGTGGTGAGGGCCCTTAGCAGGGGTAGCAGCCTCTTCTGCCACCGTAGCAGCCAAGGCCTCCCAAGCCGTAGCCGTAGCCGAATCCGAAGCCGCCGGAGGAGATGGGCACTCCCTGGGCGCTGAGTTCATTGCCCACGGCAGCGGATGCAGAGGATCCGACAAAGGTGCTCTGGACTTGGGGGTGCTGGTGGATGAGAAGCTCAAGATGAGCGGGCAGTGTGCGCTGGAAGGCCAGCAATCCAACGGCATAATGGGCTGCGTCCAAAGAAGCAGGACCAGCAGGTGGAGGGAGGTGACTCTGCCCCTCTGCTCTTCTCTCGTGAGACCCCACCTGGAGTACTGCGTCCAGCTGTGGAGTTCCCAACAGAAGAAGGACATGGCCCTGTTGGAGGAGGGCCAGAGGAGGGCCACGAAGACGATGAGGGGGCTGGAGCCCCTCTGCTGTGAGGACAGGCTGAGAGAGTTGGGGTTGTTCAGCCTGGAGGAGAGAAGACACCAGGGAGACCTTATAGCAGCTTTCCAATGTCTGAATGGTGCCTCCATGAAAGTTGGAGAGGAACTTTTTACAAGGGCACGTAGTGATAGGAGGAGGGGTAATGGCTTCACACGGGATGCAGGTAGATTGAAATGAGATATGAGAAATACATTTTTCCCTCTGAGGGTGGTGAGACACTGGAACACGTTGCACAGGGCAGCTGGGAAGGCCCCATCCCTGGAGGTGTTCAAGGCCAGGCTGGGTGGGGCTTTGAGCAACCTGGTCTGGTGGGCGGTGTCCCTGCCCATGGCAGGGGGTTGGAATTAGATGATCTCTAAGGTTCAGGTAATATACACAAACTTGAACATAGGAAGTGCCATCTAAACATGAGGAGGAACTTCTTGCCTTTGAGGGTGGCAGAGCACTGGAAGAGAGTGCCCAGAGACAGTGTGGCGTCTCCGTCTCTGGAGACATTCAAACCCCACCTGGATGTGTTCCTGTGCCACCTGCTCCAAGTGACCCTGCTTTGGCAGGGGGGTTGGACTAGATGATCTCCAGAGGTCCCTTCCAACCCCTGTCATTCTGGGATTCTGGGATTCTGTGATTCTGTCCCTACTAATGTAAACCATTCTATGATTCCAGAACCCCAGCCAGCAACTAGGATCCCGCAGCTGCGTGCTAACTCCTGCCATGGCAGGATGGGAAAGAGAATCAGAAGTATAAAAGTGAAAAGAGACATGGGTTGAGATAAAGACAGTTTAATAGGTAGAGCAAGAGCTGAAAAGATCTGCCATTTCCTTGGAAGAGAAGGCAAGGCTTTTTCAGTGGGAGGGTGGTCAAATAGTGGAGTTGGGTGTGCAGGGAGGTTTTGGAGACTCCATCCTTGGAGATACTGAAGAGCTGACTTGACATGGTTGTGGAGAGCCTCCTCGAGATGACCCCGTTTTAGAAGTCTGTGTTGAAGCAGATGATCTCCAGAGGTTTCTTGTGCAGTCAATGATTGTGTTTGCTGTGATTCTGCCTGCTGTGCTGGCCACGGTGTCATGCTGGGGAGGAGAGCTGTTGAAGTGTAGACAAGAAATTATCCATGAGCCAACAATGTGCCCTTGTTGCCAAAAAGGCCAAGGGAATCCTGGGCTGCATAGGGAAGAGTGTGGCCAGTAGGTCAAAGGAGGTCATTCTCCCCCTCTACTCTGCGCTGCTGAGGCCACAACTGGAATACTGCATCCAGTTTTGGGCTCCCCAGTTCAAGAGAGACAGGGAAGTACTGGAGCGGGTCGAGCGTAGGGCAACTAAGATGATTGAGGGACTGGAGCATCTCCCTTACGAGGAAAGGCTGAGAGAGCTGGGACTCTTTAGCCTGGAGAAGAGAAGGCCGAGGGAAGACCTTATTATGGCATATAAGTATCTAAAGGGTGGGTTGAAGGAGGATGGTGCCAGACTCTTTTCATTGGTTCCCAGTGACAGGACGAGGGGCAACGGGCACAAGTTAGAACATAGGAAGTTCCATTCAAATACAGGGAAAAACTTCTTTACAGTGAGGGTGACAGAGCACTGGAACAGGCTGCCCAGGGAGGGTGTGGAGTCCCCTTCTCTGGAGATTTTCAAGACTCGCCTGGATGCAGTCCGGAGTAATGGGCACTAGGCAATCCTGCTTTAGCAGGGGAGTTGGACTAGATGATCTCTAGAGGTCCCTTCCAACTCTGAAGTTTCTGTGATTCTGTGATTCTGTGAAGTGCACGCTGCCATGGGGAGCTTGTGTGAGAGTCTTGGGTAGAAGTGCATTAACATGTCCAAGCTTTGTTTGGTCAAGTGAAGGTCTTGTGTGAGGTTCTGGAAGCTCCCCTGTTCTGCCCTGTGCTGTTTTTATTTGCTGGGGACATACTTCCTAAGAGAGATCCTGTAGCCCTTTTCCAGGCACCCTAACGGTCTCTGTAGCCCTGGCCTTGTGTTGGGTGAGGTTGGAAGAACCTTGGGAGAAGAAAGGAAGTGGAGGCGTCTTAGGCTGCAATGCAAGAGAACTTTATTGAGGGAAAAGATTGCAAAGGCAGAGGTGCTGAGGGGAAGGGAGATGGTCTGAGGTGTTAGTAGGGCAAGCATCAGGTGAAGTCCCTTGAGTGCAGTAGATCTTGCCGAAGCACCGAGGTCTTCTTGGCCCACAGTGGGAGTGGCATAGTGGAGATCATTGGCGGGCTTTGGCTTGTCCGGGAGTGGTTGCAGCGGAGAGTAGTGGACAGAGAAGAAGGGGCGATGCAAAGAAGGAAGTGGGAGAAGAGGAGGAAATGCATTGGTCATGGTTCCAGGCAGTTGGCGCTGGCCTTTCCCTGTTTCCTTGGTGCCTTGAGAGCATGATCCGTGGCCAGCAGGTCTGTGTGCTAGGAAGGGCCCGGAGGTGTGTTCTCCATTTATGCTGTTGGTTCAAGTTTGCCATGGTTGGTGTCAGGGGTGGTGGCGATGGCCCTTAGCAGGGGTAGCAGCCTCTTCTGCCACCGTAGCAGCCAAGGCCTCCCAAGCCAAAGCCGTAGCCATAGCCAAAGGCGCCGGAGGAGACGGGCACTCCCTGGGCGCTGAGTTCGTTGCCCACGGCAGCGGATGCAGAGGATCCGACGGCAGTGCTCTGGGGGAAGGAGCTGAGGATGGGTCCTGGCAGGGTGACCACCACAGTGGGGGGCTGGATGACGACACGGGAGGCCTCGCACTGCCTGACACAGGGCTCGTTGCAGCTGTTAGCCAGCGGGGTGGGTCCGCAGGGGCTGCAGAGGTCGTTGCAGGCCATGTGTGTGGTGTGGAGTTTCCCTGGAAGAGAGGGTGTTGAGAAAGGTGAGGGTGGTGGGGGTGTGAGAGTCGATGTTGGAGGAGGGTGAGGGAGTGTGGAGGCTGGTGTGGGGTTGAGGGGAGTGTGGTGGTGGGGAGGAATGAGGGCTGTTGAGGCTGTGGGCAGAGCGTGGTGGAGGAGAGGGGCCAGGTGGGTGAGGAGAAGGAGGGTCAAGGGGTTGAGGCTCACCTTGTTGATGGTGGAGGAGAAGGCGTGAGGAGAAGTGTGTGAGGGAGAGAGGCGCTGGGCTGGCTTTTATGCTGGTCGTGTAGGGGTGGGACAGGCTTTGCGCATGATGGTTTTCTGCAGCAAGGAGCTCTTGCATGCCACAGCCTGGCGAGTAATGAGGTGGGGTGTCATTTCCTTCCCACATCACTCCCTTTTCGTGTCCTCCACTTGAGGACGTGTCCAGTTGGCACCGCCGGCAGCTTTCAAGTTCCAATATTAGAGGCCAAAGACTTGGTTTTGTTGTCGCTTGTGAGGTCGAAAAGAAGACGGGACTAAAGCATAGGAGAGGTGGGGTGTTTTCAGTGAGGTCATGCCGTGGCACTGGTGTGGTGTGGTTTGTGGGTGTGTTGAGAAGAGGGGCCCCCGTTTCCTCGCAGCCCTGTCTGTTGTGCACTTTGATGGTGTGGCAGTCATGAGGTGCTGCCCCTTCCCCTGCATTTGCTCCATCCCGGCCTTGATCCCAGCTGACTACAGCTGTCTTTGAGGCTGGCTTTTCCCGTTGGGTGTGTTTTGTGGGTGCCTTGGTGCCCCTCTTGTTGGTAAGTATAAGAGAGAAAGGCCTCTTTGTTTCACCTTGGTTCTTTGAAATGTTATGGAGCTGGTCAGCCCAGTCAGCCCACTCAGATGTGTTCCTCAAGGCTGAGTATTGGGGCCACTTCTGTTTAATATCTTTATCAACGATGTGGACGAGGGGATCGAGTGCACCCTCATTAAGTTTGCTGGTGACCCATATTGGGTGGGTTTGTTGATGTGCCTGAGGGTGGATGGTTCTACAGAGGGATGTGGACAGGCTGGATCAAGTGGCCGAGGCCAATGTTATGAAGTTCAACAAGGCTCAGTGCTGGGTCCTGCACTTGGGTTACAACAATTCCTTGCAACGCTAGCGCTTGTGAAGCACTGGAAGAGGCTGGCCAGGGAAATGGTTGACTCATCATCACTGGAGGTCTGTAGAAGACAGTAGGCTTGGCACTTAGGGACACTTTAGTGGTAGACTTGGTAGGGTTAGATTAAGGGTGGGATTCAATGATCTCAAGGGTCTTTCCAAACCCCAGTGATTCTATGAGTTTATGAAGGCCATGGACATAGCGGAGCAAGTCAAGTGCACAGCCACAAAGGCGCTGAAGGGACTGGAGCACCCTTCCTCCGAGGAGAAGCTGAGCGAGCTGGGAGGTTTATCAACCAGGAGGCAAGGACCTGAAGGGGAGGTGTCATCGATGTCTCTGAATCCTGAATGGCATGTATGGGAGATGAACTCCAGCTGGCAAGTAGGACCACACAGCCACTCGCTCATTTCCACCACGGTGGCATAGGGAAGCGAATCAGAAGAGGAAAAGAGAAAAAATGTGTGCGTTGAGAAAAAGAGCGGTATAAGTAAAGCAAAAGCTGTGCATGCAAACAAAGCAAACCAAGGAATTGCTTCACTACCTCCCATGGGCAGGCAGGAATTCAGCTGTCTGCAGGAAAGCAGGGCTTCATCATGCGTGATGTTTTCTTGGAAAGACAAATGCCATAACTCCCAAAGTGCCCCCTCCTCCTTTCTTCTTCCCCCAGCATTATGAATTGAGCATAACGTCACTACGGCATGCACTCTCCCTTTGGTGAGTTCTGGTCAACTGTCCCGGCCGTGTCTCCTCCCAGCATTTTGTGCACTCCGAGCATACTTGCTGGTGGGGCGGTGTGAGGAGCAAAAAAGGCCTTGAGTGCTTAGCGAGAACTGAAAACAGTAGTGGGCTGTCAACAGCATTCTCATCCCAAATGCAAAACAGAGCACTCTACCAGCTACTAGTGAGAAAGTCAACTCTATCCCAGGTGAACCGATGAGAAGAGGGAATGAGGACAGGGGAGTGAGACTCTTCTCAGGGTGCCCATGGCCAGGGCAAGTGTGAACGGAGAAAGATGAAAAGACATGCCATTTCTTTGGAAGAGAAGGCAAGGCTTTTTCAGTGTGAAGGTGGTTAAGAAGGGGAACCATTTCTTCAGAGGAGTGTTGGAGACTCCATGCTTGGAGATACTGAACACCTGACTGGACATGGTGCTGAACAAGGTGCTCCAGCTGAGCCCGTGTGGGCAGACTGGGTGGAAGTAGATGGTGTCCAGATCCTCATGCAAAGATTCAGTTTGTTGTGATTCTACCTGTTGTGGTGGCCAGGGGGTCGTATTGGGGAAGAGAGTTGGTGAAGTGTGTGCTGCCATGGGGAGCTTGTGCCAGAAGGTTGGTTCGAAGTGCAGAGGGGGAAAAGAATTTTGGGGCAGGAGTTAGCAGGGCTCATTGACCGGTCTTTAAAGTAGATATGAGGGGGGAAGGGGAGATAACTGGGCCTGTCAAGATTAAACCTTAGGAAAGCATGCCATGCTTTGAAGGAGACCACATTAGTGAGGACTCCCACTCTGACATTTCATCAGAGAAAGGTGATAGACGTTTAGAAATTACTGCTAGAGAACATTGGGAAAACCCTTTCCTAGAAGGGGAAAAGGGTACTAGGCTAAGAGTTAACAAAGCTCATGGACAGAGCTTTAAGCCGAAAGTTAAGGGGGAAGGGGATAAAACCAGGCCTGCTGGTAATGAACCTGAGTGTCAAGGGCCAAAGATGGGGGTGAAATCAGTAGCCCAGGTCAAGTGCATCTACGCTAATGCACGTAGCATGGGCAACAAACAGGATGAGCTATACGCCATTGTGCAGCAGGACAACTGCGACATAGTCACCATCACGGAAACGTGGTGGGATGATGGTCATGACTGGAATGCTGCAATGAGTGGCTATAAGCTCTTCAGAAGGAATAGGCAAGGAAGGAGGGGGGGTGTGTGGCTCTGTACATTAGGGAGTTGTTTGACTCTATAGAGATAGACTCCAGTGATGAAGAAGTTGAGTGTTTATGGGTAAGGGTGAAAGGGAAGGCTAACAAAGGTGATTTTGTGCTGGGAGTCTGCTATAGACCACCCAACCAGGATGAGCAGGTTGATGAGGTATTCTATAAGCGGCTGGCTGCAGTCTCGCAAACGCCAGCCCTTGTTCTAGTTGGGGACTTCAACTTACCAGACATCTGCTGGAAATATAACACAGCAGAGAGCAGGCAGGCTAGGAGGTTCCTCGAGTGTATGGAGGATAACTTCCTGACACAAATGGTAGGTGAGCCTACCAGGGGAGGTGCCTTGCTAGACCTACTGTTCACAAACAAAGAAGGGCTAGTGGGGGACGTGGAGGTCGGAGGCCGTCTTGGGCTTAGTGACCATGAAATGGTTAAGTTTTCCATCCATAGTGAGGTAAGGAAGGGGGTTAACAAAACCTCCATCTTGGACTTCCGGTGGGCAGACTTTAGCCTGCTCAGAACCCTGGTTGGGAGAGTCCCGTGGGAGGTAGTCCTGAGAGACAAAGGAGCCCAGGAAGGCTGGACGCTCTTTAAGAGGGAAATCCTAAAGGCCCAGGAGCAGGCTGTCCCCATGAGGCGCACAATTAAAGGGCGGGGAAAATGGCCGGCCTGGATGAACAAAGAGCTCTTGATGGGACTTAAGGAAAAAAGGAAGGTTTACCACCTTTGGAAGAGGGGACAGGCAACTCAGGAGGAGTACAGAGATCGTGTTAGGTCATACAGAGAAAAAATCAGGAAGGCAAAAGCCCAGCTGGAACTCAACCTGGCAATTAACATAAGGGACAACAAAAGAAGTTTCTATAAATACATCAACAAAAAGAGAGTGACGGAGAATGTCCATCCCTTACTGGATGCGGGGGGAAACCTTGCAACCAAGGACGAGGAGAAGGCTGAGATACTTAATGCCTTCTTTGCCTCTGTCTTTAATAGTCAGACCAGCTACCCCCAGGGTGTTCAGCTTCTTGGGCTGGAAGATAAGAACGGAGAACAGGACAACTCCCCTGTAATCCAGGAGGAAGTAGTTAATGATTTGCTTATGCACTTGGACACGCATAAGTCTATGGGGCCGGACGGGATTCACCCAAAAGTTCTCAGGGAGCTGGCAGGAGAGCTCACCAAGCCTCTCTCTATTACCTATCAACAATCCTGGTCAACAGGAGAGGTGCCAGATGACTGGAGGGTGGCCAATGTGACGCCCATCTGCAAGAAGGGCCGGAAGGAGGATCCCGGAAACTACAGGCCTGTCAGCCTGACCTCTGTACCGGGAAAGATCATGGAGAGGATCATCTTGAGTGAGCTCTCAAGGCAAGTGCAGGGCAGCCAAGGGATCAGGGCCAGCCAGCATGGGTTTAGGAAAGGGAGGTCCTGCCTGACCAACTTGATCTCTTTCTATGACCATGTGACCCGCTTTCTCGATGAGGGCAAGGCTGTGGATGTTGTCTACCTGGACTTTGGTAAGGCCTTCGACACCGTCCCCCACGGCATTCTCCTGGAGAAACTGGAGAATCATGGCATAGACAAGTGTACCCTCCGCTGGATAAAAAACTGGCTGGATGGCCGTGCCCAGAGAGTTGTGCTTAATGGAGCAAAATCTGGTTGGCGGCCGGTCATCAGTGGTGTCCCTCAGGGCTCAGTCTTGGGGCCAGTCTTGTTCGATATCTTTATTGATGATCTAGACAAGGGGATTGAATGCACCCTCAGTAAGTTTGCGGATGACACCAAACTAGGTGAGAGTGTTGATCTGCTTGAGGGTCGGAAGGCTTTACAGAGGGATCTAGACAGGTTGGATCAATGGGCCAAGGCCAATGGGATGAGGTTTACTAAGGCCAGGTGCCGGGAACTGCATTTTGGTCACAACAACCCCGGGCAACGCTACAGGCTTGGGGAAGAGTGGCTGGAAAGCTGCCCGGCAGAAAAGGACCTGGGAGTGTTAGTGGACAGCCGGCTTAACATGAGCCAGCAGTGTGGCCAGGTGGCCAAGAGGGCCAATGGCATCCTGGCTTGTATCAGGAATAGCGTGGCCAGCAGGAGTAGGGAAGTCATTGTGCCTCTGTACTCGGCACTGGTGAGGCCTCACCTCGAGTACTGTGTTCAGTTTTGGGCCCCTCACTACAGGAAAGACATTGAAGTGCTGGAGTGTGTCCAGAGGAGAGTCACCAAGCTGGTGAGGGGTCTGGAGAACAAGTCCTGTGAGGAGAGGCTGAGGGAGCTGGGCATGTTTAGTTTGGAGAAGAGGAGGCTGAGGGGAGACCTCATTGCCCTCTACAGCTACCTGAAAGGAAACTGTAGAGAGGCAGGGGTTGGCCTCTTCTCCCAAGGGAATAGCGACAGGACCAGAGGAAATGGTATGAAGCTGCGGCAAGGGAGATTTAGATTAGATATTAGGAAGAATTACTTTACTGAAAGAGTGGTCAGGCACTGGAACAGCCTGCCCAGGGAGGTGGTGGAGTCACCATCCCTGGAGGTATTTAAGAAATGTGTAGACATGGCTCTTCAGGGCATGCTCTAGTGCCCAAGATTATTGGTTTGTGGTGGGGTGTTGTGTGTGGGGTTGTGGGTGTGGAGTTTAGTAGGTGGGTGTGCTTTTTTTTTTTTTTTTGTGTGGTTGGACTCGATGATCTCAGAGGTCCCTTCCAACCAGTAAGATTCTGTGATTCTGTGATTATTATGTGCAAGCCTTTGTTTGGGCAAGTGAAGGGCTTGTGTAAGGTTCTGGGAGCTCCCCCGTGCTGCCCTGTGCTGTTGTTTTTGCTGGGGCCATAGTTCCTACGAGAGGTCTTCTAGCCCTTTTCCACCCACCCCGATGGTCTCTGTAGCCCTGGCCTTGTGTTGGGTGAGGTTGGAAGAGCCTTGTGAGAAGAAAGGAAGTGGAGGCGTTTGAGGCTGAGATGCAAGAGAACTTTATTGAGGGAAAAGATTGCAAAGGCAGAGGTGCTAAGGGGAAGGGAGATGGTCTGAGGTATTAGTAGGGCAACCATCAACCAAAGTCCCCTGCACGAGAGAGATCAGCTACGAAGGGTGGTGGCGATGGCCCTTAGCAGGGGTAGCAGCCTCTTCTGCCACCGTAGCAGCCAAGGCCTCCCAAGCCGTAGCCGAGGCCGAATCCGAAGCCGCCGGAGGAGATGGGCACTCCCTGGGCGCTGAGTTCATTGCCCACGGCAGCGGATGCGGAGGATCCGACAAAGGTGCTCTGGGGGAAGGAGGTGAGGATGGGTCCTGGCAGGGTGACCTGCACGGTGGAAGGCTGGATGACGACGCGGGAGGCCTCGCACTGCCTGACGCAGGGCTCGTTGCAGCTGTTAGCCAGCGGGGTGGGTCCGCAGGGGCTGCAGAGGTTGTTGCAGGCCATGTGTGTGGTGTGGAGTTTCCCTGGAAGAGAGGGTGTTGAGAAAGGTGAGGGTGGTGGGGGTGTGAGGTTTGGTTTTGGAGGAGGGCGAGGGAGTGTGGAGGGCTGTTGTGGTGCTGTGGGGAGCGTGGCAGTGGGGAGGCGTGAGGGCTGTTGAGGCTGTGGGCAGAGCGTGGTGGAGGAGAGGGGCCAGGTGGTTGAGAAGAAGGAGGGTCATGGGGTTGAGACTCACCTTGTTGAGGGTGGAGGATAAGGCGTGAGGAGAAGTGTGTGAGGGAGAGAGGCGCCGGGCCGCCTTTTATGCTGGTCGTGGAGGGGCGGGACAGGCTTGGCGCATGACGGTGTTTTTCAGCAATGAGTCATTCCGTGCTGCAGCCACTCAAGGAATGATGTGCGTTGCGTTTTCCTTACCATAACAGCCCCTTTTCATCTTCTCCTCATGTCCATCTCACCCTAGTGGCAGCTTTTAAGTTAGAGTAAGTAGTTTGAGGGATGTGCATGCATGCAGCGTTTCAGGGTATTCAGGAGACATGGCCAAAGCATACCAGAGGTGGTGTGTCATAAGTGAGGTCATTTTGTGTCAGTTGTGTGGTGTGGTTTGTGGTTGCGTTGTGAAGAGGGGGCTGGCTTGGCAGGCTGGCCTGGGCTTTGGAGGGGTGCAAGGTGTTCGGCGCTGCCCCAAGTTCAGTGAAGACGGAGTGGGAGGAGGTGCTCCAGGCACTGGAGCAGAGATTTCCCTGCATCTCGTTTTGAAGACCATGGTCAAGCATGTTGTAGATATGCAGCCCATGGCGGTCAATGGTGGAGCAGATATCTACCTAGAGCCTGTGGAGGAACCCCCGCCGAAGCAGGTGGATTCCCAACGGAGGCTTTGATCCCATGGAGAGAAACCAGTGCTGGAGCAGGTCTTTTGGCAATAAACTCGTTAAAGTTCTGCATCCCAGCATGAGATGCCTCCACTTCCTTTCTTTTCCCAAGGCTCTTCCAACCTCATGCAACACAAAGCCAGGGCTCGGGAGGCAACTGGGGTGAGTGCGAAAAGGGCTACAGGACCCCTCTTAGGAAGTATGTCCCCAAGAACAGCAGCACAGGGCAGCACAGGGGGGCTTCCAGAACCTGACACAAGCCCTCCACTTGACCAAACAAAGCCTTTGCAATACTAAGGCACTTTGAACCACCATTCTGACAAAGGCTCCCCATGGCAGCACACACTTCACTAACTCTCTCCAACAGCACCACCCCTTGGCCAGCACAGCAGGCAGAATCACAGCAAACAGAATCATCGACTGCATAAGGAACCTCTGGACATCATCTACTTCAACCCAAACTTCTCAAAGGGGTCGCCTCCAGCAGGCTCTACAGGACCACATCCAGTCAGGTTTTCACTATCTCCAAGGATGGAGACTCCAACACCTCCCAGTGCAATCTTTTTCCCACTGCTTGACCAGCCTCATGCTGAAAAAGGCTTGCCTCCTCTTCCAAGGAAATGGCACAACTTTTCATCTTTCTCCATTAACACATTCCCTGGCCGTGGGTGCCCATGGGAAGAGTCCGACTCTCACTCATTTGGGGTGAGAATGCTGTCAACAGCCCATTAGAGGTTTTGGTTGTTGTAAGTACTCAAGGCTTTTTCTGCTCCTCATACCGCCCAACCAGCAAGTAGGCTGGCAGTGCGCAAGAACTTTGGAGGTGACATGGCCCATACAGCTGACCCTAGCTGACCAAAAGGATAGTCCATGCCATATAACATCATGCTCAGTATAAAATGCTGGGGAAGAAAAAAGAACAGGTGGACGTTTGGTGTTATGAGGTTTCTATTCCCAAGAAAACAGGACGCGTCATGAAGCCTTGCTTTTCTGGACCCCGATCCGAGGCATAAGCCGGCAGTTTCTCCAGCAGAATGCTGTGGGAAATGGCATGAAACACTTTTCTAAAGCCCAGGTTACCAACATCCACGGCCTTTCCCTCATGCTTTGTAAAACGCCTTTGTACCAAGCCCTCAAACAAGAGAAGCACTAAGACACCCACAGAACACATGCAGGGAAAAAGCCCAGGCCTAAAGACAGGCTGAGTGAGCTGGCAGCAGCGCAGGGAGGGAGCGAATGCCATGGAAGGGGCAGCATCTCACGCCTGCAACACCATCAAAGTTTCAACCACCCTGGCAGGGCTGCAAGAAAATGAGGCCCCCTCTTCAAAACGCAACCACAAACCACACCACAGGACTGCCATGGGATGACCTCACTGAAGACACCCCACCTCTCTATGCTTTGGTGGCGTCTGCTGAATTCCGTGACACAGCATCCATCCAAACCCTCCCAACTACCTACACTCACTTAGAAGCTGCTGCCAGGGCCAAATTGAGACGACCTCAGGAGGATGACATGAAAAGGGACTGTTGTGGGAAGGAAGACACACCCCATGTCATTACTTGAGTGCCTGTACCATGCAAGAGCTGCTTGGTGAAAAAAAAGTCATGCGCGAAGCCTGTCCCGCCCCTCCAGGACCAGCATAAAAGCTGGCCCAGTGCCTCTCTCCCTCACACACTTCTCCTCACGCTTTATCCTCCACCCTCAATAAGGTGAGCCACAACCCCCTGACCCTTCTTCTCCTCACCCACCTGGCCCCTCTCCTCCACCATGCTGTGCTGACAGCCCCAGCAGCCCTCACGCCTCCTTACTGCCACGCTCCCCACAGCCCCACACCAGCCCTCCACGCTCCCTCGTCCTCTTCCAACACTGACCCTCACACGCCCATGACCCTCACCTTTCTCCACACCCTCTCTTCCAGGCACCCTCCACACCACACACATGGCCTGCAACGACCTCTGCGGACCCTGCGGACCCACCCCACTGGCTAACAGTTGCAACGAGCCCTGCGTCAGGCAGTGCGAGGCCTCCCGCGTCATCATCCAGCCTCCCGCCGTGCAGGTCACCCTGCCAGGACCCATCCTCACCTCCTTCCCCCAGAGCACCGCCGTCGGATCCTCCGCATCCGCTGCCGTGGGCAATGAACTCAGCGCCCAGGGAGTGCCCATCTCCTCCGGCGGCTTCGGCTTCGGCTACGGCTACGGCTTGGGAGGCCTTGGCTGCTACGGTGGCAGAAGAGGCTGCTACCCCTGCTAAGGGCCATCGCCACTAACCCTGGCACCAGCCACCCTGGCACAAGCCACGGCTTGCATTGAAGACGCACTTCTAGGTAGTTGCTGGCACAGGATTGTATCGTCCATGGCTCCTCCTCTCAAGACACCAAGCAAGGGAGGAGGGAAGGGGCAAGCCCAAGCTGTCTGCAACCATGGCCCATGTACCTCCTCCTCTTCTCCCACTTCCTTCTTTGCATCGCCCCTTCGGCTATGTCCACTACACTCTGCTGCAAACACTTGCTGACAACTCAAAGACCTCCAGGGTGCCATTTCCCCTCCCAGCCAGGAAGACCTTGATGCTCTGGCAAGATCTTCTCTCACAAGCGACCTCGAATGAAGGTCAGCCTACCTGCAGCTCAGACTGGCTCCCTTCCACTTGGCATTCCTGCCTGTGCACTGCTTTGCCTCAATAAAGTTCTCCTGCATCCAAAACTGAGACGCCTTCGCTTTCTCCTTCCGTGGTTTTGGCCGGATTGGCCAATCACAATGACAGATGTCCCCCCTTCCCAAAGAGAGGAGAGGAAGAGATAAGAGGACCTGTCCTGTCCGCTCCTCCTTACAGGTGTCACCCTTCTATGCTTTTCCGCTTCTGACCCTCTAACGAGGCAAATAACGAAGTTAGCTGACCTCGCTTGTTATAGGAATAAATCTAAGCGAGAGCGTCTCTGCGTACCATTCCTTGGTATAATCAGGTCTTGTCACTCAGTGAGATTGAACACTTTCTAAACAATATGCTGTTAATTTCCCGGTTTAGTCAGTTAGAAGAGGCCCAGCTAAAACGTAAAAATACAAACCAGAAAATTGGTTCTGTTTTACCTCAAACCAGGACACTTGTCTCCAGTTGCTCCCAACTGCAGCCAGCACAGTGACAGGGCTCCACGCACCATCACAGTGGGTGTAAAAAGGCAAGAGGACCTCTCTTAGGAAGTATGTCCCCAGCTACAACAGCAGCACAGAGCAGCACAGGGCGGTTTCCAGAACGTGACACAAGCCCTTCACTTACCCAAACAAAGGCTTGCACATGCTAATGCACTTCTACTGCAACCTCTGACACAAGCTCCCCATGGCAGCACACACTTTGCCAGCTCTCTTCCCCAGCATGACCCTGTGGCCAGCACAGCAGGCAGAATCACAGCAACGAGAATCATTGACTGCCCAAGGAACCTCTGGACATCCTCTACTTCAACCGAACCTGCTCAAACAGTGTCAGCTCAAGCAGGCTCTCCGCAACCATGTCCACTCAGGTCTTCAGTATTTCCAAGGATGGAGGTTCCAATGCCTCTCTGCGCAACCGGTTCCAATCTTTGACCACACTCACGCTGAAAACAGCATGCCTTCTCTTCCAAGGAAAAGGCGCCTCTTTTCATCTTTCTCCATCATCACTTGCCCTGGTTGTGGGCACCTGAGAGAAGAGTCTGACTCCCCTCTCCTCATTCCCTCCTTAGTAAGGTTTCAGCTGGGATAGAAGTGACTCCCTTCCTGGCAGCTGGTAGGGTGCTCTGTTTTGCATTTGGGATGAGAATGCTATTGACAGCCCACTACTGTTTTCAGTTTTTGCTAAGCACTCAAGGCCTTTTCTGCTCCTCACACCACCCTGCCAGCAAGTAGGCTGGGAGGGCACAAAAAGGTGGGAGGAGACACAGCCAGCACAGCTGACCAGAACTCACCAAAGGGATAGTCCGTGCCGTACGACATTATGCTCAATACATAATGCTGGGGGAAGAACAAAGAAGGCGGGAGGCACTCTTGGAGTTATGGCATTGGTCTTCCCAAGAAACATCACGCATCATGGAGCCCTGCTTTCCTGCAGGCAGCTGAACTCCTGCCTGCCCATGGGAAGTAGTGAAGGAATTCCTTGATTTGCTTTGTTTGCGTGAACAGCTTTTGCTCTCCTTATTAAACTGTCTTTCTCTCAACGCACAAGTTGGATGTGGACAAGCTGGATCAAGTGGCTGAGGCCAATGGTATGAGGTTCAACAAGTGCTGGGTCCTGCACTTGGGTCACAACAACTCCTTGTAACGCTACAGGCTCAGGGAAGAGCGGCTGGAGAGCTGCCCGGTGAAAAAGGAGCTGGGGGTGTTGTTTGACAGCCATCTGAGTATGAGCAAGCAGTGTGCCCTGGTGTCCAAGAAGGCCAGTAGCATCGTGGCGTGTTTCAGGTGATAGGACAAGAGGAAATGGCCTCATTTTTCACCAAGGGAGACTCTGGATTGATCGTATGAAAAATGTCTTCTCCGACAGGGTTGTGAAGTGCTGGAAGAGGCTGGCCGGGGAAATGGTTGAGTCACCATCCCTGGAAGAACTGAGAAGACACATAGATGTTGTGCTGCGGGACACGCTTTCCTGGTGGACTTGAGAGTGTTAGGTTAAGGATTGGACTTGGTGATTTTAAGGCTCTTTTCCAACCTGTCCTGGTTCCTTTGGGGATAGGCTCAATTTTCACAAGGAGCTGGCCACGGGATACAGGTACTCGATGCCATGAGGTGCTGTGCCCACTGTATAGCTGAGGGAGCTTCCTGGGGGAGGGAGTCAGAGATCGCTGCTTGGGAGTGTGCTTGGGGCTCCCCAGGTCAGGCTGGTGAGTGGTGATAAATGAATCGTTTTTTGTACATTCCCTGTAAGTTCTGTTGTTCTTGATTTCCTCTATCCTCTGCTGTTCTGTTAAACTGCCTTTATCTCAAGCCGTGAGTTTTCCCTCTTTCTTCCGCTTCTCCCCCACATCCCGCAGCTGTGGGGGCGGTGAAGGAGTGGCTGCATGGTTCTTTGTTGCCAGCTGGCATTCCCCCAAAACACAACCTCAATGATTCTGTGATTTCTGGAAGGCCATGGACTTAGTGGAGCAAGGGGAGTGCAGGGCCACCCAGATGCTGAAGGGACTGAAGCATCCTTCATTGAGGAGAAGCAGAGAGAGCTGGGAGGTTTCTCAGCCAGGAGGCAAGGCCACGTTCATTGATGAGCTGTCATCAATGTCTCTAAATCCCAGATGGGAGTTTCAGTGGTGCAAACCCAGCGAGCATTGAGAACCATGCAGCCGCTCGCTCGCTTCCCCCTCGGCAGGATGGGGAAGAGAATCAGAAGAGGAAAAGTGAAAAAATGCGTGTGCTGAGGTAGAAATAGTTCTGTAGGTAGAGCAAAAGCCATGAGTGGCATCAAAGAAACCAAGGAATTCTTTGAATACTTCCCATTGGAATGCAGGTGTTCAGCCATGTCTCCAGGAAAGAAGGGCTCCATGATGCACATCAGTTATTTGGAAAGACAAAAGCCGTACGTCCGTTCATTACACTGTTCTTTCATCTTTGCCATGCATTACATACCGAGCACGCCTTCACCTGGCATGGACTATCATTTGGTCAGTTGGGGTCAGCTGTCCTGGCCATGTCACTTCCCAGCCTTTTGTGCACTCCCAGCCTACTCGCTGGCAGGGCAGTGTGAGGAGCAGAAAAGGCCTTGAGCGCTTAGCAACAACCAGAAAGAGTAGTGGGCTCTCACCGCCATTCTCATCCCACATGCACAACCTAGCCGTCTACCAGCTGCCAGTGAGAAAGTCAACTCTATCGCAGGTGAAGCGATGTCAGGAGGGAACGAGGAGAGGGGAGACAGACTCTTGTCATGGGTGCCCATGGCCGGGGAATAGGGAATGAGAAAAGCTGAAAAGACGTGCCACTTCCATGGAAGAGAAGGCCAGCCTTTTTCAGTATGACCGTGACCGTGGTCTAACAGGTGAGAAGGGGTTGTAGAGAGAGGTGTTGGAGACTTCATCCTTGGAGATACTGAAACCCTGACTGGACAAGGCTGTGGAGTGCCTGCTTGAGTTGACTCTCTTTGAGCAGGTTTTGTTGAAGTAGATGGTCTCCAGAGACTCCTTGTGCAGTGAATGATTGTGTTTGCTGTGATTCTGCCTGCTGTGCTGGTGAGAGGGTCATGCTGCGGAAGAGAGTTGGTGAAGTGCGTGCTGGCATGGGGAGGTTGTGTCAGAGCCTTGGTTGGAAGTGTGTTAATATGTCCAAGCCTTTGGGTAAGTGAAGGGCTTGTGTCAGGTTCTGGAAGCCCCCCTGTGCTGCTCTGTGCTGTGGTTGTTGCTGGGGCCATAGTTCCTAAGACCGGCCCTGTGGCCCTTTTCCACCCACCCCGATGGTCTCTGTAGCTGTGGCTTTGTGTTGAGTGAGGCTGGAAGAGCCTTGTGACAAAAAAGGAAACTGAGGTATCTCAGGTGGAATGCAGGAGAACTTTATTGATGGAAAAGAATGCAAAGGCAGGAATGCCAAGTGCAAGGGAGCTAGTCAGAGTTGCAGGTAGGGTGACCATCATCCAAGCTCCCTTGTGTGAGAGAGATCTTGCCAGAGCAGCAAGGTCTTCCTGCCCCGCAGTGGGAGTTGCACAGTGGAGCTCGTTGTTGGGCTCTGGCTTGTCAGATTGTGGTTGCAGCGGAGAGTAGTGGATATAGCAGAAGTTGAACTGCAAAGAAGGAAGTGGGAGAAGAGAAGGACTGTCCCCATCCCTCTTCCTTGGAGCCTTGAGATAAAGATGTGTGGACAGCAGGTCTATGTGCTAGGAAAGAGCCAAGGATGTGTCCTCCATCAATACTGCGGCTTCCAGGCTGTCAGGGTTTTGTCAGGGGTGGTGGTGAGGGCCCTTAGCAGGGGTAGCAGCCTCTCCTGCCGCTGAAGCAGCCAAGGCCTGCCAAGCCGTAGCCAAGGCCGAGGCCGAAGCCGCCGGAGGAGATGGGCACTCCCTGGGCGCTGAGTTCATTGCCCACGGCAGCGGATGCGGAGGATCCGACAAAGGTGCTCTGGGGGAAGGAGCTGAGGATGGGTCCTGGCAGGGTGACCTGCACGGTGGAAGGCTGGATGATGACGCGGGAGGCCTCGCACTGCCTGACGCAGGGCTCGTTGCAGCTGTTAGCCAGTGGGGTGGGTCCGCAGGGGCTGCAGAGGTTGTTGCAGGCCATGTCTCTGGTGTGGAGGGTCCCTGGAAGAGAGGGTGTTGAGAAAGGTGAGGGTGGTGGGGATGTGAGGGTCAGTGTTGGAGGAGGACGAGGGAGTGTGGAGGGCTGTTGTGGGGCTGTGGGGAGCTGGAGGAGAAGGGCCAAGTGGGTGAGGAGAAGGAGGGTCAGGGTGTTGAGACTCACCTTGTTGAGGGTGGAGGAGAAGGCGTGAGGAGAAGTGTGTGAGGGAGAGAGGCACTGGGCCGGCTTTTATGCTGGTCATGGAGGGGCGGGACAGGCTTGGCGCATGATGGCCTTTTCCACAAACAAATTTGCATGACACAGCCTCACGAGTAATGACGTGGTTGTGTTCTTTGTTTTCTGAAATTCTCCAATTTCATGTTGTCTTATTGATGATGTGTCCACTCGGCCCTGGCGGCAACTTTTAAGTGCCAGTAGTAGAGGCCCTAAACATTGTGTTGATGGCACGCGTCAGGGTTGTCAGAAGACGTGACCAAAGCATAAGAGAGGTGGGGTGTCATCAGGGAGTTCATGCCGTGGCAGTTGTGTGGTGTGGTTTGTGGGTGCGTTGTGAAGAGGGGGCGTCATTTCCTCGCAGCCCTGGCAGGCTGGTCTGGGCTTTGGAGGGGGGCCAGGCATTAGGCGCTGCGCCTTGCATTGCGCTTGTTCCTTCCCTGCCTTGCTGCCAGCTCACTAAGCCTGTCTTTGGGCATGGCCTTTCCTGTTGGGTGTGCTCTGTGGCTGTCTTGGTGCCCCTTTTGTTTTTAAGGTTGTAGGTGGGAGAACGGAGGCTGCGTGTTTGGGTTTGTGCCCCGCTGGGGCCGTCCCTGGTGGAGGCAGTTGAAGCAGGCAGAGGAGGGCTGTTTGTGAGAGCAGGGCATTATCGTGGCAGCCCTGTGCTGTTGGGAGGCTGGTCGTGCTCCCCAAAGGCTCCTCTTGGCTCTTGCGTAGGGATCCCCTTAGTTGTGTCCGGCAAATTTGCAACCTGGGCTCTGGCGCGACACATCTGAAGATGAGCAACGAAGCTGGTGAAGGATGTAGAGAAGAAGACTTGTTAGGAGCAGTTTAGGGAACAGGGCATGTTTAGTTTGCAGAAAGAAAAAGGCTGAGGGCACGCCTTATCGCTCACTACACCCACCTGAAAAGAGGTGGTAATGAGATAGGTGTCAGTCTCTTATCCCGAGTAACACGTGATAGGAGAAGAATTAACGTCTTTAAATGTTGCGTAGGGATGCTAAGATTGGATGCTAGGAAAAATGTCATCCCAGAAGGGTTATGAAGCACTGGAAGAGGCTTCTCCAGGAAGTGGTTGAATCACCATCCCTGGAGGTTATGACAGGATGTGTAGACGTGGGACTTAGGGCTATGATTTTTGGTGAAGGTCGTAGTCATAGGTGAACGGTGTCAAGATTGTTCAGGGTCTTTTCCAACCCAAGTGCCTCCATGATTGCGTATGAGGCAGCGTGCAAAAGCAGGCGAGTTCCTGGAGAGGCCGAGAGTGTGTCAAGAGACAGAGGGGGAGTGGGATCGGCATGCAGGGGAGGCTGGTGGGCCAGGGCCTTTGGGTTGTTTGCTTGGGGCGAGTGCCGATGGATGAGGCCATTTCTCTGCACAGTGTGTGACGGGAAGAAAGGGAAGGTGGAGCTTGTTGAGGAGAGTTGGAGGCAAGCACGCAGCACGTGAGTGCGGAGCTGAGGCCATGATTTCATGCATGACTGCATTTTTGAGCAAGCATCTCTTTCATGCCACAGCCTGTCAAGTGCTGTGGTGGGCGTGTTTTCCTTCCCACAACGCTCCCTTTACATGTTGTCGTCTTGTGGATGTGTCCACTTGGCCCTGGTGGTAGCTTTTAAGTGCAAGTAGGTATTTTGGAGGACGTGCATGGACGCTGTGTGTTAGGGAATTCAGCAGTCACAGCCAAGGCGTAGGAGAGGTGGGGTATCTCCAGTGACATCATCTCGTGGCACGTTTGTGGCTGGCTAAGCCTGTCTTTAGGCCTGCCACACCCTGTTGATGTGCCCTGTGGGCACTTTGATGCCCCCATTGCTTGTAAGTTTGTAGCTGAGAGAAAGGTCTGTCTTTCTGACCTGGGAGCTGGGAAACGTTATGGAGCTAATCATCTTGATCGCCTTCGTATGGCACATAGAGGCCAAGCAGGTGATGAGGCCCAGCCAGCATGGCTTTATGAAGGGCAGGTCCTGCTTGCCTAACCTGATCTCCTTCTATGTCAAGGGGACGCGCTTAGTGGGTAGATGAGTGAAGGGCTGTGAATGTTGTTAACTGGACTTTAGTAAAGCCGTTGACACTGTTTCCAAGAGTGTTGTCCTGCAGAAACTGCCTGCTCATGGCTCTGACGGGCGTACACTTCGCTGGCTAAAAAACGGGCTGGATGGCCAGGCCCATAGAGGTGAATGGAGGTAAATCCAGATTGTTGCCACCACAGGTGGTGTTCCCCAGGGCTGAGTACTGGGGCCGGTTCTCTTTAGTATCTTTACGAACGACCTGGACGAGGGGGTCGAGTGCACCCTCAGAATGTTTGCAGGCAACACCAAGTTGGGTGAGTGTGTGGATCTGCTTGAGGGTAAGACGCTTTAGAGAGCGATGTGGACAGGCTGGATCGATGGGAGGAGGCCAATGGTGTGGGGTTCAGAAAAGCTGAGTGCCGGGTCCTGCACTTGGGTCACAAGAACCCCATGCAACACGACAGGCTTGGGGAAGAGCGGCTGGAAAGCTGCCCATTGGAAAAGGAGCTGGGGGTGTTGTTTGACAGCCAGCTGAGTATGAGCCAGCAGTGTGCCCTGGAGCCCAAGGCGGCCAGTAGCATCGTGGCCTGTATCAAAAGTCATGAGTCCAGGAGGACTATGGAAGTGATCGTCCCCCTGTAATGGGCACTGGTGAAAAATGTCTTCACTGAAATGGTTGTCAAGCACTGGAATAGGCTTCCCAGGGAAGCGTTTGAGTCACCAGCCCTGGAGGTATCTAGAAGACAGTAGACTTGGCCCCAAGGGACTTGCTTTAGTGGGGCACTTGGTAGTGTTAGGTTAAGGGATGGAATCAGTGATCTTAAGTGTCTTTCCCAACCTCAGTGATTCTGTGAGTTTTTGAAGGCCATGGATGTGGTGGAGCAAGTCGAGTGCAGGGCCACCAAGACGCTGAAGGGACTGCAGCATCCTTCCCTTGAGGAGAAGCTGAGAGAGCTGGGAGTTTCTTCAGCCAGGAGAAAAGGCCGCGTAGGGGAGATGTCATCAATGTCTCTAAATCCCGGATGGGAGGTGTCTTGGTTTCACGCTAGCCAGCAATCTGAACCATGCAGCCACTTGCACACTCCCCACTACAACAGGATGGGAAAGAGAATCCGAAGAAGAAAAGTGAAAAAATTTGTGCATTGAGATGTCAGTTTAATAAGTAAAGCAAAAGATGCACAAGCAAGCAAAGCAAAAGAAGGAGTTCCTTCACTACTTCCCAAGGCAGGCAGGCGTTCAGCCGTCTCCAGGAAAGAAGGGCTCCATGAGACATAACGGTTACTTGGAAGACAAATGCCATAACTCTGAACATTCCCTGCTTCTTTCTTCCCTCACTGTGCTCTCATGTGGCATGGGCTATGCCTTTGGTCAGCTGGGGTCAGCTGTACCGGCTGCCTCACCTCCCAGCTTATTCTGTACACCGGGCCTACTAGGTGGCGGGGTGGTGTGAAGAGTAGAAAAGGCCTTGAGTGCTTCGCAACAACCAAAAACCATTAGTGGGCTCTCAACGCCATTCTCATCGCAAACACAAAACCTAGCACTCTACCAGCTGCTGAGCAAGTCAACTCTATCCCAGCTGCAGCCATGTCAGGAGGGAATGAGGAGAGGGGAGTCAGACAGGGCAAGGGTGAATGGAGAAAGCTGAAAAGACGTGCCATTTCCTTGGAAGAGAAGGCAAGGCTTTTTCCGTGGGAGGGTGGTCCAAAAGTGGAAGCGGTTGCGCAGAGAGGTGTTGGAGTCTCCATCATGTAGAAACTGAAAAGCTGACTGGATCTGGTGCTGAACAGCGTGCTCAATCTGACCACGCTGAGAAGGTCGGGTGTAATGAGGTTATCTCCAGAGGTTCCTTGTGCAGTCAAGGATTCTGTTTTCTGTGACTCTGCCTGCTGTGTTGGCCAGAGGGTCATGCTGGGGAAGAGAGCTGGTGAAGTGCGTGCTGCCATGAGGAGCTTTCATTGGAGGCATGAGTAGAAGTGCGTGAGGTTGCCCAAGGCTTTCTTTTGTTAAGTGAAGGGCTTGTGTGAGGTTCTGGAAGCCCCCTCTGTTGTGCTGTTGCTGTTGCTGGGGCCATAGTTCCTAAGACCGGTCCGGTGGCCCTCTTGCACCCACCCCGATGGGCACTGTAGTCCTGGCTTTGTGTTGGGTGAGGTTGGAAGAACCTTGTGAGAAGAAAGGAAGAGGAGGCGTCTTAGGCTGGGATGCAGAAGAACTTTATTGAGGGAAGAAAGAAGCTCAAAGGTAGAAGCGCTAAGTGCGAGAGAAAGACCGTCTGAGTTGCAGGTAGGGTGACCATCATCCAAGGTCCCCTGTGTGAGCTAGGTCTTGCCAGAGCATCAAGGTCTTCCTGGCCTGCAGTAGGAGCGGCACCCTGGAGGTCCCGTGTGGTATTTGCCTCTTCAGCAAGTGCTTGCAGCGGAGAGTCGTGAACATAGCAGAAGGGGCGATGGAAAGAAGGAAGTGTTAGAAGAGGAGGAGGTACATGGGCCATGGTTGCAGACAGTCTGGGCTGTCCCCTTCCCTGCTTCCTTGCTTGGTGCCCTGAGAGGAGGAGCTGTGGATGGTGAAGCCATGTGCCAGAACATGCTTGAGTTGCCTCCTTAATCCATGCCGTGGCTTCCATGGTGTGGGTGGTTGTTGTGAGGGGTGGTGGTGAGGGCCCTTAGCAGGGGTAGCAGCCTCTTCTGCCACCGTAGCAGCCCAGGCCTCCCAAGCCATAGCCGTAGCCGAGGCCGAAGCCGAAGCCAGAGCCGCTGGAGGAGATGGGCACTCCCTGGGTGCTGAGTTCATTGGCCATGGCAGCGGATGCGGAGGATCCGATAGCAGTGCTCCGGGGGAAGGAGGTGAGGATGGGTCCTGGCTGGGTGACCTGCATGGCGGGAGGCTGGATGACGACGTGGGAGGCCTCGCACTGCCTGATAAAGGGCTCATGCTGGTCGTGGAGGGGCGGGGCAGGCTTTGCGCACGAGAGTGTTTTTTCAGCAAGCAGCTCTTGCATGCCACAGTCTGGCGAGTCATGAGGTGGGGTGTGTTTTCTTTTCCCTAATTCTCCATTTTCATGTCCCCGTCTCGAGGACATGTGCAGTTGGCCCGTGGTGGAAGCTTTTACTTGCCAAGGCATTCAGCTGACGCAGCCAAAGCATATGAGAGGTGGGATGTCTTCAGTGAGGTCTTCCCGTGGCACTCATGTGGTATGGTTTGTGGGTGCATGGTGAAGAAGCGGCCTCATTTCCTCGCAGCCCTGGCATGCAGTTGTGGACTTTGATGGTGTGCTGGGGGTGATGTGGTACCCCTTCCATCGCATTCGTTCCCAATGTTCCTTGCTGCCAGCTCGTTCAAGCTGTCTTTAGGCCTGGCCTTTTCTGTTGTTTTTTCCTTTGGGTGTCTTGGTGTCCCTCTGGTTTGCAAGCTTGTAACTGGGAGAGAGGTTTGTCAGTGTGAAATCAGTGCCAGGAAGGGTTCTGGAGAGATCATCTGGAGTGCCATCATGTGGCAGGTACGGGACAACCAGGTGGTCAAAGCCAGTCAGCATGGCTTTATGAGGGGCAGGTCCTGCCTGACCGCTCTGATCTCCTTCTTTGTCAAGGGGACCCTCTGAGTGGATGGATGAGGGAAAGGCTGTGGATGAAGTTCCCACTGTTTGGAAAAGGGGTACCGTGATGCCCATCTTTCAAAAAAGAAACAAGGAAGATGCGGGGAAGTACAGGCCGGTCAGTTTTACCTCTGTGCCCGGTAAGATCATGGAGCAGATCCTCCTGGAAACTCTGCTAAGTCACATGGAATATTTGGAGGTGATCGGTGACAGTCAACATGGCTTCAGCAAGGGCAAGTCAAGCCTGACAAATTTGGTGGTGTTCTCTGACAGGGTTACAGTGTTGGTGGATAAGGGAAGAGCAAAAGACGTCATGTACCTGGACATGTGCAAAGCGTCTGACACTGTCCCACACAACATGCTGGTCCCGAAATTGGAGCGACATGGATTTGACCAATGGAGCACTCGGAGGATAAGGAACTGGATGGATGGCCGCACTCGAAGGCTTTTGATTAAGGGTTTGATGTCCAAGTGGTGAGCAGTGAGGAGTGACGTTCCTCAGGAGTCGGTACTGGGAGCGGTGCTGTTTAACGTCTTTGTCGGTGCCATGGACAGTACGAAAGAGCTGGCGGAAGAGCTCGCCAGGCCACTTTGCATCATTTATGAGCAGTCCTGGAGAACCGGGGAGGTCCCAGCTGACTGGAGGTTGGCAATGTGACAGCCATCCACAAGAAGGGCCGGAAGGAGGATCCGGGGAACTACAGGCCGGTCAGTGTGACCTCGGTGCCTGGGAAGGTCATGGAACAGATCCTCTTCGGTGCCATGACATGGCACATGTAGGAGAACAGGGTGATCAGGCCCAGTCAGCATGGGTTTGTGCTGGATAGGCATCACCAGCAAGGGCAGGTGATGCCTATCAAACCTAATATCCTTCTATGATAAGGTGACCCACTTAGTGGATGAGGAAAAAGCTGTGGATGTTATCTACTTGGAGTTTTGCAAAGCGCTTGACACTGTTTCCCACAGCATTCTCCTGGAGAAACTGGCTGCTCGTGGCCTGGACAGGTGTACTCTTTGCTGGGTAAAAAACTGTCTGGATGGCCGTGCCCAGAGAGTGGTGGTAAATGGAGTTCAATCCAGTTGGTGTCCGGTCACATGTGGTGTCCCCCAGGGCTCGGTGCTGCGGCCGGTTCTCTTTAATATCTTTATCAATGATCTGGATGAAGGGATCGAATGCACCCTCAGTAAGTTCGCAGATGACACTACACTGTGTGGGCATGTTGATCTGCTTGAGGGTAGGTTGGCACTGCAGAGGGATCTGGACAGGCTGGACCGATGGGCTGAGACCAATGGTATGAGGTTCAACAAGGCCAAGTGCCGGGTCCTGCCCTTGGGTTACAACAACCCCGTGCAGCGCTACAGGATTGGGGCAGAGTGGCTTGAAAGCAGCCTGGCAGAAAAGGACCTGGGGGTGTTTGTGGACAGCCGGCTGAATATGAGCCAGCAGTGTGGCCAGGTGGCCAAGAAGGCCAACAGCATCCTAGCCTGTATCAGGAATAGTGTGGTGAGCCGGACTAGGGAAGTGATCATCCCCCTGTACTCGGCACTGGTGAGGCCCCACCTCAAGTACTGCGTTCGGTTTTGGGCCCCTCGCTACAAGAGGGACATTGAGGTGTTGGAGGGTGTCCAGAGAAGGGCTACAAAGCTTGTGAGGGGTCTGGAGGACAAACCTTATGAAGAACGACTGAGGGAGCTGGGGTTGTTTAGCCTGGAGAGGAGGATGCTGAGGGGAGACCTTATCAGCCTCTACAACTACCTGAAAGGTGGTTGTAGAGAGATAGGGGCTGACCTCTTCTCCCTGGTGACAAGTGATAGGACGAGAGGAAACGGGTTCAAGTTATGTCAGGGGAGGTTTAGATTGGATATTAGGAAACATTTTTTCACTGAAAGGGTTATTAAACATTGGAATAGGCTGCCCAGGGAGGTGGTGGATTCACCATCCCTGGAGGTGTTTAAAAAAAGGGTAGATGGGGCACTTAGGGACATGGTTTAGAAGTGGCTTTTGTCAGGGTAGGCTAAAGGTTGGACTTGATGATCTTAAAGGTCCCTTCCAACCTCAGCAATTCTATGCTTCTATGATTGAGTGCACCCTCAGCAAGTTTGCCGATGAGACCAAGGTGTGTGGTGCGGTTGACATGCTGGAGGGAAGGGATGCCATCCAGAAGGACCTGGAGAGGCCTGGCAGGAGGGCCCATGTAAACCTCGTGAAGTTCAAGCAGGCCAAGCGCAAGGTCATGCACGTGGGTCACGGCAATCCCAATCCCAAATTCAGGTTGGGCAGAGAATGGCTTGAGAAGAGGCCTGAGGAGAGGGACTTGGGGGTGCTGGTGGATGAGAAGCTCAAGATGAGCGGGCAGTGTGCGCTGGAAGGCCAGCAATCCAACGGCATAATGGGCTGCGTCCAAAGAAGCAGGACCAGCAGGTGGAGGGAGGTGACTCTGCCCCTCTGCTCTTCTCTCGTGAGACCCCACCTGGAGTACTGCGTCCATCTGTGGAGTTCCCAACAGAAGAAGGACATGGCCCTGTTGGAGGAGGGCCAGAGGAGGGCCACGAAGACGATGAGGGGGCTGGAGCCCCTCTGCTGTGAGGACAGGCTGAGAGAGTTGGGGTTGTTCAGCCTGGAGGAGGGAAGACACCAGGGAGACCTTATAGCAGCTTTCCAATGTCTGAATGGTGCCTCCACGAAAGTTGGAGAGGAACTTTTTACAAGGGCACGTAGTGATAGGAGGAGGGGTAATGGCTTCACACGGGATGCAGGTAGATTGAAATGAGATATGAGAAATACATTTTTCCCTCTGAGGGTGGTGAGACACTGGAACACGTTGCACAGGGCAGCTGGGAAGGCCCCATCCCTGGAGGTGTTCAAGGCCAGGCTGGGTGGGGCTTTGAGCAACCTGGTCTGGTGGGCGGTGTCCCTGCCCATGGCAGGGGGTTGGAATTAGATGATCTCTAAGGTTCAGGTAATATACACAAACTTGAACATAGGAAGTGCCATCTAAACATGAGGAGGAACTTCTTGCCTTTGAGGGTGGCAGAGCACTGGAAGAGAGTGCCCAGAGACAGTGTGGCATCTCCGTCTCTGGAGACATTCAAACCCCACCTGGATGTGTTCCTGTGCCACCTGCTCCAAGTGACCCTGCTTTGGCAGGGGGGTTGGACTAGATGATCTCCAGAGGTCCCTTCCAACCCCTGTCATTCTGGGATTCTGTGATTCTGGGATTCTGTCCCTACTAATGTAAACCACTCTATGATTCCATAACCCCAGCCAGCAACTAGGATCCCGCAGCCGCGTGCTAACTCCTGCCATGGCAGGATGGGAAAGAGAATCAGAAGTATAAAAGTGAAAAGAGACATGGGTTGAGATAAAGACAGTTTAATAGGTAGAGCAAGAGCTGAAAAGATCTGCCATTTCCTTGGAAGAGAAGGCAAGGCTTTTTCAGTGGGAGGGTGGTCAAATAGTGGAGTTGGGTGTGCAGGGAGGTTTTGGAGACTCCATCCTTGGAGATACTGAAAAGCTGACTTGACATGGTCGTGGAGAGCCTCCTCGAGATGACCCCGTTTTAGAAGTCTGTGTTGAAGCAGATGATCTCCAGAGGGTTCTTGTGCAGTCAATGATTGTGTTTGCTGTGATTCTGCCTGCTGTGCTGGCCACGGTGTCATGCTGGGGAGGAGAGCTGTTGAAGTGTAGACAAGAAATTATCCATGAGCCAACAATGTGCCCTTGTTGCCAAAAAGGCCAAGGGAATCCTGGGCTGCATAGGGAAGAGTGTGGCCAGTAGGTCAAAGGAGGTCATTCTCCCCCTCTACTCTGCGCTGCTGAGGCCACAACTGGAATACTGCATCCAGTTTTGGGCTCCCCAGTTCAAGAGAGACAGGGAAGTACTGGAGCGGGTCGAGCGTAGGGCAACTAAGATGATTGAGGGACTGGAGCATCTCCCTTACGAGGAAAGGCTGAGAGAGCTGGGACTCTTTAGCCTGGAGAAGAGAAGGCCGAGGGAAGACCTTATTATGGCATATAAGTATCTAAAGGGTGGGTTGAAGGAGGATGGTGCCAGACTCTTTTCATTGGTTCCCAGTGACAGGACGAGGGGCAACGGGCACAAGTTAGAACATAGGAAGTTCCATTCAAATACAGGGAAAAACTTCTTTACAGTGAGGGTGACAGAGCACTGGAACAGGCTGCCCAGGGAGGGTGTGGAGTCCCCTTCTCTGGAGATTTTCAAGACTCGCCTGGATGCAGTCCTGAGTAATGTGCTCTAGGCAATCCTGCTTTAGCAGCGGAGTTGGACTAGATGATCTCTAGAGGTCCCTTCCAACTCTGAAGTTTCTGTGATTCTGTGATTCTGTGAAGTGCATGCTGCCATGGGGAGCTTGTGTGAGAGTCTTGGGTAGAAGTGCATTAACATGTCCAAGCTTTGTTTGGTCAAGTGAAGGTCTTGTGTGAGGTTCTGGAAGCTCCCCTGTTCTGCCCTGTGCTGTTTTTATTTGCTGGGGACATACTTCCTAAGAGAGATCCTGTAGCCCTTTTCCAGGCACCCTAATGGTCTCTGTAGCCCTGGCCTTGTGTTGGGTGAGGTTGGAAGAACCTTGTGAGAAGAAAGGAAGTGGAGGCGTCTTAGGCTGCAATGCAAGAGAACTTTATTGAGGGAAAAGATTGCAAAGGCAGAGGTGCTAAGGGGAAGGGAGATGGTCTGAGGTGTTAGTAGGGCAAGCATCAGGCGAAGTCCCTTGAGTGCAGTAGATCTTGCCGAAGCACCGAGGTCTTCTTGGCCCACAGTGGGAGTGGCATAGTGGAGATCATTGGCGGGCTTTGGCTTGTCCGGGAGTGGTTGCAGCGGAGAGTAGTGGACAGAGAAGAAGGGGAGATGCAAAGAAGGAAGTGGGAGAAGAGGAGGAAGTGCATTGGTCATGGTTCCAGGCAGTTGGTGCTGGCCTTTCCCTGTTTCCTTGGTGCCTTGAGAGCATGATCCGTGGCCAGCAGGTCTGTGTGATAGGAAGGGCCCGGAGGTGTGTCCTCCGTCTATGCTGTTGGTTCAAGTTTGCCATGGTTGGTGTCAGGGGTGGTGGCGATGGCCCTTAGCAGGGGTAGCAGCCTCTTCTGCCACCGTAGCAGCCAAGGCCTCCCAAGCCAAAGCCATAGCCATAGCCAAAGCCGCCGGAGGAGACGGGCACTCCCTGGGCGCTGAGTTCGTTGCCCACGGCAGCGGATGCAGAGGATCCGACGGCAGTGCTCTGGGGGAAGGAGCTGAGGATGGGTCCTGGCAGGGTGACCACCACAGTGGGGGGCTGGATGATGACGCGGGAGGCCTCGCACTGCCTGACGCAGGGCTCGTTGCAGCTGTTAGCCAGCGGGGTGGGTCCGCAGGGGCTGCAGAGGTCGTTGCAGGCCATTTGTGTGGTGTGGAGGGTGCCTGGAAGAGAGGGTGTTGAGAAAGGTGAGGGTGGTGGGGGTGTGAGAGTCGATGTTGGAGGAGGGTGAGGGAGTGTGGAGGCTGATGTGGGGCTGTGGGGAGTGTGGTGGTGGGGAGGAATGAGGGCTGTTGGGGCTGTGGGCAGAGCGTGGTGGAGGAGAGGGGCCAGGTGGGTGAGGAGAAGGAGGGTCAGGGGGTTGAAGCTCACCTTGTTGAGGGTGGAGGAGAAGGTGTGAGGAGAAGTATGTGAGGGAGAGAGGCGCTGGGCCGGCTTTTATGCTGGTCATGGAGGGGTGGGACAGGCTTTGCGCATGATGGTTTTCTGCAGGAAGCAGCTCTTGCATGCCACAGCCTGGCGAGTAATGAGGTGGGGTGTCATTTCCTTCCCACATCACTCCCTTTTCGTGTCCTCCACTTGAGGACGTGTCCAGTTGGCACCGCCGGCAGCTTTCAAGTTCCAATATTAGAGGCCAAAGACTTGGTTTTGTTGTCGCTTGTGAGGTCGAAAAGAAGACGGGACTAAAGCATAGGAGAGGTGGGGTGTTTTCAGTGAGGTCATGCCGTGGCACTGGTGTGGTGTGGTTTGTGGGTGTGTTGAGAAGAGGGGCCCCCGTTTCCTCGCAGCCCTGTCTGTTGTGCACTTTGATGGTGTGGCAGTCATGAGGTGCTGCCCCTTCCCCTGCATTTGCTCCATCCCGGCCTTGATCCCAGCTGACTACAGCTGTCTTTGAGGCTGGCTTTTCCCGTGAGGTGTGTTCTGTGGGTGCCTTGGTGCCCCTCTTGTTGGTAAGTATAAGAGTGAGTAAGTGTTGGTGAGTATGAAGAGTCCTGCTGGCCTAACCTGATCTCGTCCTTTGACAAGGAGAGCCGCTTAGCGGGTGGATGAGGGCAGGGCTGTGGATGTTTTTAAGCCTGACTTTACTAAAGCCTTTGACACTGTTTCTCACATTATTCTGCTGCAGAAAGTGCCTGCTCATGGCTCTGATGGGCATACTCTTGACTGCCTAAAAAACCGTTTGGGTGGCCATGCCCAAAGAGTTGTGGCGAATGGAGTTAAATTCAGTGTGGTGGCTGGTCAGAAGATGTGTTCCTCAAGGCTGAGTATTGGGGCCACTTCTGTTTAATATCTTTATCAACGATGTGGACGACGGGATCGAGTGCACCCTCATTAAGTTTGCTGGTGACCCATATTGGGTGGGTTTGTTGATGTGCCTGAGGGTGGATGGTTCTACAGAGGGATGTGGACAGGCTGGATCAAGTGGCCGAGGCCAATGGTATGAAGTTCAACAAGGCTCAGTGCTGGGTCCTGCACTTGGGTTACAACAATTCCTTGCAACGCTAGCGCTTGTGAAGCACTGGAAGAGGCTGGCCAGGGAAATGGTTGACTCACCATCACTGGAGGTCTGTAGAAGACAGTAGGCTTGGCACTTAGGGACACTTTAGTGGTAGACTTGGTAGGGTTAGATTAAGGGTGGGATTCAATGATCTCAAGGGTCTTTCCAAACCCCAGTGATTCTATGAGTTTATGAAGGCCATGGACATAGCGGAGCAAGTCAAGTGCACAGCCACAAAGGCGCTGAAGGGACTGGAGCACCCTTCCTCCGAGGAGAAGCTGAGCGAGCTGGGAGGTTTATCAACCAGGAGGCAAGGACCTGAAGGGGAGGTGTCATCGATGTCTCTGAATCCTGAATGGCATGTATGGGAGATGAACTCCAGCTGGCAAGTAGGACCACACAGCCACTCGCTCATTTCCACCACGGCGGCATAGGGAAGCGAATCAGAAGAGGAAAAGAGAAAAAATGTGTGCGTTGAGAAAAAGAGCGGTATAAGTAAAGCAAAAGCTGTGCATGCAAACAAAGCAAACCAAGGAATTGCTTCACTACCTCCCATGGGCAGGCAGGAATTCAGCCGTCTGCAGGAAAGCAGGGCTTCATCATGCGTGATGTTTTCTTGGAAAGACAAATGTCATAACTCCCAAAGTGCCCCCTCCTCCTTTCTTCTTCCCCCAGCATTATGAATTGAGCATAACGTCACTACGGCATGCACTCTCCCTTTGGTGAGTTCTGGTCAACTGTCCCGGCCGTGTCTCCTCCCAGCATTTTGTGCACTCCGAGCATACTTGCTGGTGGGGCGGTGCGAGGAGCAAAAAAGGCCTTGAGTGCTTAGCGAGAACTGAAAACAGTAGTGGGCTGTCAACAGCATTCTCATCCCAAATGCAAAACAGAGCACTCTACCAGCTACTAGTGAGAAAGTCAACTCTATCCCAGGTGAACCGATGAGAGGAGGGAATGAGGACAGGGGAGTGAGACTCTTCTCAGGGTGCCCATGGCCAGGGCAAGTGTGAACGGAGAAAGATGAAAAGACATGCCATTTCTTTGGAAGAGAAGGCAAGGCTTTTTCAGTGTGAAGGTGGTTAAGAAGGGGAACCATTTCTTCAGAGGAGTGTTGGAGACTCCATGCTTGGAGATACTGAACACCTGACTGGACATGGTGCTGAACAAGGTGCTCCAGCTGAGCCCGTGTGGGCAGACTGGGTGGAAGTAGATGGTGTCCAGATCCTCATGCAAAGATTCAGTTTGTTGTGATTCTACCTGTTGTGGTGGCCAGGGGGTCGTATTGGGGAAGAGAGTTGGTGAAGTGTGTGCTGCCATGGGGAGCTTGTGCCAGAAGGTTGTTTCGAAGTGCAGAGGGGGAAAAGAATTTTGGGGCAGGAGTTAGCAGGGCTCATTGACCGGTCTTTAAACTAGATATGAGGGGGGAAGGGGAGATAACTGGGCCTGTCAAGATTAAACCTTAGGAAAGCATGCCATGCTTTGAAGGAGACCACATTAGTGAGGACTCCCACTCTGACATTTCATCAGAGAAAGGTGATAGATGTTTAGAAATTACTGCTAGAGAACATTGGGAAAACCCTTTCCTAGAAGGGGAAAAGGGTACTAGGCTAAGAGTTAACAAAGCTCATGGACAGAGCTTTAAGCTGAAAGTTAAGGGGGAAGGGGATAAAACCAGGCCTGCTGGTAATGAACCTGAGTGTCAAGGGCCAAAGATGGGGGTGAAATCAGTAGCCCAGGTCAAGTGCATCTACGCTAATGCACGTAGCATGGGCAACAAACAGGATGAGCTATACGCCATTGTGCAGCAGGACAACTGCGACATAGTCACCATCACGGAAACGTGGTGGGATGATGGTCATGACTGGAATGCTGCAATGAGTGGCTATCAGCTCTTCAGAAGGAATAGGCAAGGAAGGAGGCGGGGGTCTGTGGCTCTGTACATTAGGGAGTTGTTTGACTCTATAGAGATAGACTCCAGTGATGAAGAAGTTGAGTGTTTATGGGTAAGGGTGAAAGGGAAGGCTAACAAAGGTGATTTTGTGCTGGGAGTCTGCTATAGACCACCCAACCAGGATGAGCAGGTTGATGAGGTATTCTATAAGCGGCTGGCTGCAGTCTCGCAAACGCCAGCCCTTGTCCTAGTTGGGGACTTCAACTTACCAGACATCTGCTGGAAATATAACACAGCAGAGAGCAGGCAGGCTAGGAGGTTCCTCGAGTGTATGGAGGATAACTTCCTGACACAAATGGTAGGTGAGCCTACCAGGGGAGGTGCCTTGCTAGACCTACTGTTCACAAACAAAGAAGGGCTAGTGGGGGACGTGGAGGTCGGAGGCCGTCTTGGGCTTAGTGACCATGAAATGGTTAAGTTTTCCATCCATAGTGAGGTAAGGAAGGGGGTTAACAAAACCTCCATCTTGGACTTCCGGTGGGCAGACTTTAGCCTGCTCAGAACCCTGGTTGGGAGAGTCCCGTGGGAGGTAGTCCTGAGAGACAAAGGAGCCCAGGAAGGCTGGACGCTCTTTAAGAGGGAAATCCTAAAGGCCCAGGAGCAGGCTGTCCCCATGAGGCGCACAATTAAAGGGCGGGGAAAATGGCCGGCCTGGATGAACAAAGAGCTCTTGATGGGACTTAAGGAAAAAAGGAAGGTTTACCACCTTTGGAAGAGGGGACAGGCAACTCAGGAGGAGTACAGAGATCGTGTTAGGTCATACAGAGAAAAAATCAGGAAGGCAAAAGCCCAGCTGGAACTCAACCTGGCAATTAACATAAGGGACAACAAAAAAAGTTTCTATAAATACATCAACAAAAAGAGAGTGACGGAGAATGTCCATCCCTTACTGGATGCGGGGGGAAACCTTGCAACCAAGGACGAGGAGAAGGCTGAGATACTTAATGCCTTCTTTGCCTCTGTCTTTAATAGTCAGACCAGCTACCCCCAGGGTGTTCAGCTTCTTGGGCTGGAAGATAAGAACGGAGAACAGGACAACTCCCCTGTAATCCAGGAGGAAGTAGTTAATGTTTTGCTTATGCACCTGGACACGCATAAGTCTATGGGGCCGGACGGGATTCACCCAAAAGTTCTCAGGGAGCTGGCAGGAGAGCTCACCAAGCCTCTCTCTATTACCTATCAACAACCCTGGTCAACAGGAGAGGTGCCAGATGACTGGAGGGTGGCCAATGTGACGCCCATCTGCAAGAAGGGCCGGAAGGAGGATCCCGGAAACTACAGGCCTGTCAGCCTGACCTCTGTAGCGGGAAAGATCATGGAGAGGATCATCTTGAGTGAGCTCTCAAGGCAAGTGCAGGGCAGCCAAGGGATCAGGGCCAGCCAGCATGGGTTTAGGAAAGGGAGGTCCTGCCTGACCAACTTGATCTCTTTCTATGACCATGTGACCCGCTTTCTCGATGAGGGCAAGGCTGTGGATGTTGTCTACCTGGACTTTGGTAAGGCCTTCGACACCATCCCCCACGGCATTCTCCTGGAGAAACTGGAGAATCATGGCATAGACAAGTGTACCCTCCGCTGGATAAAAAACTGGCTGGATGGCCGTGCCCAGAGAGTTGTGCTTAATGGAGCAAAATCTGGTTGGCGGCCGGTCATCAGTGGTGTCCCTCAGGGCTCAGTCTTGGGGCAAGTCTTGTTCAATATCTTTATTGATGATCTAGACAAGGGGATTGAATGCACCCTCAGTAAGTTTGCGGATGACACCAAACTAGGTGGGAGTGTTGATCTGCTTGAGGGTCGGAAGGCTTTACAGAGGGATCTAGACAGGTTGGATCAATGGGCCAAGGCCAATGGGATGAGGTTTACTAAGGCCAGGTGCCAGGAACTGCATTTTGGTCACAACAACCCCGGGCAACGCTACAGGCTTGGGGAAGAGTGGCTGGAAAGCTGCCCGGCAGAAAAGGACCTGGGAGTGTTAGTGGACAGCCGGCTTAACATGAGCCAGCAGTGTGGCCAGGTGGCCAAGAGGGCCAATGGCATCCTGGCTTGTATCAGGAATAGCGTGGCCAGCAGGAGTAGGGAAGTCATCGTGCCTCTGTACTCGGCACTGGTGAGGCCTCACCTCGAGTACTGTGTTCAGTTTTGGGCCCCTCACTACAGGAAAGACATTGAAGTGCTGGAGTGTGTCCAGAGGAGAGTCACCAAGCTGGTGAGGGGTCTGGAGAACAAGTCCTGTGAGGAGAGGCTGAGGGAGCTGGGCATGTTTAGTTTGGAGAAGAGGAGGCTGAGGGGAGACCTCATTGCCCTCTACAGCTACCTGAAAGGAAACTGTAGAGAGGCAGGGGTTGGCCTCTTCTCCCAAGGGAATAGCGACAGGACCAGAGGAAATGGTATGAAGCTGCGGCAAGGGAGATTTAGATTAGATATTAGGAAGAATTACTTTACTGAAAGAGTGGTCAGGCACTGGAACAGCCTGCCCAGGGAGGTGGTGGAGTCACCATCCCTGGAGGTATTTAAGAAATGTGTAGACATGGCTCTTCAGGGCATGCTCTAGTGCCCAAGATTATTGGTTTGTGGTGGGGTGTTGTGTGTGGAGTTGTGGGTGTGGAGATTAGTAGGTGGGTGCTTTTTTTTTTTTTTTTTTTTTTTTTGTGTGGTTGGACTCGATGATCTCAGAGGTCCCTTCCAACCAGTAAGATTCTGTGATTCTGTGATTATTATGTGCAAGACTTTGTTTGGGCAAGTGAAGGGCTTGTGTAAGGTTCTGGGAGCTCCCCCGTGCTGCCCTGTGCTGTTGTTTTTGCTGGGGCCATAGTTCCTACGAGAGGTCTTCTAGCCCTTTTCCACCCACCCCGATGGTCTCTGTAGCCCTGGCCTTGTGTTGGGTGAGGTTGGAAGAGCCTTGTGAGAAGAAAGGAAGTGGAGGCGTTTGAGGCTGAGATGCAAGAGAACTTTATTGAGGGAAAAGATTGCAAAGGCAGAGGTGCTATGGGGAAGGGAGATGGTCTGAGGTATTAGTAGGGCAACCATCAACCAAAGTCCCCTGCACGAGAGAGATCAGCTACGAAGGGTGGTGGCGATGGCCCTTAGCAGGGGTAGCAGCCTCTTCTGCCACCGTAGCAGCCAAGGCCTCCCAAGCCGTAGCCGAGGCCGAATCCGAAGCCGCCGGAGGAGATGGGCACTCCCTGGGCGCTGAGTTCATTGCCCACGGCAGCGGATGCGGAGGATCCGACAAAGGTGCTCTGGGGGAAGGAGGTGAGGATGGGTCCTGGCAGGGTGACCTGCACGGTGGAAGGCTGGATGACGACGCGGGAGGCCTCGCACTGCCTGACGCAGGGCTCGTTGCAGCTGTTAGCCAGCGGGGTGGGTCCGCAGGGGCTGCAGAGGTTGTTGCAGGCCATGTCTGTGGTGTGGAGTTTCCCTGGAAGAGAGGGTGTTGAGAAAGGTGAGGGTGGTGGGGGTGTGAGGTTTGGTTTTGGAGGAGGGCGAGGGAGTGTGGAGGGCTGTTGTGGTGCTGTGGGGAGCGTGGCAGTGGGGAGGCGTGAGGGCTGTTGAGGCTGTGGGCAGAGCGTGGTGGAGGAGAGGGGCCAGGTGGTTGAGAAGAAGGAGGGTCATGGGGTTGAGACTCACCTTGTTGAGGGTGGAGGATAAGGCGTGAGGAGAAGTGTGTGAGGGAGAGAGGCGCCGGGCCGCCTTTTATGCTGGTCGTGGAGGGGCGGGACAGGCTTGGCGCATGACGGTGTTTTTCAGCAATGAGTCATTCCGTGCTGCAGCCACTCAAGGAATGATGTGCGTTGCGTTTTCCTTACCATAACAGCCCCTTTTCATCTTCTCCTCACGTCCATCTCACCCTAGTGGCAGCTTTTAAGTTAGAGTAAGTAGTTTGAGGGATGTGCATGCATGCAGCGTTTCAGGGTATTCAGGAGACATGGCCAAAGCATACCAGAGGTGGTGTGTCATAAGTGAGGTCATTTTGTGTCAGTTGTGTGGTGTGGTTTGCGGGTGCGTTGTGAAGAGGGGGCCCCATTTCCTCACAGCCCTGGCAGGCCGGCCTGGGCTTTGGAGGGGTGCAAGGTGTTCGCCGCTGCCCCAAGGTCAGTGAAGACGGAGTGGGAGGAGGTGCTCCAGGCACTGGAGCAGAGATTTCCCTGCATCTCATTTTGAAGACCATGGTCAAGCACGTTGTAGATATGCAGCCCATGGCGGTCAATGGTGGAGCAGATATCTACCTAGAGCCTGTGGAGGAACCCCCGCCGAAGCAGGTGGATTCCCAAAGGAGGCTTTGATCCCATGGAGAGAAACCAGTGCTGGAGCAGGTCTTTTGGCAATAAACTCGTTAAAGTTCTGCATCCCAGCATGAGATGCCTCCACTTCCTTTCTTTTCCCAAGGCTCTTCCAACCTCATGCAACACAAAGCCAGGGCTCGGGAGGCAACTGGGGTGAGTGTGAAAAGGGCTACAGGACCCCTCTTAGGAAGTATGTCCCCAAGAACAGCAGCACAGGGCAGCACAGGGGGGCTTCCAGAACCTGACACAAGCCCTCCACTTGACCAAACAAAGCCTTTGCAATACTAAGGCACTTTGAACCACCATTCTGCCAAAGGCTCCCCATGGCAGCACACGCTTCACTAACTCTCTCCCCCAGCACCACCCCTTGGCCAGCACAGCAGGCAGAATCACAGCAAACAGAATCATCGACTGCATAAGGAACCTCTGGACATCATCTACTTCAACCCAAACTTCTCAAAGGGGTCGCCTCCAGCAGGCTCTACAGGACCACATCCAGTCAGGTTTTCACTATCTCCAAGGATGGAGACTCCAACACCTCCCAGTGCAATCTTTTTCCCACTGCTTGACCAGCCTCATGCTGAAAAAGGCTTGCCTCCTCTTCCAAGGAAATGGCACAACTTTTCATCTTTCTCCATGAACACATTCCCTGGCCGTGGGTGCCCATGAGAAGAGTCCGACTCCCCTGTCCTCATTCCCTCCTGCCATGGGTTCAGCTAGGAGAGACTTGACTTTCTTGCTAGCAGCTGGTGGAGTTCTGTGTTTTACATTTGGGGTGAGAATGCTGTCAACAGCCCATTAGAGGTTTTGGTTGCTGTAAGTACTCAAGGCTTTTTCTGCTCCTCATACCGCCCAACCAGCAAGTAGGCTGGCAGTGCGCAAGAACTTTGGAGGTGACATGGCCGATACAGCTGACCCTAGCTGACCAAAGGGATAGTCCATGCCATATGACATCATGCTCAGTATAAAATGTTGGGAAGAAGAAAGAACAGCTGGATGTTTGGTGTTATGAGGTTTCTATTCCCAAGAAAACAGGACGAGTCATGAAGCATTGCTTTTCTGGACCCTGATCCGAGCCATGAGCTGGCAGTTTCTCCAGCAGAATGCTGTGGGAAATGGCATGAAAGACTTTTCTAAAGCCCAGGTTACCAACATCCACGGCCTTTCCCTCATCCATCCCCTGTGAGGTTACCCTTGTCACAGAAGGAGATTGGCTTAGTCAGGCAGGACCTGACCTTCATAAGGCCATGCTGACTAGAACTTAATACTTGGTTGTCCATTACATGCACTGTGCTGGTATTAGGTATCATCTTCTCCATAACCTTTCCCGGCACTAAGATCAGACTGAAATGCCTGTGTACCAAGCCCTCAAACAAGAGAAGCACTAAGACACCCACAGAACACATGCAGGGAAAAAGCCCAGGCCTAAAGACAGGCTGAGCGAGCTGGCAGCAGCGCAGGGAGGGAGCGAATGCCATGGAAGGGGCAGCACCTCACGCCTGCAACACCATCAAAGTTTCAACCACCCTGGCAGGGCTGCAAGAAAATGAGGCCCCCTCTTCAAAACGCAACCACAAACCACACCACAGGACTGCCATGGGATGACCTCACTGAAGACACCCCACCTCTCTATGCTTTGGTGGCGTCTGCTGAATTCCGTGACACAGCATCCATCCAAACCCTCCCAACTACCTACACTCACTTAGAAGCTGCTGCCAGGGCCAAATGGAGACGACCTCAAGAGGATGACATGAAAAGGGACTGTTGTGGGAAGGAAGACACACCCCATGTCATTACTTGAGTGCCTGTACCATGCAAGAGCTGCTTGGTGAACAAAAGTCATGCGCGAAGCCTGTCCCGCCCCTCCAGGACCAGCATAAAAGCCGGCCCAGTGCCTCTCTCCCTCACACACTTCTCCTCACGCTTTATCCTCCACCCTCAATAAGGTGAGCCACAACCCCCTGACCCTTCTTCTCCTCACCCACCTGGCCCCTCTCCTCCACCATGCTGTGCCCACAGCCTCAGCAGCCCTCACGCCTCCTTACTGCCACGCTCCCCACAGCCCCACACCAGCCCTCCACACTCCCTCGTCCTCTTCCAACACCAACCCTCACACGCCCATGACCCTCACCTTTCTCTACACCCTCTCTTCCAGGGAAACTCCACACCACACACATGGCCTGCAACGACCTCTGCGGACCCTGCGGACCCACCCCGCTGGCTAACAGCTGCAACGAGCCCTGCGTCAGGCAGTGCGAGGCCTCCCGCGTCGTCATCCAGCCTCCCGCCGTGCAGGTCACCCTGCCAGGACCCATCCTCACCTCCTTCCCCCAGAGCACCTTTGTCGGATCCTCCGCATCCGCTGCCGTGGGCAATGAACTCAGCGCCCAGGGAGTGCCCATCTCCTCTGGCGGTTTCGGCTTTGGCTACGGCTACGGCTTGGGAGGCCTTGGCTGCTACGGTGGCAGAAGAGGCTGCTACCCCTGCTAAGGGCCATCGCCACTAACCCTGGCACCAGCCACCCTGGCACAAGCCACGGCTTGCATTGAAGACGCACTTCTAGGTAGTTGCTGGCACAGGATTGTATCGTCCATGGCTCCTCCTCTCAAGACACCAAGCAAGGGAGGAGGGAAGGGGCAAGCCCAAGCTGTCTGCAACCATGGCCCATGTACCTCCTCCTCTTCTCCCACTTCCTTCTTTGCATCGCCCCTTCGGCTATGTCCACTACACTCTGCTGCAAACACTTGCTGACAACTCAAAGACCTCCAGGGTGCCATTTCCCCTCCCAGCCAGGAAGACCTTGATGCTCTGGCAAGATCTTCTCTCACAAGCGACCTCGAATGAAGGTCAGCCTACCTGCAGCTCAGACTGGCTCCCTTCCACTTGGCATTCCTGCCTGTGCACTGCTTTGCCTCAATAAAGTTCTCCTGCATCCAAAACTGAGATGCCTTCGCTTTCTCCTTCCGTGGTTTTGGCCGGATTGGCCAATCACAATGACAGATGTCCCCCCTTCCCAAAGAGAGGAGAGGAAGAGATAAGAGGACCTGTCCTGTCCGCTCCTCCTTACAGGTGTCACCCTTCTATGCTTTTCCACTTCTGACCCTCTAACGAGGCAAATAACGAAGTTAGCTGACCTCGCTTGTTATAGGGATAAGTCTAAGCGAGAGCGTCTCTGCGTACCATTCCTTGGTATAATCAGGTCTTGTCACTCAGTGAGAGTGAACACTTTCTAAACAATATGCTGTTAATTTCCCGGTTTAGTCAGTTAGAAGAGGCCCAGCTAAAACGTAAAAATACAAACCAGAAAATTGGTTCTGTTTTACCTCAAACCAGGACACTTGTCTCCAGTTGCTCCCAACTGCAGCCGGCACAGTGACAGGGCTCCACGCACCATCACAGTGGGTGTAAAAAGGCAAGAGGACCTCTCTTAGGAAGTATGTCCCCAGCTACAACAGCAGCACAGAGCAGCACAGGGCGGTTTCCAGAACGTGACACAAGCCCTTCACTTGACCAAACAAAGGCTTGCACATGCTAATGCACTTCTACTGCAGCCTCTGACACAAGCTCCCCATGGCAGCACACACTTTGCCAGCTCTCTTCCCCAGCATGACCCTCTCACCAGCACAGCAGGCAGAATCACAGCAACAAGAATCATTGACTGCCCAAGGATCCTCTGGACATCCTCTACTTCAACCGAACCTGCTCAAACAGTGTCAGCTCAAGCAGGCTCTCCGCAACCATGTCCACACAGGTCTTCAGTATTTCCAAGGACGGAGGTTCCAACGCCTCTCTGCGCAACCGGTTCCAATCTTTGACTACACTCACGCTGAAAACAGCATGCCTTCTCTTCCAAGGAAAAGGCGCCTCTTTTCATCTTTCTCCATCATCACTTGCCCTGGTTGTGGGCACCTGAGAGAAGAGTCTGACTCCCCTCTCCTCATTCCCTCCTTAGTAAGGTTTCAGCTGGGATAGAAGTGACTCCCTTCCTGGCAGCTGGTAGGGTGCTCTGTTTTGCATTTGGGATGAGAATGCTATTGACAGCCCACTACTGTTTTTAGTTCTTGCTAAGCACTCAAGGCCTTTTCTGCTCCTCACACCACCCTGCCAGCAAGTAGGCTGGGAGGGCACAAAAAGCTGGGAGGAGACACAGCCAGCACAGCTGACCAGAACTCACCAAAGGGATAGTCCGTGCCGTACGACATTATGCTCAATACATAATGCTGGGGGAAGAACAAAGAAGGCGGGAGGCACTCTTGGAGTTATGACATTGGTCTTCCCAAGAAACATCACGCATCATGGAGCCCTGCTTTCCTGCAGGCAGCTGAACTCCTGCCTGCCCATGGGAAGTAGTGAAGGAATTCCTTGATTTGCTTTGTTTGCGTGAACAGCTTTTGCTCTCCTTATTAAACTGTCTTTCTCTCAATGCACAAGTTGGATGTGGACAAGCTGGATCAAGTGGCTGAGGCCAAAGGTATGAGATTCAACAAGTGCTGGGTCCTGCACTTGGGTCACAACAACTCCTTGTAATGCTACAGGCTCAGGGAAGAGCGGCTGGAGAGCTGCCCGGTGAAAAAGGAGCTGGGGGTGTTGTTTGACAGCCAGCTGAGTATGAGCAAGCAGTGTGCCCTGGTGTCCATAAAGGCCAGTAGCATCATGGCGTGTTTCAGGTGATAGGACAAGAGGAAATGGCCTCATTTTTCACCAAGGGAGACTCTGGATTGATCGTATGAAAAATGTCTTCTCCGACAGGGTTGTGAAGTGCTGGAAGAGGCTGGCCAGGGAAATGGTTGAGTCACCATCCCTGGAAGAACTGAGAAGACACATAGATGTTGTGCTGCGGGACACGCTTTCCTGGTGCACTTGGGAGTGTTAGGTTAAGGATTGGACTTGGTGATTTTAAGGCTCTTTTCCAACCTGTCCTGGTTCCTTTGGGGATAGGCTCAATTTTCACAAGGAGCTGGCCACGGGATACAGGTACTCGATGCCATGAGATGCTGTGCCCACTGTATAGCTGAGGGAGCTTCCTGGGGGAGGGAGTCGGAGATCGCTGCTTGGGAGTGGGCTTGGGGCTCCCCAGGTCAGGCTGGTGAGTGGTGATAAATGAATCGGTTTTGTACATTCCTCTGCAAGTTCTGTTGTTCTTGATTTCCTCTATCCTCTGCTGTTCTGTTAAACTGCCTTTATCTCAAGCCGTGAGTTTTCCCTCTTTCTTCCGATTCTCCCCCACATCCCGCAGCTGTGGGGGCGGTGAAGGAGTGGCCGCATGGTTCTTTGTTGCCAGCTGGCATTCCCCCAAAACACAACCTCAATGATTCTGTGATTTCTGGAAGGCCATGGACTTAGTGGAGCAAGGGGAGTGCAGGGCCACCCAGATGCTGAAGGGACTGAAGCATCCTTCATTGAGGAGAAGCAGAGAGAGCTGGGAGGTTTCTCAGCCAGGAGGCAAGGCCACGTTCATTGATGAGCTGTCATCAATGTCTCTAAATCCCAGATGGGAGTTTCAGTGGTGCAAACCCAGCGAGCATTGAGAACCATGCAGCCGCTCGCTCGCTTCCCCCTCGGCAGGATGGGGGAGAATCAGAAGAGGAAAAGTGAAAAAATGCGTGTGCTGAGGTAGAAATAGTTCTGTAGGTAGAGCAAAAGCCATGAGTGGCATCAAAGAAACCAAGGAATTCTTTGAATACTTCCCATTGGAATGCAGGTGTTCAGCCATGTCTCCAGGAAAGAAGGGCTCCATGATGCACATCAGTTATTTGGAAAGACAAACGCCGTACGTCCGTTCATTACACTGTTCTTTCATCTTTGCCATGCATTACATACCGAGCACGCCTTCACCTGGCATGGACTATTTTTTGGTCAGTTGGGGTCAGCTGTCCTGGCCATGTCACTTCCCAGCCTTTTGTGCACTCCCAGCCTACTCGCTGGCAGGGCAGTGTGAGGAGCAGAAAAGGCCTTGAGCGCTTAGCAACAACCAGAAAGAGTAGTGGGCTCTCACCGCCATTCTCATCCCACATGCACAACCTAGCCGTCTACCAGCTGCCAGTGAGAAAGTCAACTCTATCGCAGGTGAAGCGATGTCAGGAGGGAACGAGGAGAGGGGAGTCAGACTCTTGTCATGGGTGCCCATGGCCGAGGAATAGGGAATGAGAAAAGCTGAAAAGACGTGCCACTTCCATGGAAGAGAAGGCCAGCCTTTTTCAGTATGACCATGACCGTGGTCTAACAGGTGAAAAGGGGTTGTAGAGAGAGGTGTTGGAGACTTCATCCTTGGAGATACTGAAACCCTGACTGGACAAGGCTGTGGAGTGCCTGCTTGAGTTGACTCTCTTTGAGCAGGTTTTGTTGAAGTAGATGGTCTCCAGAGACTCCTTGTGCAGTGAATGATTGTGTTTGCTGTGATTCTGCTTGCTGTGCTGGTGAGAGGGTCATGCTGCGGAAGAGAGTTGGTGAAGTGCGTGCTGGCATGGGGAGCTTGTGTCAGAGCCTTGGTTGGAAGTGTGTTAATATGTCCAAGCCTTTGGGTAAGTGAAGGGCTTGTGTCAGGTTCTGGAAGCCCCCCTGTGCTGCTCTGTGCTGTGGTTGTTGCTGGGGCCATAGTTCCTAAGACCGGCCCTGTGGCCCTTTTCCACCCACCCCGATGGTCTCTGTAGCTGTGGCTTTGTGTTGAGTGAGGCTGGAAGAGCCTTGTGACAAAAAAGGAAACGGAGGCATCTCAGGTGGAATGCAGGAGAACTTTATTGATGGAAAAGAATGCAAAGGCAGGAATGCCAAGTGCAAGGGAGCTAGTCAGAGTTGCAGGTAGGGTGACCATCATCCAAGCTCCCTTGTGTGAGAGAGATCTTGCCAGAGCAGCAAGGTCTTCCTGCCCCACAGCGGGAGTTGCACAGTGGAGCTCGTTGTTGGGCTCTGGCTTGTCAGAATGTGTTTGCAGCGGAGAGTAGTGGATATAGCAGAAGTTGAACTGCAAAGAAGGAAGTGGGAGAAGAGAAGGACTGTCCCCATCCCTCTTCCTTGGAGCCTTGAGATAAAGATGTGTGGACAGCAGGTCTATGTGCTATGAAAGAGCCAAGGATGTGTCCTCCATCAATACCGTGGCTTCCAGGCTGTCAGGGTTTTGTCAGGGGTGGTGGTGAGGGCCCTTAGCAGGGGTAGCAGCCTCTCCTGCCGCTGAAGCAGCCAAGGCCTCCCAAGCCGTAGCCAAGGCCGAGGCCGAAGCCGCCGGAGGAGATGGGCACTCCCTGGGCGCTGAGTTCATTGCCCACGGCAGCGGATGCGGAGGATCCGACAAAGGTGCTCTGGGGGAAGGAGGTGAGGATGGGTCCTGGCAGGGTGACCTGCACGGTGGAAGGCTGGATGACGACGCGGGAGGCCTCGCACTGCCTGACGCAGGGCTCGTTGCAGCTGTTAGCCAGCGGGGTGGGTCCGCAGGGGCTGCAGAGGTTGTTGCAGGCCATGTCTGTGGTGTGGAGGGTCCCTGGAAGAGAGGGTGTTGAGAAAGGTGAGGGTGGTGGGGGTGTGAGGGTCAGTGTTGGAGGAGGGCGAGGGAGTGTGGAGGGCTGTTGTGGGGCTGTGGGGAGCTGGAGGAGAAGGGCCAAGTGGGTGAGGAGAAGGAGGGTCAGGGTGTTGAGACTCACCTTGTTGAGGGTGGAGGAGAAGGCGTGAGGAGAAGTGTGTGAGGGAGAGAGGCACTGGGCCGGCTTTTATGCTGGTCATGGAGGGGCGGGACAGGCTTGGCGCATGATGGCGTTTTCCACAAACAAATTTGCATGACACAGCCTCACGAGTAATGACGTGGTTGTGTTCTTTGTTTTCTGAAATTCTCCAATTTCATGTTGTCTTATTGATGATGTGTCCACTCGGCCCTGGCGGCAACTTTTAAGTGCCAGTAGTAGAGGCCCTAAACATTGTGTTGATGGCACGCGTCAGGGTTGTCAGAAGACGTGACCAAAGCATAAGAGAGGTGGGGTGTCATCAGGGAGTTCATGCCGTGGCAGTTGTGTGGTGTGGTTTGTGGGTGCGTTGTGAAGAGGGGGCGTCATTTCCTCGCAGCCCTGGCAGGCTGGTCTGGGCTTTGGAGGGGGGCCAGGCATTAGGCGCTGCGCCTTGCATTGCGCTTGTTCCTTCCCTGCCTTGCTGCCAGCTCACTAAGCCTGTCTTTGGGCATGGCCTTTCCTGTTGGGTGTGCTCTGTGGCTGTCTTGGTGCCCCTTTTGTTTTTAAGGTTGTAGGTGGGAGAACGGAGGCTGCGTGTTTGGGTTTGTGCCCCGCTGGGGCCGTCCCTGGTGGAGGCAGTTGAAGCAGGCAGAGGAGGGCTGTTTGTGAGAGCAGGGCATTATCGTGGCAGCCCTGTGCTGTTGGGAGGCTGGTCGTGCTCCCCAAAGGCTCCTCTTGGCTCTTGCGTAGGGATCCCCTTAGTTGTGTCCGGCAAATTTGCAACCTGGGCTCTGGCGCGACACATCTGAAGATGAGCAACGAAGCTGGTGAAGGATGTAGAGAAGAAGACTTGTTAGGAGCAGTTTAGGGAACAGGGCATGTTTAGTTTGCAGAAAGAAAAAGGCTGAGGGCACGCCTTATCGCTCACTACACCCACCTGAAAAGAGGTGGTAATGAGATAGGTGTCAGTCTCTTATCCCGAGTAACACGTGATAGGAGAAGAATTAACGTCTTTAAATGTTGCGTAGGGATGCTAAGATTGGATGCTAGGAAAAATGTCATCCCAGAAGGGTTATGAAGCACTGGAAGAGGCTTCTCCAGGAAGTGGTTGAATCACCATCCCTGGAGGTTATGACAGGATGTGTAGACGTGGGACTTAGGGCTATGATTTTTGGTGAAGGTCGTAGTCATAGGTGAACGGTGTCAAGATTGTTCAGGGTCTTTTCCAACCCAAGTGCCTCCATGATTGCGTATGAGGCAGCGTGCAAAAGCAGGCGAGTTCCTGGAGAGGCCGAGAGTGTGTCAAGAGACAGAGGGGGAGTGGGATCGGCATGCAGGGGAGGCTGGTGGGCCAGGGCCTTTGGGTTGTTTACTTGGGGCGAGTGCCAATGGATGAGGCCATTTCTCTGCACTGTGTGTGACGGGAAGAAAGGGAAGGTGGAGCTTGTTGAGGAGAGTTGGAGGCAAGCACGCAGCACGTGAGTGCGGAGCTGAGGCCATGATTTCATGCATGACTGCATTTTTGAGCAAGCATCTCTTTCATGCCACAGCCTGTCAAGTGCTGTGGTGGGCGTGTTTTCCTTCCCACAACGCTCCGTTTACATGTTGTCGTCTTGTGGATGTGTCCACTTGGCCCTGGTGGTAGCTTTTAAGTGCAAGTAGGTATTTTGGAGGACGTGCATGGACGCTGTGTGTTAGGGAATTCAGCAGTCACAGCCAAGGCGTAGGAGAGGTGGGGTATCTCCAGTGACATCATCTCGTGGCACGTTTGTGGCTGGCTAAGCCTGTCTTTAGGCCTGCCACACCCTGTTGATGTGCCCTGTGGGCACTTTGATGCCCCCATTGCTTGTAAATTTGTAGGTGAGAGAAAGGTCTGTCTTTCTGACCTGGGAGCTGGGAAACGTTATGGAGCTAATCATCTTGATCGCCTTCGTATGGCACATAGAGGCCAAGCAGGTGATGAGGCCCAGCCAGCATGGCTTTATGAAGGGCAGGTCCTGCTTGCCTAACCTGATCTCCTTCTATGTCAAGGGGACGCGCTTAGTGGGTAGATGAGTGAAGGGCTGTGGATGTTGTTAACTGGACTTTAGTAAAGCCGTTGACACTGTTTCCCAGAGTGTTCTCCTGCAGAAACTGCCTGCTCATGGCTCTGACGGGCGTACACTTCGCTGGCTAAAAAACGGGCTGGATGGCCAGGCCCATAGAGGTGAATGGAGGTAAATCCAGATTGTTGCCACCACAGGTGGTGTTCCCCAGGGCTGAGTACTGGGGCCGGTTCTCTTTAGTATCTTTACGAACGACCTGGACGAGGGGGTCGAGTGCACCCTCAGAATGTTTGCAGGCAACACCAAATTGGGCGAGTGTGTGGATCTGCTTGAGGGTAAGACGCTTTAGAGAGCGATGTGGACAGGCTGGATCGATGGGAGGAGGCCAATGGTGTGGGGTTCAGAAAAGCTGAGTGCCGGGTCCTGCACTTGGGTCACAAGAACCCCATGCAACACGACAGGCTTGGGGAAGAGCGGCTGGAAAGCTGCCCGTTGGAAAAGGAGCTGGGGGTGTTGTTTGACGGCCAGCTGAGTATGCGCCAGCAGTGTGCCCTGGAGCCCAAGGCGGCCAGTAGCATCGTGGCCTGTATCAAAAGTCATGAGTCCAGGAGGACTATGGAAGTGATCGTCCCCCTGTAATGGGCACTGGTGAAAAATGTCTTCACTGAAATGGTTGTCAAGCACTGGAATAGGCTTCCCAGGGAAGCGTTTGAGTCACCAGCCCTGGAGGTATCTAGAAGACAGTAGACTTGGCCCCAAGGGACTTGCTTTAGTGGGGCACTTGGTAGTGTTAGGTTAAGGGATGGAATCAGTGATCTTAAGTGTCTTTCCCAACCTCAGTGATTCTGTGAGTTTTTGAAGGCCATGGATGTGGTGGAGCAAGTCGAGTGCAGGGCCACCAAGACGCGGAAGGGACTGCAGCATCCTTCCCTTGAGGAGAAGCTGAGAGAGCTGGGAGTTTCTTCAGCCAGGAGAAAAGGCCGCGTAGGGGAGATGTCATCAATGTCTCTAAATCCCGGATGGGAGGTGTCTTGGTTTCACGCTAGCCAGCAATCTGAACCATGCAGCCACTTGCACACTCCCCACTACAACAGGATGGGAAAGAGAATCCGAAGAAGAAAAGTGAAAAAATTTGTGCGTTGAGATGTCAGTTTAATAAGTAAAGCAAAAGATGCACAAGCAAGCAAAGCAAAAGAAGGAGTTCCTTCACTACTTCCCAAGGCAGGCAGGCGTTCAGCCGTCTCCAGGAAAGAAGGGCTCCATGAGACATAACGGTTACTTGGAAAACAAATGCCATAACTCTGAACATTCCCCGCTTCTTTCTTCCCTCACTGTGCTCTCATGTGGCATGGACTATGCCTTTGGTCAGCTGGGGTCAGCTGTACCGGCCGCCTCACCTCCCAGCTTATTCTGTACACCGGGCCTACTTGGTGGCGGGGTGGTGTGAAGAGTAGAAAAGGCCTTGAGTGCTTAGCAACAACCAAAAACCATTAGTGGGCTCTCAACGCCATTCTCATCGCAAACGCAAAACCTAGCACTCTACCAGCTGCTGAGCAAGTCAACTCTATCCCAGCTGCAGCCATGTCAGGAGGGAATGAGGAGAGGGGAGTCAGACAGGGCAAGGGTGAATGGAGAAAGCTGAAAAGACGTGCCATTTCCTTGGAAGAGAAGGCAAGGCTTTTTCCGTGGGAGGGTGGTCCAAGAGTGGAAGCGGTTGCGCAGAGAGGTGTTGGAGTCTCCATCCTTGTAGAAACTGAAAAGCTGACTGGATCTGGTGCTGAACAGCGTGCTCAATCTGACCACGCTGAGAAGGTCGGGTGTAATGAGGTTATCTCCAGAGGTTCCTTGTGCAGTCAAGGATTCTGTTTTCTGTGACTCTGCCTGCTGTGTTGGCCAGAGGGTCATGCTGGGGAAGAGAGCTGGTGAAGTGCGTGCTGCCATGAGGAGCTTTCATTGGAGGCATGAGTAGAAGTGCGTGAGGTTGCCCAAGGCTTTCTTTTGTTAAGTGAAGGGCTTGTGTGAGGTTCTGGAAGCCCCCTCTGTTGTGCTGTTGCTGTTGCTGGGGCCATAGTTCCTAAGACCGGTCCGGTGGCCCTCTTGCACCCACCCCGATGGGCACTGTAGCCCTGGCTTTGTGTTGGGTGAGGTTGGAAGAACCTTGTGAGAAGAAAGGAAGAGGAGGCGTCTTAGGCTGGGATGCAGAAGAACTTTATTGAGGGAAGAAAGAAGCTCAAAGGTAGAAGCGCTAAGTGCGAGAGAAAGACCGTCTGAGTTGCAGGTAGGGTGACCATCATCCAAGGTCCCCTGTGTGAGCTAGGTCTTGCCAGAGCATCAAGGTCTTCCTGGCCTGCAGTAGGAGCGGCACCCTGGAGGTCCCGTGTGGTATTTGCCTCTTCAGCAAGTGCTTGCAGCGGAGAGTCGTGAACGTAGCAGAAGGGGCGATGGAAAGAAGGAAGTGTTAGAAGAGGAGGAGGTACATGGGCCATGGTTGCAGACAGTCTGGGCTGTCCCCTTCCCTGCTTCCTTGCTTGGTGCCCTGAGAGGAGGAGCTGTGGATGGTGAAGCCATGTGCCAGAACATGCTTGAGTTGCCTCCTTAATCCATGCCGTGGCTTCCATGGTGTGGGTGGTTGTTGTCAGGGGTGGTGGTGAGGGCCCTTAGCAGGGGTAGCAGCCTCTTCTGCCACCGTAGCAGCCCAGGCCTCCCAAGCCATAGCCGTAGCCGAGGCCGAAGCCGAAGCCAGAGCCGCTGGAGGAGATGGGCACTCCCTGGGTGCTGAGTTCATTGCCCACGGCAGCGGATGCGGAGGATCCGATAGCAGTGCTCCGGGGGAAGGAGGTGAGGATGGGTCCTGGCTGGGTGACCTGCATGGCGGGAGGCTGGATGACGACGTGGGAGGCCTCGCACTGCCTGATAAAGGGCTCATGCTGGTCGTGGAGGGGCGGGGCAGGCTTTGCGCACGAGAGTGTTTTTTCAGCAAGCAGCTCTTGCATGCCACAGTCTGGCGAGTCATGAGGTGGGGTGTGTTTTCTTTTCCCTAATTCTCCATTTTCATGTCCCCGTCTCGAGGACATGTGCAGTTGGCCCGTGGTGGAAGCTTTTACTTGCCAAGGCATTCAGCTGACGCAGCCAAAGCATATGAGAGGTGGGATGTCTTCAGTGAGGTCTTCCCGTGGCACTCATGTGGTATGGTTTGTGGGTGCATGGTGAAGAAGCGGCCTCATTTCCTCGCAGCCCTGGCATGCAGTTGTGGACTTTGATGGTGTGCTGGGGGTGATGTGGTACCCCTTCCATCGCATTCGTTCCCAATGTTCCTTGCTGCCAGCTCGTTCAAGCTGTCTTTAGGCCTGGCCTTTTCTGTTGTTTTTTCCTTTGGGTGTCTTGGTGTCCCTCTGGTTTGCAAGCTTGTAACTGGGAGAGAGGTTTGTCAGTGTGAAATCAGTGCCAGGAAGGGTTCTGGAGAGATCATCTGGAGTGCCATCATGTGGCAGGTACGGGACAACCAGGTGGTCAAAGCCAGTCAGCATGGCTTTATGAGGGGCAGGTCCTGCCTGACCGCTCTGATCTCCTTCTTTGTCAAGGGGACCCTCTGAGTGGATGGATGAGGGAAAGGCTGTGGATGAAGTTCCCACTGTTTGGAAAAGGGGTACCGTGACGCCCATTTTTCAAAAAAGAAAAAAGGAAGATGTGGGGAAGTACAGGCCGGTCAGTTTTACCTCTGTGCCCGGTAAGATCATGGAGCAGATCCTCCTGGAAACCCTGCTAAGTCACATGGAATATTTGGAGGTGGTCGGTGACATGGCTTCAGCAAGGGCAAGTCAAGCCTGACAAATTTGGTGGTGTTCTCTGACAGGGTTACAGTGTTGGTGGATAAGGGAAGAGCAAAAGACGTCATGTACCTGGACATGTGCAAAGCATCTGACACTGTCCCACACAACATGCTGGTCCCGAAATTGGAGCGACATGGATTTGACCAATGGAGCACTCGGAGGATAAGGAACTGGATGGATGGCCACACTCGAAGGCTTTTGATTAAGGGTTTGATGTCCAAGTGGTGAGCAGTGAGGAGTGACGTTCCTCAGGAGTCGGTACTGGGAGCGGTGCTGTTTAACGTCTTTGTCGGTGCCATGGACAGTACGAAAGAGCTGGCGGAAGAGCTCGCCAGGCCACTTTGCATCATTTATGAGCAGTCCTGGAGAACCGGGGAGGTCCCAGCTGACTGGAGGTTGGCAATGTGACAGCCATCCACAAGAAGGGCCGGAAGGAGGATCCGGGGAACTACAGGCCGGTCAGTGTGACCTCGGTGCCTGGGAAGGTCATGGAACAGATCCTCCTCGGTGCCATGACATGGCACATGTAGGAGAACAGGGTGATCAGGCCCAGTCAGCATGGGTTTGTGCTGGATAGGCATCACCAGCAAGGGCAGGTGATGCCTATCAAACCTAATATCCTTCTATGATAAGGTGACCCACTTAGTGGATGAGGAAAAAGCCGTGGATGTTATCTACTTGGATTTTTGCAAAGCGCTTGACACTGTTTCCCACAGCATTCTCCTGGAGAAACTGGCTGCTCATGGCCTGGACAGGTGTACCCTTTGCTGGGTAAAAAACTGTCTGGATGGCCGTGCCCAGAGAGTGGTGGTAAATGGAGTTCAATCCAGTTGGTGTCCGGTCACATGTGGTGTCCCCCAGGGCTCGGTGCTGCGGCCGGTTCTCTTTAATATCTTTATCAATGATCTGGATGAAGGGATCGAATGCACCCTCAGTAAGTTCGCAGATGACACTACACTGTGCGGGCGTGTTGATCTGCTTGAGGGTAGGTTGGCTCTGCAGAGGGATCTGGACAGGCTGGACCGATGGGCTGAGACCAATGGTATGAGGTTCAACAAGGCCAAGTGCCAGGTCCTGCCCTTGGGTCACAACAACCCCATGCAGCGCTACAGGACTGGGGCAGAGTGGCTTGAAAGCAGCCTGGCAGAAAAGGACCTGGGGGTGTTTGTGGACAGCCGGCTGAATATGAGCCAGCAGTGTGGCCAGGTGGCCAAGAAGGCCAACAGCATCCTAGCCTGTATCAGGAATAGTGTGGTGAGCCGGACTTGGGAAGTGATCATCCCCCTGTACTCGGCACTGGTGAGGCCCCACCTCAAGTACTGCGTTCGGTTTTGGGCCCCTCGCTACAAGAGGGACATTGAGGTGTTGGAGCGTGTCCAGAGAAGGGCTACAAAGCTGGTGAGGGGTCTGGAGGACAAACCTTATGAAGAACGACTGAGGGAGCTGGGGTTGTTTAGCCTGGAGAAGAGGAGGCTGAGGGGAGACCTTATCAGCCTCTACAACTACCTGAAAGGTGGTTGTAGAGAGATAGGGGCTGACCTCTTCTCCCTGGTGACAAGTGATAGGACGAGAGGAAACGGGTTCAAGTTATGTCAGGGGAGGTTTAGATTGGATATTAGGAAACACTTTTTCACTGAAAGGGTTATTAAACATTGGAATAGGCTGCCCAGGGAGGTGGTGGATTCACCATCCCTGGAGGTGTTTAAAAAAAGGGTAGATGGGGCACTTAGGGACATGGTTTAGAAGTGGCTTTTGTCAGGGTAGGCTAAAGGTTGGACTTGATGATCTTAAAGGTCCCTTCCAACCTCAGCAATTCTATGCTTCTATGATTGAGTGCACCCTCAGCAAGTTTGCCGATGAGACCAAGGTGTGTGGTGCGGTTGACATGCTGGAGGGAAGGGATGCCATCCAGAAGGACCTGGAGAGGCCTGGCAGGAGGGCCCATGTAAACCTCGTGAAGTTCAAGCAGGCCAAGCGCAAGGTCATGCACGTGGGTCACGGCAATCCCAATCCCAAATTCAGGTTGGGCAGAGAATGGCTTGAGAAGAGGCCTGAGGAGAGGGACTTGGGGGTGCTGGTGGATGAGAAGCTCAAGATGAGCGGGCAGTGTGCGCTGGAAGGCCAGCAATCCAACGGCATAATGGGCTGCGTCCAAAGAAGCAGGACCAGCAGGTGGAGGGAGGTGACTCTGCCCCTCTGCTCTTCTCTCGTGAGACCCCACCTGGAGTACTGCGTCCAGCTGTGGAGTTCCCAACAGAAGAAGGACATGGCCCTGTTGGAAGAGGGCCAGAGGAGGGCCACGAAGACGATGAGGGGGCTGGAGCCCCTCTGCTGTGAGGACAGGCTGAGAGAGTTGGGGTTGTTCAGCCTGGAGGAGGGAAGACACCAGGGAGACCTTATAGCAGCTTTCCAATGTCTGAATGGTGCCTCCACGAAAGTTGGAGAGGAACTTTTTACAAGGGCACGTAGTGATAGGAGGAGGGGTAATGGCTTCACACGGGATGCAGGTAGATTGAAATGAGATATGAGAAATACATTTTTCCCTCTGAGGGTGGTGAGACACTGGAACACGTTGCACAGGGCAGCTGCGAAGGCCCCATCCCTGGAGGTGTTCAAGGCCAGGCTGGGTGGGGCTTTGAGCAACCTGGTCTGGTGGGCGGTGTCCCTGCCCATGGCAGGGGGTTGGAATTAGATGATCTCTAAGGTTCAGGTAATATACACAAACTTGAACATAGGAAGTGCCATCTAAACATGAGGAGGAACTTCTTGCCTTTGAGGGTGGCAGAGCACTGGAAGAGAGTGCCCAGAGAGAGTGTGGCGTCTCCGTCTCTGGAGACATTCAAACCCCACCTGGATGTGTTCCTGTGCCACCTGCTCCAAGTGACCCTGCTTTGGCAGGGGGGTTGGACTAGATGATCTCCAGAGGTCCCTTCCAACCCCTGTCATTCTGGGATTCTGGGATTCTGGGATTCTGTCCCTACTAATGTAAACCATTCTATGATTCCAGAACCCCAGCCAGCAACTAGGATCCCGCAGCTGCGTGCTAACTCCTGCCATGGCAGGATGGGAAAGAGAATCAGAAGTATAAAAGTGAAAAGAGACATGGGTTGAGATAAAGACAGTTTAATAGGTAGAGCAAGAGCTGAAAAGATCTGCCATTTCCTTGGAAGAGAAGGCAAGGCTTTTTCAGTGTGAGGGTGGTCAAATAGTGGAGTTGGGTGTGCAGGGAGGTTTTGGAGACTCCATCCTTGGAGATACTGAAAAGCTGACTTGACATGGTCGTGGAGAGCCTCCTCGAGATGACCCCGTTTTAGAAGTCTGTGTTGAAGCAGATGATCTCCAGAGGGTTCTTGTGCAGTCAATGATTGTGTTTGCTGTGATTCTGCCTGCTGTGCTGGCCACGGTGTCATGCTGGGGAGGAGAGCTGTTGAAGTGTAGACAAGAAATTATCCATGAGCCAACAATGTGCCCTTGTTGCCAAAAAGGCCAAGGGAATCCTGGGCTGCATAGGGAAGAGTGTGGCCAGTAGGTCAAAGGAGGTCATTCTCCCCCTCTACTCTGCGCTGCTGAGGCCACAACTGGAATACTGCATCCAGTTTTGGGCTCCCCAGTTCAAGAGAGACAGGGAAGTACTGGAGCGGGTCGAGCGTAGGGCAACTAAGATGATTGAGGGACTGGAGCATCTCCCTTACGAGGAAAGGCTGAGAGAGCTGGGACTCTTTAGCCTGGAGAAGAGAAGGCCGAGGGAAGACCTTATTATGGCATATAAGTATCTAAAGGGTGGGTTGAAGGAGGATGGTGCCAGACTCTTTTCATTGGTTCCCAGTGACAGGACGAGGGGCAACGGGCACAAGTTAGAACATAGGAAGTTCCATTCAAATACAGGGAAAAACTTCTTTACAGTGAGGGTGACAGAGCACTGGAACAGGCTGCCCAGGGAGGGTGTGGAGTCCCCTTCTCTGGAGATTTTCAAGACTCGCCTGGATGCAGTCCTGAGTAATGTGCTCTAGGCAATCCTGCTTTAGCAGGGGAGTTGGACTAGATGATCTCTAGAGGTCCCTTCCAACTCTGAAGTTTCTGTGATTCTGTGATTCTGTGAAGTGCACGCTGCCATGGGGAGCTTGTGTGAGAGTCTTGGGTAGAAGTGCATTAACATGTCCAAGCTTTGTTTGGTCAAGTGAAGGTCTTGCGTCAGGTTCTGGAAGCTCCCCTGTTCTGCCCTGTGCTGTTTTTATTTGCTGGGGACATACTTCCTAAGAGAGATCCTGTAGCCCTTTTCCAGGCACCCTAATGGTCTCTGTAGCCCTGGCCTTGTGTTGGGTGAGGTTGGAAGAACCTTGGGAGAAGAAAGGAAGTGGAGGCGTCTTAGGCTGCGATGCAAGAGAACTTTATTGAGGGAAAAGATTGCAAAGGCAGAGGTGCTAAGGGGAAGGGAGATGGTCTGAGGTGTTAGTAGGGCAACCATCAGGTGAAGTCCCTTGAGTGCAGTAGATCTTGCCGAAGCACCGAGGTCTTCTTGGCCCACAGTGGGAGTGGCATAGTGGAGATCATTGGCGGGCTTTGGCTTGTCCGTGAGTGGTTGCAGCGGAGAGTAGTGGACAGAGAAGAAGGGGAGATGCAAAGAAGGAAGTGGGAGAAGAGGAGGAAGTGCATGGGCTGTGGTTCCAGGCAGTTGGTGCTGGCCTTTCCCTGTTTCCTTGGTGCCTTGAGAGCATGATCCGTGGCCAGCAGGTCTGTGTGCTAGGAAGGGCCCGGAGGTGTGTCCTCCGTCTATGCTGTTGGTTCAAGTTTGCCATGGTTGGTGTCAGGGGTGGTGGCGATGGCCCTTAGCAGGGGTAGCAGCCTCTTCTGCCACCGTAGCAGCCCAGGTCTCCCAAGCCAAAGCCATAGCCATAGCCAAAGCCGCCGGAGGAGACGGGCACTCCCTGGGCGCTGAGTTCATTGCCCACGGCAGCGGATGCAGAGGATCCGACGGCAGTGCTCTGGGGGAAGGAGCTGAGGATGGGTCCTGGCAGGGTGACCACCACAGTGGGGGGCTGGATGACGACGCGGGAGGCCTCGCACTGCCTGACGCAGGGCTCGTTGCAGCTGTTAGCCAGCGGGGTGGGTCCGCAGGGGCTGCAGAGGTCGTTGCAGGCCATGTGTGTGGTGTGGAGGGTCCCTGGAAGAGAGGGTGTTGAGAAAGGTGAGGGTGGTGGGGGTGTGAGAGTCGATGTTGGAGGAGGGTGGGGGAGTGTGGAGGCTGGTGTGGGGTTGAGGGGAGTGTGGTGGTGGGGAGGAATGAGGGCTGTTGAGGCTGTGGGCAGAGCGTGGTGGAGGAGAGGGGCCAGGTGGGTGAGGAGAAGGAGGGTCAAGGGGTTGAGGCTCACCTTGTTGAGGGTGGAGGAGAAGGCGTGAGGAGAAGTGTGTGAGGGAGAGAGGCGCTGGCCTGGCTTTTATGCTGATCGTGGAAGGGTGGGACAGGCTTTGCGCATGATTGTTTTCTGCAGGAAGCAGCTCTTGCATGCCACAGCCTGGCGAGTAATGAGGTGGGGTGTCATTTCCTTCCCACATCACTCCCTTTTCGTGTCCTCCACTTGAGGACGTGTCCAGTTGGCACCGCCGGCAGCTTTCAAGTTCCAATATTAGAGGCCAAAGACTTGGTTTTGTTGTCGCTTGTGAGGTCGAAAAGAAGACGGGACTAAAGCATAGGAGAGGTGGGGTGTTTTCAGTGAGGTCATGCCGTGGCACTGGTGTGGTGTGGTTTGTGGGTGTGTTGCGAAGAGGGGCCCCCGTTTCCTCGCAGCCCTGTCTGTTGTGCACTTTGATGGTGTGGCAGTCATGAGGTGCTGCCCCTTCCCCTGCATTTGCTCCATCCCGGCCTTGATCCCAGCTGACTACAGCTGTCTTTGAGGCTGGCTTTTCCCGTGAGGTGTGTTCTGTGGGTGCCTTGGTGCCCCTCTTGTTGGTAAGTATAAGAGAGAAAGGCCTCTTTGTTTCACCTTGGTTCTTTGAAATGTTATGGAGCTGGTCATATTGAGTACCATCACATGGCACATACAGGACACCCAGGTGATGAGGCCCAGTCAGTGTGGCTTTATGAAGAGTCCTGCTGGCCTAACCTGATCTCGTCCTTTGACAAGGAGAGCCGCTTAGCGGGTGGATGAGGGCAGGGCTGTGGATGTTGTTAAGCCTGACTTTACTAAAGCCTTTGACACTGTTTCTCACATTATTCTGCTGCAGAAAGTGCCTGCTCATGGCTCTGATGGGCATACTCTTGACTGCCTAAAAAACCGTTTGGGTGGCCATGCCCAAAGAGTTGTGGCGAATGGAGTTAAATTCAGTGTGGTGGCTGGTCAGAAGATGTGTTCCTCAAGGCTGAGTATTGGGGCCACTTCTGTTTAATATCTTTATCAACGATGTGGACGACGGGATCGAGTGCACCCTCATTAAGTTTGCTGGTGACCCATATTGGGTGGGTTTGTTGATGTGCCTGAGGGTGGATGGTTCTACAGAGGGATGTGGACAGGCTGGATCAAGTGGCCGAGGCCAATGGTATGAAGTTCAACAAGGCTGAGTGCTGGGTCCTGCACTTGGGTTACAACAATTCCTTGCAACGCTAGCACTTGTGAAGCACTGGAAGAGGCTGGCCAGGGAAATGGTTGACTCACCATCACTGGAGGTCTGTAGAAGACAGTAGGCTTGGCACTTAGGGACACTTTAGTGGTAGACTTGGTAGGGTTAGATTAAGGGTGGGATTCAATGATCTCAAGGGTCTTTCCAAACCCCAGTGATTCTATGAGTTTATGAAGGCCATGGACATAGCGGAGCAAGTCAAGTGCACAGCCACAAAGGCGCTGAAGGGACTGGAGCACCCTTCCTCCGAGGAGAAGCTGAGCGAGCTGGGAGGTTTATCAACCAGGAGGCAAGGACCTGAAGGGGAGGTGTCATCGATGTCTCTGAATCCTGAATGGCATGTATGGGAGATGAACTCCAGCTGGCAAGTAGGACCACACAGCCACTCGCTCATTTCCACCACGGTGGCATAGGGAAGCAAATCAGAAAAGGAAAAGAGAGAAAATGTGTGCGTTGAGAAAAAGAGCGGTATAAGTAAAGCCAAAGCTGTGCATGCAAACAAAGCAAACCAAGGAATTGCTTTACTACCTCCCATGGGCAGGCAGGAGTTCATCTGCCTGCCGGAAAGCAGGGCTTCATCATGCGTGATGTTTTCTTGGAATGACAAACATCATAACTCCCAAAGTGCCCCCTCCTCCTTTCTTCTTCCCCCAGCATTATGAATTGAGCATAACGACAATACGGCATTCACTCTCCCTTTGGTGAGTTCTGGTCAACTGTCCCGGCCGTGTCTCCTCTCAGCATTTTGTGCACTCCGAGCATACTTGCTGGTGGGGCGGTGTGAGGAGCAGAAAAGGCCTTGAGTGCTTAGCGAGAACTGAAAACAGTAGTGGGCTGTCAACAGCATTCTCATCCCAAATGCAAAACAGAGCACTCTACCAGCTACTAGTGAGAAAGTCAACTCTATCCCAGGTGAACCGATGAGAGGAGGGAATGAGGACAGGGGAGTGAGACTCTTCTCAGGGTGCCCATGGCCAGGGCAAGTGTGAATGGAGAAAGATGAAAAGACATGCCATTTCCTTGGAAGAGAAGGCAAGGCTTTTTCAGTGTCAGGGTGGTCAAAGAGTGGAACCATTTCTTCAGAGGAGTGTTGGAGACTCCATCCTTGGAGATACTGGAACCCTGACTGGACATGGTGCTGAACAAGGTGCTCCAGCTGAGCCCGTGTGGGCAGACTGGGTGGAAGTAGATGGTGTCCAGATCCTCATGCAAAGATTCAGTTTGTTGTGATTCTACCTGTTGTGGTGGCCAGGGGGTCGTATTGGGGAAGAGAGTTGGTGAAGTGTGTGCTGCCATGGGGAGCTTGTGTCAGAAGGTTGGTTCAAAGTGCATTATTATGTACAAGCCTTTGTTTGGGCAAGTGAAGGGCTTGTGTCAGGTTCGGGAAGCTCCCCCGTGCTGCCCTGTGCTGTTGTTTTTGCTGGGGCCATAGTTCCTATGAGAGGTCTTCTAGCCCTTTTCCACCCACCCCAATGGTCTCTGTAGCCCTGGCCTTGTGTTGGGTGAGGTTGGAAGAGCCTTGTGAGAGGAAAGGAAGTGGAGGCGTTTGAGGCTGAGATGCAAGAGAACTTTATTGAGGGAAAAGATTGCAAAGGCAGAGGTGCTAAGGGGAAGGGAGATGGTCTGAGGTATTAGTAGGGCAACCATCAACCAAAGCCCCTGCACGAGAGAGATCAGCTACGAGGGGTGGTGGCGATGGCCCTTAGCAGGGGTAGCAGCCTCTTCTGCCACCGTAGCAGCCAAGGCCTCCCAAGCCATAGCCGTAGCCGAGGCCGAATCCGAAGCCGCCGGAGGAGATGGGCACTCCCTGGGCGCTGAGTTCATTGCCCACGGCAGCGGATGCGGAGGATCCGACAAAGGTGCTCTGGGGGAAGGAGGTGAGAATGGGTCCTGGCAGGGTGACCTGCACGGTGGAAGGCTGGATGACAACGCGGGAGGCCTCACACTGCCTGACGCAGGGCTCGTTGCAGCTGTTAGCCAGCGGGGTGGGTCCGCAGGGGCGGCAGAGGTCGTTGCAGGCCATGTGTGTGGTGTGGAGTTTCCCTGGAAGAGAGGGTGTTGAGAAAGGTGAGGGTGGTGGGGGTGTGAGGGTCAGTGTTGGAGGAGGGTGAGGGAGTGTGGAGGGCTGTTGTGGTGCTGTGGGGAGCGTGGCAGTGTGGAGGTGTGAGGGCTGTTGAGGCTGTGGGCAGAGCGTGGTGGAGGAGAGAGGCCAGGGGGGTCAGGAGAAGGAGGGTCGTGGGCTTGAGGCTCACCTTGTTGAGGCTGGAGGAGAAGGCGTGAGGAGAAGTGTGTGAGGGAGAGAGGCGCTGGGCCGCCTTTTATGCTGGTCGTGGAGGGGCAGGACAGGCTTTGCGCATGACGGTGTTTTTCAGCAATGAGTCCTTCCATGCCACAGCCACTCAAGGAATGATGTGCGTTGCGTTTTCCTTACCATAACAGCCCCTTTTCATCTTCTCCTCATGTCCATCTCACCCTAGTGGCAGCTTTTAAGTTAGAGTAAGTAGTTTGAGGGATGTGCATGCATGCAGCGTTTCAGGGTATTCAGGAGACATGGCCAAAGCATACCAGAGGTGGTGTGTCATAAGTGAGGTCATTTTGTGTCAGTTGTGTGGTGTGGTTTGCGGGTGCGTTGTGAAGAGGGGGCCCCATTTCCTCACAGCCCTGGCAGGCCGGCCTGGGCTTTGGAGGGGTGCCAGGCATTCGGTGCTGCCCCAAGGTCAGTGAAGACGGAGTGGGAGGAGGTGCTCCAGGCACTGGAGCAGAGATTTCCCTGCATCTCGTTTTGAAGACCATGGTCAAGCATGTTGTAGATATGCAGCCCAGGGCGGTCAATGGTGGAGCAGATATCTACCTAGAGCCTGTGGAGGAACCCCCGCCGAAGCAGGTGGATTCCCAAAGGAGGCTTTGATCCCATGGAGAGAAACCAGTGCTGGAGCAGGTCTTTTGGCAATAAACTCGTTAAAGTTCTGCATCCCAGCATGAGATGCCTCCACTTCCTTTCTTTTCCCAAGGCTCTTCCAACCTCATGCAACACAAAGCCAGGGCTCGGGAGGCAACTGGCGTGAGTGCGAAAAGGGCTACAGGACCCCTCTTAGGAAGTATGTCCCCAAGAACAGCAGCACAGGGCAGCACAGGGGGGCTTCCAGAACCTGACACAAGCCCTCCACTTGACCAAACAAAGCCTTTGCAATACTAAGGCACTTTGAACCACCATTCTGACAAAGGCTCCCCATGGCAGCACACGCTTCACTAACTCTCTCCAACAGCACCACCCCTTGGCCAGCACAGCAGGCAGAATCACAGCAAACAGAATCATCGACTGCATAAGGAACCTCTGGACATCATCTACTTCAACCTAAACTTCTCAAAGGGGTCGCCTCCAGCAGGCTCTACAGGACCACATCCAGTCAGGTTTTCACTGTCTCCAAGGATGGAGACTCCAACACCTCCCAGTGCAATCTTTTTCCCACTGCTTGACCAGCCTCATGCTGAAAAAGGCTTGCCTCCTCTTCCAAGGAAATGGCACAACTTTTCATCTTTCTCCATGAACACATTCCCTGGCCGTGGGTGCCCATGGGAAGAGTCCGACTCCCTTGCATTTGGGGTGAGAATGCTGTCAACAGCCCATTAGAGGTTTTGGTTGTTGTAAGTACTCAAGGCTTTTTCTGCTCCTCATACCGCCCAACCAGCAAGTAGGCTGGCAGTGCGCAAGAACTTTGGAGGTGACATGGCCCATACAGCTGACCCTAGCTGACCAAAAGGATAGTCCATGCCATATGACATCATGCTCAGTATAAAATGCTGGGGAAGAAGAAAGAACAGGTGGACGTTTGGTGTTATGAGGTTTCTATTCCCAAGAAAACAGGACGCCTCATGAAGCCTTGCTTTTCTGGACCCCGATCCGAGCCATAAGCCGGCAGTTTCTCCAGCAGAATGCTGTGGGAAATGGCATGAAACACTTTTCTAAAGCCCAGGTTACCAACATCCACGGCCTTTCCCTCATGCTTTTTAAAACGCCTTTGTACCAAGCCCTCAAACAAGAGAAGCACTAAGACACCCACAGAACACATGCAGGGAGAAAGGCCAGGCCTAAAGACAGGCTGAGTGAGCTGGCAGCAGCGCAGGGAGGGAGCGAATGCCATGGAAGGGGCAGCACCTCACGCCTGCAACACCATCAAAGTTTCAACCACCCTGGCAGGGCTGCAAGAAAATGAGGCCCCCTCTTCAAAACGCAACCACAAACCACACCACAGGACTGCCGTGGGATGACCTCACTGAAGACACCCCACCTCTCTATGCTTTGGTGGCGTCTGCTGAATTCCGTGACACAGCATCCATCCAAACCCTCCCAACTACCTACACTCTCTTAGAAGCTGCTGCCAGGGCCAAATGGAGACGACCTCAAGAGGATGACATGAAAAGGGACTGTTGTGGGAAGGAAGACACACCCCATGTCATTACTTGAGTGCCTGTACCATGCAAGAGCTGCTTGGTGAAAAAAAAGTCATGCGCCAAGCCTGTCCCGCCCCTCCAGGACCAGCATAAAAGCCGGCCCAGTGCCTCTCTGCCTCACACACTTCTCCTCACGCCTTCTCCTCCACCCTCAACAAGGTGAGCCTCAACCCCCTGACCCTCCTTCTCCTCACCCACCTGGCCCCTCTCCTCCACCATGCTGTGCCGACAGCCTCAGCAGCCCTCACGCCTCCTTACTGCCACGCTCCCCACAGTCCCACACCAGCCCTCCACACTCCCTCGTCCTCTTCCAACACTGACCCTCACACGCCCATGACCCTCACCTTTCTCCACACCCTCTCTTCCAGGCACCCTCCACACCACACACATGGCCTGCAACGACCTCTGCGGACCCTGCGGACCCACCCCGCTGGCTAACAGCTGCAACGAGCCCTGCGTCAGGCAGTGCGAGGCCTCCCGCGTCATCATCCAGCCTCCCGCCGTGCAGGTCACCCTGCCAGGACCCATTCTCACCTCCTTCCCCCAGAGCACCTTTGTCGGTTCCTCCGCATCCGCTGCCGTGGGCAATGAACTCAGCGCCCAGGGAGTGCCCATCTCCTCTGGCGGTTTCGGCTTTGGCTACGGCTACGGCTTGGGAGGCCTTGGCTGCTACGGTGGCAGAAGAGGCTGCTACCCCTGCTAAGGGCCATCACCACTAACCCTGGCACCAGCCACCCTGGCACAAGCCACGGCTTGCATTGAAGACGCACTTCTAGGTAGTTGCTGGCACAGGATTGTATCGTCCATGGCTCCTCCTCTCAAGACACCAAGCAAGGGAGGAGGGAAGGGGCAAGCCCAAGCTGTCTGCAACCATGGCCCATGTACCTCCTCCTCTTCTCCCACTTCCTTCTTTGCATCGCCCCTTCGGCTATGTCCACTACACTCTGCTGCAAACACTTGCTGACAACTCAAAGACCTCCAGGGTGCCATTTCCCCTCCCAGCCAGGAAGACCTTGATGCTCTGGCAAGATCTTCTCTCACAAGCGACCTCGAATGAAGGTCAGCCTACCTGCAGCTCAGACCGGCTCCCTTCCGCTTGGCATTCCTGCCTGTGCACTGCTTTGCCTCAATAAAGTTCTCCTGCATCCAAAACTGAGATGCCTTCGCTTTCTCCTTCCGTGGTTTTGGCCGGATTGGCCAATCACAATGACAGATGTCCCCCCTTCCCAAAGAGAGGAGAGGAAGAGATAAGAGGACCTGTCCTGTCCGCCTCTCCTTACAGGTGTCACCCTTCTATGCTTTTCCACTTCTGACCCTCTAACGAGGCAAATAACGAAGTTAGCTGACCTCGCTTGTTATAGGAATAAGTCTAAGCGAGAGCGTCTCTGTGTACCATTCCTTGGTATAATCAGGTCTTGTCACTCAGTGAGAGTGAACACTTTCTAAACAATATGCTGTTAATTTCCCGGTTTAGTCAGTTAGAAGAGGCCCAGCTAAAACGTAAAAATACAAACCAGAAAATTGGTTCTGTTTTACCTCAAACCAGGACACTTGTCTCCAGTTGCTCCCAACTGCAGCCGGCACAGTGACAGGGCTCCACGCACCATCACAGTGGGTGTAAAAAGGGAAGAGGACCTCTCTTAGGAAGTATGTCCCCAGCTACAACAGCAGCACAGAGCAGCACAGGGCGGTTTCCAGAACGTGACACAAGCCCTTCACTTGACCAAACAAAGGCTTGCACATGCTAATGCACTTCTACTGCAGCCTCTGACACAAGCTCCCCATGGCAGCACACACTTTGCCAGCTCTCTTCCCCAGCATGACCCTGTGGCCAGCACAGCAGGCAGAATCACAGCAACGAGAATCATTGACTGCCAAGGAACCTCTGGACATCCTCTACTTCAACCGAACCTGCTCAAACAGTGTCAGCTCAAGCAGGCTCTCCACAACCATGTCCACTCAGGTCTTCAGTATTTCCAAGGATGGAGGGTACAACACGCCTCTCTGCGCAACCGGTTCCAATCTTTGACCACACTCACGCTGGAAAGAGCATGCCTTCTCTTCCAAGGAAAAGGCGCCTCTTTTCATCTTTCTCCATCATCACTTGCCCTGGTTGTGGGCACCTGAGAGAAGAGTCTGACTCCCCTCTCCTCATTCCCTCCTTAGTAAGGTTTCAGCTGGGATAGAAGTGACTCCCTTCCTGGCAGCTGGTAGGGTGCTCTGTTTTGCATTTGGGATGAGAATGCTATTGACAGCCCACTACTGTTTTCAGTTCTTGCTAAGCACTCAAGGCCTTTTCTGCTCCTCACACCACCCTGCCAGCAAGTAGGCTGGGAGGGCACAAAAAGGTGGGAGGAGACACAGCCAGCACAGCTGACCAGAACTCACCAAAGGGATAGTCCGTGCCGTACGACATTATGCTCAATACATAATGCTGGGGGAAGAACAAAGAAGGCGGGAGGCACTCTTGGAGTTATGACATTGGTCTTCCCAAGAAACGTCACGCATCATGGAGCCCTGCTTTCCTGCAGGCAGCTGAACTCCTGCCTGCCCATGGGAAGTAGTGAAGGACAGGACACAGGTACTCGATGCCATGAGATGCCGTGCCCAGTGTATAGCTGGGGGAGCTTCCTGGGGGAGGGAGTCAGAGATCGCTGCTTGGGAGTGGGCTTGGGACTTCCCAGGTCAGGCTGGTGAGTGGTGATAAAGGAATCGTTTTTGTACATTCCTCTGCAAGTTCTGTTGTTCTTGATTTCCTCTATCTTCTGCTGTTCTGTTAAACTGCCTTTATCTCAAGCCGTGAGTTTTCCCTCTTTCTTCCGCTTCTCCCCCACATCCCGCAGCTGTGGGGGCGGTGAAGGAGTGGCCGCATGGTTCTTTGTTGCCAGCTGGCATTCCCCCAAAACACAACCTCAATGATTCTGTGATTTCTGGAAGGCCATGGACTTAGTGGAGCAAGGGGAGTGCAGGGCCACCCAGATGCTGAAGGGACTGACGCATCCTTCACTGGGGAGAAGCAGAGAGAGCTGGGAGGTTTCTCAGCCAGGAGGCAAGGCCACGTTCATTGATGAGCTGTCATCAATGTCTCTAAATCCCAGATGGGAGTTTCAGTGGTGCAAACCCAGCGAGCATTGAGAACCATGCAGCCGCTCGCTCGCTTCCCCCTCGGCAGGATGGGGAAGAGAATCAGAAGAGGAAAAGTGAAAAAATGCGTGTGCTGAGGTAGAAATAGTTCTGTAGGTAGAGCAAAAGCCATGAGTGGCATCAAAGAAACCAAGGAATTCTTTGAATACTTCCCATTGGAATGCAAGCGTTCAGCCATGTCTCCAGGAAAGAAGGGCTCCATGATGCACATCAGTTGTTTGGAAAGACAAACGCCGTACGTCCGTTCTTTACACCGTTCTTTCATCTTTGCCATGCATTATATACCGAGCACGCCTTCACCTGGCATGGACTATCATTTGGTCAGTTGGGGGTCAGCTGTCCTGGCCATGTCACTTCCCAGCTTTTTGTGCACTCCCAGCCTACTCGCTGGCAGGGCAGTGTGAGGAGCAGAAAAGGCCTTGAGCGCTTAGCAACAACCAGAAAGAGTAGTGGGCTCTCAACGCCATTCTCATCCCACATGCACAACCTAGCCGTCTACCAGCTGCCAGTGAGAAAGTCAACTCTATCGCAGGTGAAGCGCTGTCAGGAGGGAACGAGGAGAGGGGAGTCAGACTCTTGTCATGGTTTCCCATGGCCGAGGCATGGGGAATGAGAAAAGCTGAAAAGACGTGCCACTTCCATGGAAGAGAAGGCCAGCCTTTTTCAGTATGACTGTGACGGTGGTCTAACAGGTGAAAAGGGGTTGTAGAGAGAGGTGTTGGAGACTTCATCCTTGGAGATACTGAAACCCTGACTGGACAAGGCTGTGGAGTGCCTGCTTGAGTTGACTCTCTTTGAGCGGGTTTTGTTGAAGTAGATGGTCTCCAGAGACTCCTTGTGCAGTGAATGATTGTGTTTGCTGTGATTCTGCCTGCTGTGCTGGTGAGAGGGTCATGCTGCGGAAGAGAGTTGGTGAAGTGCGTGCTGGCATGGGGAGCTTGTGTCAGAGCCTTGGTTGGAAGTGTGTTAATATGTCCAAGCCTTTGGGTAAGTGAAGGGCTTGTGTCAGGTTCTGGAAGCCCCCCTGTGCTGCTCTGTGCTGTGGTTGTTGCTGGGGCCATAGTTCCTAAGACCGGCCCTGTGGCCCTTTTCCACCCACCCCGATGGTCTCTGTAGCTGTGGCTTTGTGTTGAGTGAGGCTGGAAGAGCCTTGTGACAAAAAAGGAAACTGAGGCATCTCAGCTGGAATGCAGGAGAACTTTATTGATGGAAAAGAATGCAAAGGCAGGAATGCCAAGTGCAAGGGAGCTAGTCAGAGTTGCAGGTAGGGTGACCATCATCCAAGCTCCCTTGTGTGAGAGAGATCTTGCCAGAGCAGCAAGGTCTTCCTGCCCCGCAGCGGGAGTTGCACAGTGGAGCTCGTTGTTGGGCTCTGGCTTGTCAGAATGTGTTTGCAGCGGAGAGTAGTGGATATAGCAGAAGTTGAACTGCAAAGAAGGAAGTGGGAGAAGAGAAGGACTGTCCCCATCCCTCTTCCTTGGAGCCTTGAGATAAAGATGTGTGGACAGCAGGTCTATGTGCTAGGAAAGAGCCAAGGATGTGTCCTCCATCAATACCGTGGCTTCCAGGCTGTCAGGGTTTTGTCAGGGGTGGTGGTGAGGGCCCTTAGCAGGGGTAGCAGCCTCTGCTGCCGCTGAAGCAGCCCAGGCCTCCCAAGCCGTAGCCAAGGCCGAGGCCGAAGCCGCCGGAGGAGATGGGCACTCCCTGGGCGCTGAGTTCATTGCCCACAGCAGCGGATGCGGAGGATCCGACAAAGGTGCTCTGGGGGAAGGAGCTGAGGATGGGTCCTGGCAGGGTGACCTGCACGGTGGAAGGCTGGATGATGACGCGGGAGGCCTCGCACTGCCTGACGCAGGGCTCGTTGCAGCTGTTAGCCAGCGGGGTGGGTCCGCAGGGGCTGCAGAGGTTGTTGCAGGCCATGTGTGTGGTGTGGAGGGTCCCTGGAAGAGAGGGTGTTGAGAAAGGTGAGGGTGGTGGGGGTGTGAGGGTCAGTGTTGGAGGAGGGCGAGGGAGTGTGGAGGGCTGGTGTGGGGCTGTGGGGAGCTGGAGGAGAAGGGCCAAGTGGGTGAGGAGAAGGAGGGTCAGGGTGTTGAGACTCACCTTGTTGACGGTGGAGGAGAAGGCGTGAGGAGAAGTGTGTGAGGGAGAGAGGCGCTGGGCCGGCTTTTATGCTGGTCATGGAGGGGCGGGACAGGCTTGGCGCATGATGGCGTTTTCCACAAACAAATTTGCATGACACAGCCTCACGAGTAATGACGTGGTTGTGTTCTTTGTTTTCTGAAATTCTCCAATTTCATGTTGTCTTATTGATGATGTGTCCACTCGGCCCTGGCGGCAACTTTTAAGTGCCAGTAGTAGAGGCCCTAAACATTGTGTTGATGGCACGCGTCACGGTTGTCAGAAGACGTGACCAAAGCATAAGAGAGGTGGGGTGTCATCAGGGAGTTCATGCCGTGGCAGTTGTGTGGTGTGGTTTGTGGGTGCGTTGTGAAGAGGGGGCGTCATTTCCTCGCAGCCCTGGCAGGCTGGTCTGGGCTTTGGAGGGGGGCCAGGCATTAGGCGCTGCGCCTTGTATTGCGCTTGTTCCTTCCCTGCCTTGCTGCCAGCTCACTAAGCCTGTCTTTGGGCATGGCCTTTCCTGTTGGGTGTGCTCTGTGGCTGTCTTGGTGCCCCTTTTGTTTTTAAGGTTGTAGGTGGGAGAACGGAGGCTGCGTGTTTGGGTTTGTGCCCCGCTGGGTCCGTCCCTGGTGGAGGCAGTTGAAGCAGGCAGAGGAGGGCTGTTTGTGAGAGGAGGGCATTATCGTGGCAGCCCTGTGCTGTTGGGAGGCTGGTCGTGCTCCCCAAAGGCTCCTCTTGGCTCTTGCGTAGGGATCCCCTTAGTTGTGGCCGGCAAATTTGCAACCTGGGCTCTGGCGCGACACATCTGAAGATGAGCAACGAAGCTGGTGAAGGATCTAGAGAAGAAGACTTGTTAGGAGCAGTTTAGGGAACAGGGCATGTTTAGTTTGCAGAAAGAAAAAGGCTGAGGGCACGCCTTATCGCTCACTACACCCACCTGAAAAGAGGTGGTAATGAGGTAGGTGTCAGTCCCTTATCCCGAGTAACAAGTGATAGGAGAAGAATTAACTTCTTTAAAGGGTGCATAGGGATGCTCAGTTTGGATGCTGGGAAAAATGTCATCCTCAGCAGGGTTATGAAGCACTGGAAGAGGCTCCTCCGGGAAGTGGCTGAATCACCATCCCTGGAGGTAATGACAAGACGTGTAGATGTGGGACTTAGGGCGATGTTTCTTTTGTGAAGTTCATAGTCATAGGTGAACGGTGTCAATATTGTTCAGGGCCTTTTCCGACCCAAGTGCGTCCGTGATTGCATATGAGGCAGCGTGCAAAAGCAGGCGAGTTCCTGGAGAGGCCGAGAGTGTGTCAAGAGACAGAGGGGGAGTGGGATCGGCATGCAGGGGAGGCTGGTGGGCCAGGGCCTTTGGGTTGTTTACATGGGGCGAGTGCCAATGGATGAGGCCATTTCTCTGCACAGTGTGTGACGGGAAGAAAGGGAAGGTGGAGCTTGTTGAGGAGAGCTGGAGGCAAGCACGCAGCACGTGAGTGCGGAGCTGAGGCCATGATTTCGTGCATGACTGCATTTTTGAGCAAGCATCTCTTTCATGCCACAGCCTGTCAAGTGCTGAGGTGGGTGTGTTTTCCTTCCCACAACGCTCCCTTTCCATGTTGTCGTCTTGTGGATGGGTGCACTTGGCCCTGGTGGTAGCTTTTAAGTGCGAGTAGGTATTTTGGAGGACGTGCATGGATGCTGTGTGTCAGGGAATTCAGCAGTCACAGCCAAGGCGTAGGAGAGGTGGGGTATCTCCAGTGACATCATCTCGTGGCACGTTTGTGGCTGGCTAAGCCTGTCTTTAGGCCTGCCACACCCTGTTGATGTGCCCTGTGGGCACTTTGATGCCCCCATTGCTTGTAAGTTTGTAGCTGAGAGAAAGGTCTGTCTTTCTGACCTGGGAGCTGGGAAACGTTATGGAGCTAATCATCTTGATCGCCTTCGTATGGCACATAGAGGCCAACCAGGTGATGAGGCCCAGCCAGCATGGCTTTATGAAGGGCAGGTCCTGCTTGCCTAACCTGATCTCCTTCTATGTCAAGGGGACGCGCTTAGTGGGTAGATGAGTGAAGGGCTGTGAATGCTGTTAACTGGACTTTAGTAAAGCCATTGACACTGTTTCCCAGAGTGTTCTCCTGCAGAAACTGCCTGCTCATGGCTCTGACGGGCGTACACTTCGCTGGCTAACAAACGGGCTGGATGGCCAGGCCCATAGAGGTGAATGGAGGTAAATCCAGATTGTTGCCACCACAGGTGGTGTTCCCCAGGGCTGAGTACTGGGGCCGGTTCTCTTTAGTATCTTTACGAACGACCTGGACGAGGGGGTCGAGTGCACCCTCAGAATGTTTGCAGGCAACACCAAGTTGGGTGAGTGTGTGGATCTGCTTGAGGGTAAGACGCTTTAGAGAGCGATCTGGACAGGCTGGATCGATGGGAGGAGGCCAGTGGTGTGGGGTTCAGAAAAGCTGAGTGCCGGGTCCTGCTCTTGGGTCGCAAGAACCCCATGCAACGCTACAGGCTTGGGGAAGAGCGGCTGGAAAGCTGCCCGTTGGAAAAGGAGCTGGGGGTGTTGTTTGACAGCCAGCTGAGTATGAGCCAGCAGTGTGCCCTGGAGCCCAAGGCGGCCAGTAGCATCATGGCCTGTATCAAAAGTCATGAGTCCAGGAGGACTATGGAAGTGATCGTCCCCCTGTAATGGGCACTGGTGAAAAATGTCTTCACTGAAATGGTTGTCAAGCACTGGAATAGGCTTCCCAGGGAAGCGGTTGAGTCACCAGCCCTGGAGGTATCTAGAAGACAGTAGACTTGGCCCCAAGGGACTTGCTTTAGTGGGGCACTTGGTAGGGTTAGGTTAAGGGATGGAATCAGTGATCTTAAGTGTCTTTCCCAACCTCAGTGATTCTGTGAGTTTTTGAAGGCCATGGATGTGGTGGAGCAAGTCGAGTGCAGGGCCACCAAGACGCTGAAGGGACTGGAGCATCCTTCCCTTGAGGAGAAGCTGAGAGAGCTGGGAGTTTCTTCAGCCAGGAGAAAAGGCCGCGTAGGGGAGATGTCATCAATGTCTCTAAATCCCGGATGGGAGGTGTCTTGGTTTCACGCTAGCCAGCAATCTGAACCATGCAGCCACTTGCACACTCCCCACTACAACAGGATGGGAAAGAGAATCCGAAGAGGAAAAGTGAAAAAATTTGTGCGTTGAGATGTCAGTTTAATAAGTAAAGCAAAAGATGCACAAGCAAGCAAAGCAAAAGAAGGAGTTCCTTCACTACTTCCCAAGGCAGGCAGGCGTTCAGCCGTCTCCAGGAAAGAAGGGCTCCATGAGACATAACGGTTACTTGGAAGACAAATGCCATAACTCTGAACATTCCCCGCTTCTTTCTTCCCTCAGCCTGCTCTCATGTGGCATGGACTATGCCTTTGGTCAGCTGGGGTCAGCTGTACCGGCCGCCTCACCTCCCAGCTTTTTCTGTACACCGAGCCTACTTGGTGGGGGGTGGTATGAAGAGCAGAAAAGGCCTTGAGAGCTTAGCAACAACCAAAAACCATTAGTGGGCTCTCAATGCCATTCTCATCGCAAACGCAAAACCTAGCACTCTACCAGCTGCTGAGCAAGTCAACTCTATCCCAGCTGCCGCCATGTCAGGAGGGAATGAGGAGAGGGGAGTCAGACAGGGCAAGGGTGAATGGAGAAAGCTGAAAAGACGTGCCATTTCCTTGGAAGAGAAGGCAAGGCTTTTTCCGTGGGAGGGTGGTCCAAGAGTGGAAGCGGTTGCGCAGAGAGGTGTTGGAGTCTCCATCCTTGTAGAAACTGAAAAGCTGACTGGATCTGGTGCTGAACAGCGTGCTCAATCTGACCACGCTGAGAAGGTCGGGTGTAATGAGGTTATCTCCAGAGGTTCCTTGTGCAGTCAAGGATTCTGTTTTCTGTGACTCTGCCTGCTGTGTTGGCCAGAGGGTCATGCTGGGGAAGAGAGCTGGTGAAGTGCGTGCTGCCATGAGGAGCTTTCATTGGAGGCATGAGTAGAAGTGCGTGAGGTTGCCCAAGGCTTTCTTTTGTTAAGTGAAGGGCTTGTGTGAGGTTCTGGAAGCCCCCTCTGTTGTGCTGTTGCTGTTGCTGGGGCCATAGTTCCTAAGACCGGTCCGGTGGCCCTCTTGCACCCACCCCGATGGGCACTGTAGCCCTGCCTTTGTGTTGGGTGAGGTTGGAAGAACCTTGTGAGAAGAAAGGAAGAGGAGGCGTCTTAGGCTGGGATGCAGAAGAACTTTATTGAGGGAAGAAAGAAGCTCAAAGGTAGAAGCGCTAAGTGCGAGAGAAAGACCGTCTGAGTTGCAGGTAGGGTGACCATCATCCAAGGTCCCCTGTGTGAGCTAGGTCTTGCCAGAGCATCAAGGTCTTCCTGGCCTGCAGTAGGAGCGGCACCCTGGAGGTCCCGTGTGGTATTTGCCTCTTCAGCAAGTGCTTGCAGCGGAGAGTCGTGAACATAGCAGAAGGGGCGATGGAAAGAAGGAAGTGTTAGAAGAGGAGGAGGTACATGGGCCATGGTTGCAGACAGTCTGGGTTGGCCCCTTCCCTGCTTCCTTGCTTGGTGCCCTGAGAGGAGGAGCTGTGGATGGTGAAGCCATGTGCCACAACATGCTTGAGTTGCCTCCTTAATCCATGCCGTGGCTTCCATGGTGTGGGTGGTTGTTGTCAGGGGTGGTGGTGAGGGCCCTTAGCAGGGGTAGCAGCCTCTTCTGCCACCGTAGCAGCCCAGGCCTCCCAAGCCATAGCCGTAGCCGAGGCCAAAGCCGAAGCCAGAGCCGCTGGAGGAGATGGGCACTCCCTGGGTGCTGAGTTCATTGCCCACGGCAGCGGATGCGGAGGATCCGACAGCAGTGCTCCGGGGGAAGGAGGTGAGGATGGGTCCTGGCTGGGTGACCTGCATGGCGGGAGGCTGGATGACGACGTGGGAGGCCTCGCACTGCCTGATAAAGGGCTCATGCTGGTCATGGAGGGGCGGGACAGGCTTTGCGCATGAGAGTGTTTTTTCAGCAAGCAGCTCTTGCATGCCACAGTCTGGCGAGTCATGAGGTGGGGTGTGTTTTCTTTTCCCTAATTCTCCATTTTCATGTCCCCGTCTCGAGGACATGTGCAGTTGGCCCGTGGTGGAAGCTTTTACTTGCCAAGGCATTCAGCTGACGCAGCCAAAGCATATGAGAGGTGGGATGTCTTCAGTGAGGTCTTCCCGTGGCACTCATGTGGTATGGTTTGTGGGTGCATGGTGAAGAAGCGGCCTCATTTCCTCGCAGCCCTGGCATGCAGTTGTGGACTTTGATGGTGTGCTGGGCGTGATGTGGTACCCCTTCCATCGCATTCGTTCCCAATGTTCCTTGCTGCCAGCTCGTTCAAGCTGTCTTTAGGCCTGGCCTTTTCTGTTGTTTTTTCCTTTGGGTGTCTTGGTGTCCCTCTGGTTTGCAAGCTTGTAACTGGGAGAGAGGTTTGTCAGTGTGAAATCAGTGCCAGGAAGGGTTCTGGAGAGATCATCTGGAGTGCCATCACGTGGCAGGTATGGGACAACCAGGTGGTCAAAGCCAGTCAGCATGGCTTTATGAGGGGCAGGTCCTGCCTGACCGCTCTGATCTCCTTCTTTGTCAAGGGGACCCTCTGAGTGGATGGATGAGGGAAAGGCTGTGGATGAAGTTCCCACTGTTTGGAAAAGGGGTACCGTGACGCCCATTTTTCAAAAAAGAAAAAAGGAAGATGTGGGGAAGTACAGGCCGGTCAGTTTTACCTCTGTGCCCGGAAAGATCATGGAGCAGACCCTCCTGGAAACCCTGCTAAGTCACATGGAATATTTGGAGGTGGTCGGTGACATGGCTTCAGCAAGGGCAAGTCAAGCCTGACAAATTTGGTGGTGTTCTCTGACAGGGTTACAGTGTTGGTGGATAAGGGAAGAGCAAAAGACGTCATGTACCTGGACATGTGCAAAGCGTCTGACACTGTCCCACACAACATGCTGGTCCCGAAATTGGAGCGACATGGATTTGACCAATGGAGCACTCGGAGGATAAGGAACTGGATGGATGGCCGCACTCGAAGGCTTTTGATTAAGGGTTTGATGTCCAAGTGGTGAGCAGTGAGGAGTGACGTTCCTCGGGAGTCGGTACTGGGAGCAGTGCTGTTTAACGTCTTTGTCGGTGCCATGGACAGTACGAAAGAGCTGGCGGAAGAGCTCGCCAGGCCACTTTGCATCATTTATGAGCAGTCCTGGAGAACCGGGGAGGTCCCAGCTGACTGGAGGTTGGCAATGTGACAGCCATCCACAAGAAGGGCCGGAAGGAGGACCCGGGGAACTACAGGCCGGTCAGTGTGACCTCGGTGCCTGGGAAGGTCATGGAACAGATCCTCCTCGGTGCCATTACACGGCACATGTAGGAGAACAGGGTGATCAGGCCCAGTCAGCATGGGTTTGTGCTGGATAGGCATCACCAGCAAGGGCAGGTGATGCCTATCAAACCTAATATCCTTCTATGATAAGGTGACCCACTTAGTGGATGAGGGAAAAGCCGTGGATGTTATCTACTTGGAGTTTTGCAAAGCGCTTGACACTGTTTCCCACAGCATTCTCCTGGAGAAACTGGCTGCTCGTGGCCTGGACAGGTGTACTCTTTGCTGGGTAAAAAACTGTCTGGATGGCCGTGCCCAGAGAGTGGTGGTAAATGGAGTTCAATCCAGTTGGTGTCCGGTCACGTGTGGTGTCCCCCAGGGCTCGGTGCTGCGGCCGGTTCTCTTTAATATCTTTATCAATGATCTGGATGAAGGGATCGAATGCACCCTCAGTAAGTTCGCAGATGACACTAAACTGTGCGGGCGTGTTGATCTGCTTGAGGGTAGGTTGGCTCTGCAGAGGGATCTGGACAGGCTGGACCGATGGGCTGAGACCAATGGTATGAGGTTCAACAAGGCCAAGTGCCGGGTCCTGCCCTTGGGTCACAACAACCCCATGCAGCGCTACAGGACTGGGGCAGAGTGGCTTGAAAGCAGCCTGGCAGAAAAGGACCTGGGGGTGTTTGTGGACAGCCGGCTGAATATGAGCCAGCAGTGTGGCCAGGTGGCCAAGAAGGCCAACAGCATCCTAGCCTGTATCAGGAATAGTGTGGTGAGCCGGACTAGGGAAGTGATCATCCCCCTGTACTCGGCACTGGTGAGGCCCCACCTCGAGTACTGCGTTCAGTTTTGGGCCCCTCGCTACAAGAGGGACATTGAGGTGTTGGAGGGTGTCCAGAGAAGGGCTACAAAGCTGGTGAGGGGCCTGGAGGACAAACCTTATGAAGAACGACTGAGGGAGCTGGGGTTGTTTAGCCTGGAGAAGAGGAGGCTGAGGGGAGACCTTATCAGCCTCTACAACTACCTGAAAGGTGGTTGTAGAGAGATAGGGGCTGACCTCTTCTCCCTGGTGACAAGTGATAGGACGAGAGGAAACGGGTTCAAGTTATGTCAGGGGAGGTTTAGATTGGATATTAGGAAACATTTTTTCACTGAAAGGGTTATTAAACATTGGAATAGGCTGCCCAGGGAGGTGGTGGATTCACCATCCCTGGAGGTGTTTAAAAAAAGGGTAGATGGGGCACTTAGGGACATGGTTTAGAAGTGGCTTTTGTCAGGGTAGGCTAAAGGTTGGACTTGATGATCTTAAAGGTCCCTTCCAACCTCAGCAATTCTATGCTTCTATGATTGAGTGCACCCTCAGCAAGTTTGCCGATGAGACCAAGGTGTGTGGTGCGGTTGACATGCTGGAGGGAAGGGATGCCATCCAGAAGGACCTGGAGAGGCCTGGCAGGAGGGCCCATGTAAACCTCGTGAAGTTCAAGCAGGCCAAGCGCAAGGTCATGCACGTGGGTCACGGCAATCCCAATCCCAAATTCAGGTTGGGCAGAGAATGGCTTGAGAAGAGGCCTGAGGAGAGGGACTTGGGGGTGCTGGTGGATGAGAAGCTCAAGATGAGCGGGCAGTGTGCGCTGGAAGGCCAGCAATCCAACGGCATAATGGGCTGCGTCCAAAGAAGCAGGACCAGCAGGTGGAGGGAGGTGACTCTGCCCCTCTGCTCTTCTCTCGTGAGACCCCACCTGGAGTACTGCGTCCAGCTGTGGAGTTCCCAACAGAAGAAGGACATGGCCCTGTTGGAGGAGGGCCAGAGGAGGGCCACAAAGACGATGAGGGGGCTGGAGCCCCTCTGCTGTGAGGACAGACTGAGAGAGTTGGGGTTGTTCAGCCTGGAGAAGAGAAGACACCAGGGAGACCTTATAGCAGCTTTCCAATGTCCGAATGGTGCCTCCACGAAAGTTGGAGAGGAACTTTTTACAAGGGCATGTAGTGATAGGAGGAGGGGTAATGGCTTCACACAGGACGCAGGTAGATTGAAATGAGATATGAGAAATACATTTTTCCCTCTGAGGGTGGTGAGACACTGGAACACGTTGCACAGGGCAGCTGGGAAGGCCCCATCCCTGGAGGTGTTCAAGGCCAGGCTGGGTGGGGCTTTGAGCAACCTGGTCTGGTGGGCGGTGTCCCTGCCCATGGCAGGGGGTTGGAATTAGATGATCTCTAAGGATCAGGTAATATACACAAACTTGAACATAGGAAGTGCCATCTAAACATGAGGAGGAACTTCTTGCCTTTGAGGGTGGCAGAGCACTGGAAGAGAGTGCCCAGAGACAGTGTGGCATCTCCGTCTCTGGAGACATTCAAACCCCACCTGGATGTGTTCCTGTGCCACCTGCTCCAAGTGACCCTGCTTTGGCAGGGGGGTTGGACTAGATGATCTCCAGAGGTCCCTTCCAACCCCTGTCATTCTGGGATTCTGGGATTCTGGGATTCTGTCCCTACTAATGTAAACCACTCTATGATTCCATAACCCCAGCCAGCAACTAGGATCCCGCAGCCGCGTGCTAACTCCTGCCATGGCAGGATGGGAAAGAGAATCAGAAGTATAAAAGTGAAAAGAGACATGGGTTGAGATAAAGACAGTTTAATAGGTAGAGCAAGAGCTGAAAAGATCTGCCATTTCCTTGGAAGAGAAGGCAAGGCTTTTTCAGTGGGAGGGTGGTCAAATAGTGGAGTTGGGAGTGCAGGGAGGTTTTGGAGACTCCATCCTTGGAGATACTGAAAAGCTGACTTGACATGGTTGTGGAGAGCCTCCTCGAGATGACCCCGTTTTAGAAGTCTGTGTTGAAGCAGATGATCTCCAGAGGTTTCTTGTGCAGTCAATGATTGTGTTTGCTGTGATTCTGCCTGCTGTGCTGGCCACGGTGTCATGCTGGGGAGGAGAGCTGGTGAAGTGTAGACAAGAAATTATCCATGAGCCAACAATGTGCCCTTGTTGCCAAAAAGGCCAAGGGAATCCTGGGCTGCATAGGGAAGAGTGTGGCCAGTAGGTCAAAGGAGGTCATTCTCCCCCTCTACTCTGCACTGCTGAGGCCACAACTGGAATACTGCATCCAGTTTTGGGCTCCCCAGTTCAAGAGAGACAGGGAAGTACTGGAGCGGGTCGAGCGTAGGGCAACTAAGATGATTGAGGGACTGGAGCATCTCCCTTACGAGGAAAGGCTGAGAGAGCTGGGACTCTTTAGCCTGGAGAAGAGAAGGCCGAGGGAAGACCTTATTATGGCATATAAGTATCTAAAGGGTGGGTTGAAGGAGGATGGTGCCAGACTCTTTTCATTGGTTCCCAGTGACAGGACGAGGGGCAACGGGCACAAGTTAGAACATAGGAAGTTCCATTCAAATACAGGGAAAAACTTCTTTACAGTGAGGGTGACAGAGCACTGGAACAGGCTGCCCAGGGAGGGTGTGGAGTCCCATTCTCTGGAGATTTTCAAGACTCGCCTGGATGCAGTCCTGAGTAATGTGCTCTAGGCAATCCTGCTTTAGCAGGGGAGTTGGACTAGATGATCTCTAGAGGTCCCTTCCAACTCTGAAGTTTCTGTGATTCTGTGATTCTGTGAAGTGCACGCTGCCATGGGGAGCTTGTGTGAGAGTCTTGGGTAGAAGTGCATTAACATGTCCAAGCTTTGTTTGGTCAAGTGAAGGTCTTGTGTGAGGTTCTGGAAGCTCCCCTGTTCTGCCCTGTGCTGTTTTTATTTGCTGGGGACATACTTCCTAAGAGAGATCCTGTAGCCCTTTTCCAGGCACCCTAATGGTCTCTGTAGCGCTGGCCTTGTGTTGGGTGAGGTTGGAAGAACCTTGTGAGAAGAAAGGAAGTGGAGGCGTCTTAGGCTGCGATGCAAGAGAACTTTATTGAGGGAGAAGATTGCAAAGGCAGAGGTGCTAAGGGGAAGGGAGATGGTCTGAGGTGTTAGTAGGGCAAGCATCAGGTGAAGTCCCTTGAGTGCAGTAGATGTTGCCGAAGCACCGAGGTCTTCTTGGCCCGCAGTGGGAGTGGCATAGTGGAGATCATTGGTGGGCTTTGGCTTGTCCGGGAGTGGTTGCAGGGGAGAGTAGTGGACATAGGAGAAGGGGCGATGCAAAGAAGGAAGTGGGAGAAGAGGAGGAAGTGCATTGGTCATGGTTCCAGGCAGATGGCGCTGGACTTTCCCTGTTTCCTTGGTGCCTTGAGAGCATGATCCATGGCCAGCAGGTCTGCGTGTTAGGAAGGGCCCGGAGGTGTGTCCTCCGTCTATGCTGTTGGTTCAAGTTTGCCATGGTTGGTGTCAGGGGTGGTGGCGATGGCCCTTAGCAGGGGTAGCAGCCTCTTCTGCCACCGAAGCAGCCAAGGCCTCCCAAGCCATAGCCGTAGCCGAGGCCGAATCCGAAGTCGCCGGAGGAGACGGGCACTCCCTGGGCGCTGAGTTCGTTGCCCACGGCAGCGGATGCAGAGGATCCGACGGCAGTGCTCTGGGGGAAGGAGCTGAGGATGGGTCCTGGCAGGGTGATCACCACAGTGGGGGGCTCGATGACGCGTGAGTCCTCGCACTGCCTGACGCAGGGCTCGTTGCAGCTGTTAGCCAGCGGGGTGGGTCCGCAGGGGCGGCAGAGGTCCGCTGCAGGACATATGTGTGGTGTGGAGGGTCCCTGGAAGAGAGGGTGTTGAGAAAGAGGAGGGTCGTGGGGGTGTGAGGGTCAGTGTTGGAGGAGGGTGGGGGAGTGTGGAGGCAGGTGTGGGGCTGTGGGGAGTGTTGTGGTGGGGAGGAATGAGGGCTGTTGAGGCTATGCAGGAATGCGTGAGGAGAAGTTTGTGAGGGAGAGAGGCGCTGGGCCGGCTTTTATGCTGGTCGTGGAGGGGTGGGACAGGCTTTGTGCATGATGGTTTTCTGCAGGAAGCAGCTCTTGCATGCCACAGCCTGGCGAGTAATGAGGTGGGGTGTCATTTCCTTCCCACATCACTCCCTTTTCGTGTCCTCCACTTGAGGACGTGTCCAGTTGGCCCCACCGGCAGCTTTCAAGTTCCAGTATTAGAGGCCAAAGACTTGGTTTTGTTGTCGCTTGTCAGGCTGAACAGAAGACGGGACTAAAGCGTAGGAGAGGTGGGGGTGTGTTCAGTAAGGTCATGCCGTGGCACTGGTGTGGTGTGGTTTGTGGGTGTGTTGCGAAGAGGGGCCCCCGTTTCCTCGCAGCCCTGTCTGTTGTGCACTTTGATGGTGTGGCAGTCATGAGGTGCTGCCCCTTCCCCTGCGTTTGCTCCATCCTGGCCTTGATCCCAGCTGACTACGGCTGTCTTTGAGGCTGGCTTTTCCCGTGAGGTGTGTTCTGTGGGTGCCTTGGTGCCCCTCTTGTTGGTAAGTGTAAGAGAGAAAGGCCTCTCTGTTTTACCTTTGTACTTGGAAATATTTTGGAGCTGATCATGTTGAGTGCCATCACATGGCACATACAGGACACCCAGGTGATGAGGCCCAGTCAGCATGGCTTTATGAAGAGTCCTGCTGGCCTAACCTGATCTCGTCCTTTGACAAGGAGAGCCGCTTAGCGGGTGGATGAGGGCAGGGCTGTGGATGTTGTTAACCCTGCCTTTATGAAAGCCTTTGACACTGTTTCTCACATTATTCTGCTGCAGAAAGTGCCTGCTCATGGCTCTGATGGGCATACTCTTGACTGCCTAAAAAACCGTTTGGGTGGCCATGCCCAAAGAGTTCTGGTGAATGGAGTTAAATTCAGTGTGGTGGCTGGTCACAAGTTGTGTTCCTCAAGGCTGAGTATTGGGGCCACTTCTGTTTAATATCTTTATCAACGATGTGGACGACGGGATCGAGTGCACCCTCATTAAGTTTGCTGGTGACCCATATTGGGTGGGTTTGTTGATGTGCCTGAGGGTGGATGGTTCTACAGAGGGATGTGGACAGGCTGGATCAAGTGGCCGAGGCCAATGGTATGAAGTTCAACAAGGCTGAGTGCTGGGTCCTGCACTTGGGTTACAACAATTCCTTGCAACGCTAGCGCTTGTGAAGCACTGGAAGAGGCTGGCCAGGGAAATGGTTGACTCACCATCACTGGAGGTCTGTAGAAGACAGTAGGCTTGGCACTTAGGGACACTTTAGTGGTAGACTTGGTAGGGTTAGATTAAGGGTGGGATTCAATGATCTCAAGGGTCTTTCCAAACCCCAGTGATTCTATGAGTTTATGAAGGCCATGGACATAGCGGAGCAAGTCAAGTGCACAGCCACAAAGGCGCTGAAGGGACTGGAGCACCTTTCCTCCGAGGAGAAGCTGAGCGAGCTGGGAGGTTTATCAACCAGGAGGCAAGGACCTGAAGGGGAGGTGTCATCGATGCCTCTGAATCCTGAATGGCATGTATGGGAGATGAACTCCAGCTGGCAAGTAGGACCACACAGCCACTCGCTCATTTCCACCACGGTGGCATAGGGAAGCAAATCAGAAAAGGAAAAGAGAGAAAATGTGTGCGTTGAGAAAAAGAGCGGTATAAGTAAAGCAAAAGCTGTGCATGCAAACAAAGCAAACCAAGGAATTGCTTCACTACCTCCCATGGGCAGGCAGGAGTTCATCTGCCTGCAGGAAAGCAGGGCTTCATCATGCGTGATGTTTTCTTGAAAAGACAAACGTCATAACTCCCAAAGTGCCCCCTCCTCCTTTCTTCTTCCCCCAGCATTATGAATTGAGCATAACGTCACTACGGCATGCACTCTCCCTTTGGTGAGTTCTGGTCAACTGTCCTGGCCGTGTCTCCTCTCAGCATTTTGTGCACTCCGAGCATACTTGCTGGTGGGGCGGTGTGAGGAGCAGAAAAGGCCTTGAGTGCTTAGCAAGAACTGAAAACAGTAGTGGGCTGTCAATACCATTCTCATCCCAAATGCAAAACAGAGCACTCTACCAGCTACTAGTGAGAAAGTCAACTCTATCCCAGGTGAACCGATGAGAAGAGGGAATGAGGACAGGGGAGTGAGACTCTTCTCAGGGTGCCCATGGCCAGGGCAAGTGTGAACGGAGAAAGATGAAAAGACATGCCATTTCTTTGGAAGAGAAGGCAAGGCTTTTTCAGTGTGAGGGTGGTCAAAGAGTGGAACCATTTCTTCAGAGGAGTGTTGGAGACTCCATGCTTGGAGATACAGGAACCCTGACTGGACATGGTGCTGAACAAGGTGCTCCAGCTGAGCCCGTGTCAGCAGGCTGGGTGGAAGTAGATGGTGTCCAGATCCTCATGAAAAGATTCAGTTTGTTGTGATTCTACCTGTTGTGGTGGCCAGGGGGTCGTATTGGGGAAGAGAGTTGGTGAAGTGTGTGCTGCCATGGGGAGCTTGTGTCAGAAGGTTGGTTCAAAGTGCATTATTATGTACAAGCCTTTGTTTGGGCAAGTGAAGGGCTTGTGTCAGGTTCTGGAAGCTCCCCCGTGCTGCCCTGTGCTGTTGTTTTTGCTGGGGCCATAGTTCCTACGAGAGGTCTCGTAGCCCTTTTCCACCCACCCCAATGGTCTCTGTAGCCCTGGCCTTGTGTTGGGTGAGGTTGGAAGAGCCTTGTGAGAAGAAAGGAAGTGGAGGCGTTTGAGGCTGAGATGCAAGAGAACTTTATTGAGGGAAAAGATTGCAAAGGCAGAGGTGCTAAGGGGAAGGGAGATGGTCTGAGGTATTAGTAGGGCAACCATCAACCAAAGTCCCCATGCACGAGAGAGATCAGCTACGAGGGGTGGTGGCGATGGCCCTTAGCAGGGGTAGCAGCCTCTTCTGCCACCGTAGCAGCCCAGGCCTCCCAAGCCATAGCCGTAGCCGAGGCCGAAGCCGAAGCCGCCGGAGGAGATGGGCACTCCCTGGGCGCTGAGTTCATTGCCCACGGCAGCGGATGCGGAGGATCCGACGGCGGTGCTCTGGGGGAAGGAGCTGAGAATGGGTCCTGGCAGGGTGACCTGCACGGTGGAAGGCTGGATGACGACACGGGAGGCCTCGCACTGCCTGACGCAGGGCTCGTTGCAGCTGTTAGCCAGCGGGGTGGGCCCACAGGGGCGGCAGAGGTCGTTGCAGGCCATGTGTGTGGAGTGGAGTTTCCCTGGAAGAGAGGGTGTTGAGAAAGGTGAGGGTGGTGGGGGTGTGAGGGTCAGTGTTGGAGGAGGGCGAGGGAGTGTGGAGGGCTGTTGTGGGGCTGTGGGGAGCGTGGCAGTGGGGAGGCGTGAGGGCTATTGAGGCTGTGGGCAGAGCGTGGTGGAGGAGAGAGGCCAGGGGGGTCAGGAGAAGGAGGGTCATGGGGTTGAGACTCACCTTGTTGAGGCTGGAGGAGAAGGCGTGAGGAGAAGTGTGTGAGGGAGAGAGGCGCTGGGCCGGCTTTTATGCTGGTCGTGGAGGGGTGGGACAGGCTTGGCGCATGACGGTGTTTTTCAGCAATGAGTCATTCCGTGCTGCAGCCACTCAAGGAATGATGTGCGTTACGTTTTCCTTACCATAACAGCCCCTTTTCATCTTCTCCTCATGTCCATCTCACCCTAGTGGCAGCTTTTAAGTTAGAGTAAGTAGTTTGAGGGATGTGCATGCATGCAGCGTTTCAGGGTATTCAGGAGACATGGCCAAAGCATACCAGAGGTGGTGTGTCATAAGTGAGGTCATTTTGTGTCAGTTGTGTGGTGTGGTTTGCGGGTGCGTTGTGAAGAGGGGGCCCCATTTCCTCACAGCCCTGGCAGGCCGGCCTGGGCTTTGGAGGGGTGCCAGGCATTCGGCGCTGCCCCAAGGTCAGTGAAGACGGAGTGGGAGGAGGTGCTCCAGGCACTGGAGCAGAGATTTCCCTGCATCTCGTTTTGAAGACCATGGTCAAGCATGTTGTAGATATGCAGCCCAGGGCGGTCAATGGTGGAGCAGATATCTACCTAGAGCCTGTGGAGGAACCCCCGCCGAAGCAGGTGGATTCCCAAAGGAGGCTTTGATCCCATGGAGAGAAACCAGTGCTGGAGCAGGTCTTTTGGCAATAAACTCGTTAAAGTTCTGCATCCCAGCATGAGATGCCTCCACTTCCTTTCTTTTCCCAAGGCTCTTCCAACCTCATGCAACACAAAGCCAGGGCTCGGGAGGCAACTGGGGTGAGTGCGAAAAGGGCTACAGGACCCCTCTTAGGAAGTATGTCCCCAAGAACAGCAGCACAGGGCAGCACAGGGGGGCTTCCAGAACCTGACACAAGCCCTCCACTTGACCAAACAAAGCCTTTGCAATACTAAGGCACTTTGAACCACCATTCTGCCAAAGGCTCCCCATGGCAGCACACACTTCACTAACTCTCTCCCCCAGCACCACCCCTTGGCCAGCACAGCAGGCAGAATCACAGCAAACAGAATCATCGACTGCATAAGGAACCTCTGGACATCATCTACTTCAACCCAAACTTCTCAAAGGGGTCGCCTCCAGCAGGCTCTACAGGACCACATCCAGTCAGGTTTTCACTATCTCCAAGGATGGAGACTCCAACACCTCCCAGTGCAATCTTTTTCCCACTGCTTGACCAGCCTCATGCTGAAAAAGGCTTGCCTCCTCTTCCAAGGAAATGGCACAACTTTTCATCTTTCTCCATTAACACATTCCCTGGCCGTGGGTGCCCATGGGAAGAGTCCGACTCCCTTGCATTTGGGGTGAGAATGCTGTCAACAGCCCATTAGAGGTTTTGGTTGTTGTAAGTACTCAAGACTTATTCTGCTCCTCATACCGCCCAACCAGCAAGTAGGCTGGCAGTGCGCAAGAACTTTGGAGGTGACATGGCCCATACAGCTGACCCTAGCTGACCAAAAGGATAGTCCATGCCATATGACATCATGCTCAGTATAAAATGCTGGGGAAGAAGAAAGAACAGGTGGACGTCTGGTGTTATGAGGTTTCTATTCCCAAGAAAACAGGACGCCTCATGAAGCCTTGCTTTTCTGGACCCCGATCCGAGCCATAAGCCGGCAGTTTCTCCAGCAGAATGCTGTGGGAAATGGCATGAAAGACTTTTCTAAAGCCCAGGTTACCAACATCCACGGCCTTTCCCTCATGCTTTGTAAAACGCTTTTGTACCAAGCCCTCAAACAAGAGAAGCACTAAGACACCCACAGAACACATGCAGGGAGAAAGGCCAGGCCTAAAGACAGGCTGAGTGAGCTGGCAGCAGCGCAGGGAGGGAGCGAATGCCATGGAAGGGGCAGCACCTCACGCCTTTCACCAAGCAGCTCTTGCATGCTACAGCCACTCAAGTAATGACGTGGCGTGTGTCTTCCTTCCCACAACAGTCCCTTTTCATGTCATCCTCTTGAGGTCGTCTCCATTTGGCCCTGGTAGCAGCTTCTAAGTGAGTGTAGGTAGTTGGGAGGGTTTGGATGGATGCTGTGTCACGGAATTCAGCAGACGCCACCAAAGCATAAAGAGGTGGGGTGTCTTCAGTGAGGTCATCCCATGGCAGTCCTGTGGTGTGGTTGGTGGTTGCGTTTTGAAGAGGGGGCCTCATTTTCTTGCAGCCCTGCCAGGGTGGTTGAAACTTTGAGGGTGTTGCAGGCGTGAGGTGCTGCCCCTTCCATGGCATTCGCTCCCTCCCTGCGCTGCTGCCAGCTCACTCAGCCTGTCTTTAGGCCTGGGCTTTTTCCCTGCATGTGTTCTGTGGGTGTCTTAGTGCTTCTCTTGTTTGAGGGCTTGGTACACAGGCATTTCAGTCTGATCTTAGTGCCGGGAAAGGTTATGGAGAAGATGATACCTAATACCAGCACAGTGCATGTAACGGACAACCAAGTATTAAGTTCTAGTCAGCATGGCCTTATGAAGGTCAGGTCCTGCCTGACTAAGCCAATCTCCTTCTGTGACAAGGGTAACCTCACAGGGGATGGATGAGGGAAAGGCCGTGGATGTTGGTAACCTGGGCTTTAGAAAAGTCTTTCATGCCATTTCCCACAGCATTCTGCTGGAGAAACTGCCAGCTCATGGCTCGGATCAGGGTCCAGAAAAGCAATGCTTCATGACTCGTCCTGTTTTCTTGGGAATAGAAACCTCATAACACCAAACGTCCAGCTGTTCTTTCTTCTTCCCAACATTTTATACTGAGCATGATGTCATATGGCATGGACTATCCCTTTGGTCAGCTAGGGTCAACTGTATGGGCCATGTCACCTCCAAAGTTCTTGTGCACTGCCAGCCTACTTGCTGGTTGGGCGGTATGAGGAGCAGAAAAAGCCTTGAGTACTTACAACAACCAAAACCTCTAACGGGCCGTTGACAGCATTCTCATCCCAAATGTAAAACACAGAACTCCACCAGCTGCTAGCAAGAAAGTCAAGTCTCTCCTAGCTGAACCCATGGCAGGAGGGAATGAGGACAGGGGAGTCGGACTCTTCTCATGGGCACCCACGGCCAGGGAATGTGTTAATGGAGAAAGATGAAAAGTTGTGCCATTTCCTTGGAAGAGGAGGCAAGCCTTTTTCAGCATGAGGCTGGTCAAGCAGTGGGAAAAAGATTGCACTGGGAGGTGTTGGAGTCTCCATCCTTGGAGATAGTGAAAACCTGACTGGATGTGGTCCTGTAGAGCCTGCTGGAGGCGACCCCTTTGAGAAGTTTGGGTTGAAGTAGATGATGTCCAGAGGTTCCTTATGCAGTCGATGATTCTGTTTGCTGTGATTCTGCCTGCTGTGCTGGCCAAGGGGTGGTGCTGGGGGAGAGAGTTAGTGAAGTGTGTGCTGCCATGGGGAGCCTTTGGCAGAATGGTGGTTCAAAGTGCCTTAGTATTGCAAAGGCTTTGTTTGGTCAAGTGGAGGGCTTGTGTCAGGTTCTGGAAGCCCCCCTGTGCTGCCCTGTGCTGCTGTTCTTGGGGACATACTTCCTAAGAGGGGTCCTGTAGCCCTTTTCGCACTCACCCCAGTTGCCTCCCGAGCCCTGGCTTTGTGTTGCATGAGGTTGGAAGAGCCTTGGGAAAAGAAAGGAAGTGGAGGCATCTCATGCTGGGATGCAGAACTTTAACGAGTTTATTGCCAAAAGACCTGCTCCAGCACTGGTTTCTCTCCATGGGATCAAAGCCTCCTTTGGGAATCCACCTGCTTCGGCGGGGGTTCCTCCACAGGCTCTAGGTAGATATCTGCTCCACCATTGACCGCCATGGGCTGCATATCTACAACATGCTTGACCATAGTCTTCAAAACGAGATGCAGGGAAATCTCTGCTCCAGTGCCTGGAGCACCTCCTCCCACTCCGTCTTCACTGACCTTGGGGCAGCGCCGAACACCTTGCACCCCTCCAAAGCCCAGGCCAGCCTGCCAAGCCAGCCCCCTATTCACAACGCACCCGCAAACCACACCACACAACTGACACAAAATGACCTCACTTATGACACACCACCTCTGGTATGCTTTGGCCATGTCTCCTGAATACCCTGAAACGCTGCATGCATGCACATCCCTCAAACTACTTACTTTAACTTAAAAGCTGCCACTAGGGTGAGATGGACATGAGGAGAAAATGAAAAGGGGCTGTTATGGTAAGGAAAACGCAACGCACATCATTCCTTGAGTGGCTGCAGCACGGAATGACTCATTGCTGAAAAACACCGTCATGCGCCAAGCCTGTCCCACCCCTCCACGACCAGCATAAAAGCCGGCCCAGCGCCTCTCTCCCTCACACACTTCTCCTCACGCCTTATCCTCCACCATCAACAAGGTGAGTCTCAACCCCATGACCCTCCTTCTTCTCAACCACCTGGCCCCTCTCCTCCACCACGCTCTGCCCACAGCCTCAACAGCCCTCACACCTCCCCACTGCCACGCTCCCCACAGCCCCACAACAGCCCTCCACACTCCCTCGCCCTCCTCCAAAACCAAACCTCACACCCCCATGTCCCTCACCTTTCTCAACACCCTCTCTTCCAGGGAAACTCCACACCACACACATGGCCTGCAACAACCTCTGCAGCCCCTGCGGACCTACCCCACTGGCTAACAGCTGCAACGAGCCCTGCGTCAGGCAGTGCGAGGCCTCCCGTGTCGTCATCCAGCCTTCCACCGTGCAGGTCACCCTGCCAGGACCCATTCTCACCTCATTCCCCCAGAGCACCTTTGTCGGATCCTCCGCATCCGCTGCCGTGGGCAATGAGCTCAGCGCCCAGGGAGTGCCCATCTCCTCCGGCGGCTTCGGCTTCGGCTACGGCTACGGCTTGGGAGGCCTTGGCTGCTACGGTGGCAGAAGAGGCTGCTACCCCTGCTAAGGGCCATCGCCACCACCCTTCGTAGCTGATCTCTCTCGTGCAGGGGACTTTGGTTGATGGTTGCCCTACTAATACCTCAGACCATCTCCCTTCCCCTTAGCACCTCTGCCTTTGCAATCTTTTCCCTCAATAAAGTTCTCTTGCATCTCAGCCTCAAACGCCTCCACTTCCTTTCTTCTCACAAGGCTCTTCCAACCTCACCCAACACAAGGCCAGGGCTACAGAGACCATCGGGGTGGGTGGAAAAGGGCTAGAAGACCTCTCGTAGGAACTATGGCCCCAGCAACAACAACAGCACAGGGCAGCACGGGGGAGCTCCCAGAACCTTACACAAGCCCTTCACTTGCCCAAACAAAGTCTTGCACATAATAATCACAGAATCACAGAATCTTACTGGTTGGAAGGGACCTCTGAGATCATCGAGTCCAACCACACAAAAAAAAAAAAAAAAAAAAAAAAAAGCACCCACCTACTAATCTCCACACCCACAACCCCACACACAACACCCCACCACAAACCAATAATCTTGGGCACTAGAGCATGCCCTGAAGAGCCATGTCTACACGTTTCTTAAATACCTCCAGGGATGGTGACTCCACCACCTCCCTGGGCAGGCTGTTCCAGTGCCTGACCACTCTTTCAGTAAAGTAATTCTTCCTAATATCTAATCTAAATCTCCCTTGCCGCAGCTTCCTACCATTTCCTCTGGTCCTGTCGCTATTCCCTTGGGAGAAGAGGCCAACCCCTGCCTCTCTACAGTTTCCTTTCAGGTAGCTGTAGAGGGCAATGAGGTCTCCCCTCAGCCTCCTCTTCTCCAAACTAAACATGCCCAGCTCCCTCAGCCTCTCCTCATAGGACTTGTTCTCCAGACTCCTCACCAGCTTGGTGACTCTCCTCTGGACACACTCCAGCACTTCAATGTCTTTCCTGTAGTGAGGGGCCCAAAACTGAACACAGTACTCGAGGTGAGGCCTCACCAGTGCCGAGTACAGAGGCACGATGACTTCCCTACTCCTGCTGGCCACGCTATTCCTGATACAAGCCAGGATGCCATTGGCCCTCTTGGCCACCTGGCCACACTGCTGGCTCATGTTAAGCCGGCTGTCCACTAACACTCCCAGGTCCTTTTCTGCTGGGCAGCTTTCCAGCCACTCTTCCCCAAGCCTGTAGCGTTGCCCAGGGTTGTTGTGACCAAAATGCAGTTCCTGGCACCTGGCCTTAGTAAACCTCATCCCATTGGCCTTGGCCCATTGATCCAACCTGTCTAGATCCCTCTGTAAAGCCTTCCGACCCTCAAGCAGATCAACACTCCCACCTAGTTTGGTGTCATCCGCAAACTTACTGAGGGTGCATTCAATCCCCTTGTCTAGATCATCAATAAAGATATTGAACAAGACTGGCCCCAAGACTGAGCCCTGAGGGACACCACTGATGACCGGCCGCCAACCAGATTTTGCTCCATTAAGCACAACTCTCTGGGCACGGCCATCCAGCCAGTTTTTTATCCAGCGGAGGGTACACTTGTCTATGCCATGATTCTCCAGTTTCTCCAGGAGAATGCCGTGGGGGACGGTGTCGAAGGCCTTACCAAAGTCCAGGTAGACAACATCCACAGCCTTGCCCTCATCGAGAAAGCGGGTCACATGGTCATAGAAAGAGATCAAGTTGGTCAGGCAGGACCTCCCTTTCCTAAACCCATGCTGGCTGGCCCTGATCCCTTGGCTGCCCTGCACTTGCCTTGAGAGCTCACTCAAGATGATCCTCTCCATGATCTTTCCCACTACAGAGGTCAGGCTGACAGGCCTGTAGTTTCCAGGATCCTCCTTCCGGCCCTTCTTGCAGATGGGCGTCACATTGGCCACCCTCCAGTCATCTGGCACCTCTCCTGTTGACCAGGATTGTTAATAGGCAATGGAGAGAGGCTTGGTGAGCTCTCCTGCCAGCTCCCTGAGAACTTTTGGGTGAATCCCGCCCGGCCCCATAGACTTATGCATGTCCAGGTGCATAAGCAAATCATTAACTACTTCCTCCTGGATTACAGGGGAGTTGTCCTGTTCTCCGTTCTTATCTTCCAGCCCAAGAAGCTGAACACCCTGGGGGTAGCTGGTCTGACTATTAAAGACAGAGGCAAAGAAGGCATTAAGTATCTCAGCCTTCTCCTCGTCCTTGGTTGCAAGGTTTCCCCCCGCATCCAGTAAGGGATGGACATTCTCTGTCACTCTCTTTTTGTTGATGTATTTATAGAAACTTCTTTTGTTGTCCGTTATGTTAATTGCCAGGTTGAGTTCCAGCTGGGCTTTTGCCTTCCTGATTTTTTCTCTGTATGACCTAACACGATCTCTGTACTCCTCCTGAGTTGCCTGTCCCCTCTTCCAAAGGTGGTAAACCTTCCTTTTTTCCTTAAGTCCCATCAAGAGCTCTTTGTTCATCCAGGCCGGCCATTTTCCCCGCCCTTTAATTGTGCGCCTCATGGGGACAGCCTGCTCCTGGGCCTTTAGGATTTCCCTCTTAAAGAGCGTCCAGCCTTCCTGGGCTCCTTTGTCTCTCAGGACTACCTCCCACGGGACTCTCCCAACCAGGGTTTTGAGCAGGCTAAAGTCTGCCCACCGGAAGTCCAAGATGGAGGTTTTGTTAACCCCCTTCCTTACCTCACTATGGATGGAAAACTTAACCATTTCATGGTCACTAAGCCCAAGACGGCCTCCGACCTCCACGTCCCCCACTAGCCCTTCTTTGTTTGTGAACAGTAGGTCTAGCAAGGCACCTCCCCTGGTAGGCTCACCTACCATTTCTGTCAGGAAGTTATCCTCCATACACTCGAGGAACCTCCTAGCCTGCCTGCTCTCTGCTGTGTTATATTTCCAGCAGATGTCTGGTAAGTTGAAGTCCCCAACTAGAACAAGGGCTGGCGTTTGCGAGACTGCAGCCAGCCGCTTATAGAATACCTCATCAACCTGCTCATCCTGGTTGGGTGGTCTATAGCAGACTCCCAGCACAAAATCACCTTTGTTAGCCTTCCCTTTCACCCTTACCCATAAACACTCAACTTCTTCATCACTGGAGTCTATCTCTATAGAGTCAAACAACTCCCTAATGTACAGAGCCACACCCCCCCCCCTCCTTCCTTGCCTATTCCTTCTGAAGAGCTTATAGCCACTCATTGCAGCATTCCAGTCATGACCATCATCCCACCACGTTTCCGTGATGGTGACTATGTCGCAGTTGTCCTGCTGCACAATGGCGTATAGCTCATCCTGTTTGTTGCCCATGCTACGTGCATTAGCGTAGATGCACTTGACCTGGGCTACTGATTTCACCCCCATCTTTGGCCCTTGACACTCAGGTTCATTACCAGCAGGCCTGGTTTTATCCCCTTCCCCCTTAACTTTCGGCTTAAAGCTCTGTCCATGAGCTTTGTTAACTCTTAGCCTAGTACCCTTTTCCCCTTCTAGGAAAGGGTTTTCCCAATGTTCTCTAGCAGTAATTTCTAAATGTCTATCACCTTTCTCTGATGAAATGTCAGAGTGGGAGTCCTCACTAATGTGGTCTCCTTCAAAGCATGGCATGCTTTCCTAAGGTTTAATCTTGACAGGCCCAGTTATCTCCCCTTCCCCCCTCATATCTAGTTTAAAGACCGGTCAATGAGCCCTGCTAACTCCTGCCCCAAAATTCTTTTCCCCCTCTGCACTTCGAACCAACCTTCTGACACAAGCTCCCCATGGCAGCACACACTTCACCAACTCTCTTCCCCAATACGACCCCCTGGCCACCACAACAGGTAGAATCACAACAAACTGAATCTTTGCATGAGGATCTGGACACCATCTACTTCCACCCAGTCTGCCCACACGGGCTCAGCTGGAGCACCTTGTTCAGCACCATGTCCAGTCAGGTGTTCAGTATCTCCAAGCATGCAGTCTCCAACACTCCTCTGAAGAAATGGTTCCCCTTCTTAACCACCTTCACACTGAAAAAGCCTTGCCTTCTCTTCCAAAGAAATGGCATGTCTTTTCATCTTTCTCCGTTCACACTTGCCCTGGCCATGGGCACCCTGAGAAGAGTCTCACTCCCCTGTCCTCATTCCCTCTTCTCATCGGTTCACCTGGGATAGAGTTGACTTTCTCACTAGTAGCTGGTAGAGTGCTCTGTTTTGCATTTGGGATGAGAATGCTGTTGACAGCCCACTACTGTTTTCAGTTCTCGCTAAGCACTCAAGGCCTTTTTTGCTCCTCGCACCGCCCCACCAGCAAGTATGCTCGGAGTGCACAAAATGCTGAGAGGAGACACAGCCGGGACAGTTGACCAGAACTCACCAAAGGGAGAGTGCATGCCGTAGTGACGTTATGCTCACTTCATAATGCTGGGGGAAGAAGAAAGGAGGAGGGGGCATTTTGGGAGTTATGACATTTGTCTTTCCAAGAAAACATCACGCATGATGAAGCCCTGCTTTCCTGCAGACAGCTGAATTCCTGCCTGCCCATGGGAGGTAGTGAAGCAATTCCTTGGTTTGCTTTGTTTGCATGCACAGCTTTTGCTTTACTTATACCGCTCTTTTTCTCAACGCACACATTTTTTCTCTTTTCCTCTTCTGATTCGCTTCCCTATGCTACCGTGGTGGAAATGAGCGAGTGGCTGTGTGGTCCTACTTGCCAGCTGGAGTTCATCTCCCATACATGCCATTCAGGATTCAGAGACATCGATGACACCTCCCCTTCAGGTCCTTGCCGCCTGGTTGATAAACCTCCCAGCTCGCTCAGCTTCTCCTCGGAGGAAGGGTGCTCCAGTCCCTTCAGCGCCTTTGTGGCTGTGCACTTGACTTGCTCCGCTATGTCCATGGCCTTCATAAACTCATAGAATCACTGGGGTTTGGAAAGACCCTTGAGATCATTGAATCCCACCCTTCATCTAACCCTACCAAGTCTACCACTAAAGTGTCCCTAAGTGCCAAGCCTACTGTCTTCTACAGACCTCCAGTGATGGTGAGTCAACCATTTCCCTGGCCAGCCTCTTCCAGTGCTTCACAAGCGCTAGCGTTGCAAGGAATTGTTGTGACCCAAGTGCAGGACCCAGCACTCAGCCTTGTTGAACTTCATACCATTGGCCTCGGCCACTTGATCCAGCCTGTCCACATCCCTCTGTAGAACCATCCACCCTCAGGCACATCAACAAACCCACCCAATATGGGTCACCAGCGAACTTAATGAGGGTGCACTCGATCCCGTCGTCCACATCGTTGATAAAGATATTAAACAGAAGTGGCCCCAATACTCAGCCTTGAGGAACACATCTTCTGACCAGCCACCACACTGAATTTAACTCTATTCACCAGAACTCTTTGGGCATGGCCACCCAAACGGTTTTTTAGGCAGTCAAGAGTATGCCCATCAGAGCCATGAGCAGGCACTTTCTGCAGCAGAATAATGTGAGAAACAGTGTCAAAGGCTTTAGTAAAGTCAGGCTTAACAACATCCACAGCCCTGCCCTCATCCACCCGCTAAGCGGCTCTCCTTGTCAAAGGACGAGATCAGGTTAGGCCAGCAAGACTCTTCATAAAGCCACGCTGACTGGGCCTCATCACCTGGGTGTCCTGTATGTGCCATGTGATGGTACTCAATATGACCAGCTCCATAACATTTCAAAGAACCAAGGTGAAACAAAGAGGCCTTTCTCTCTTATACTTACCAACAAGAGGGGCACCAAGGCACCCACAAAACACACCTCACGGGAAAAGCCAGCCTCAAAGACAGCTGTAGTCAGCTGGGATCAAGGCCGGGATGGAGCAAATGCAGGGGAAGGGGCAGCACCTCATGACTGCCACACCATCAAAGTGCACAACAGACAGGGCTGCGAGGAAACGGCGGCCCCTCTTCGCAACACACCCACAAACCACACCACACCAGTGCCACGGCATGACCTCACTGAAAACACCCCACCTCTCCTACGCTTTAGTCCCGTCTTCTGTTCAGCCTGACAAGCGACAACAAAACCAAGTCTTTGGCCTCTAATATTGGAACTTGAAAGCTGCCGGCGGTGCCAACTGGACACGTCCTCAAGTGGAGGACACGAAAAGGGAGTGATGTGGGAAGGAAATGACACCCCACCTCGTTACTCGCCAGGCTGTGGCATGCAAGAGCTGCTTCCTGCAGAAAACCATCATGCGCAAAGCCTGTCCCACCCCTCCACGACCAGCATAAAAGCCGGCCCAGCGCCTCTCTCCCTCACATACTTCTCCTCACGCCTTCTCCTCCACCCTCAACAAGGTGAGCCTCAACCCCCTGACCCTCCTTCTCCTCACCCACCTGGCCCCTCTCCTCCACCACGCTCTGCCCACAGCCCCAACAGCCCTCATTCCTCCCCACCACCACACTCGCCACAACCCCACACCAGCCTCCACACTCCCCCACCCTCCTCCAACATCGACTCTCACACCCCCACCACCCTCACCTTTCTCAATACCCTCTCTTCCAGGCACCCTCCACACCACACACATGGCCTGCAACGACCTCTGCAGCCCCTGCGGACCCACCCCGCTGGCTAACAGCTGCAACGAGCCCTGCGTCAGGCAGTGCGAGGCCTCCCGCGTCGTCATCCAGCCCCCCACTGTGGTGGTCACCCTGCCAGGACCCATCCTCAGCTCCTTCCCCCAGAGCACTGCCGTCGGATCCTCTGCATCCGCTGCTGTGGGCAACGAACTCAGTGCCCAGGGAGTGCCCGTCTCCTCCGGCGGCTTCGGCTATGGCTACGGCTTTGGCTTGGGAGGCCTTGGCTGCTACGGTGGCAGAAGAGGCTGCTACCCCTGCTAAGGGCCATCGCCACCACCCCTGACACCAACCATGGCAAACTTGAACCAACAGCATAGACGGAGGACACGCCTCCGGGCCCTTCCTAGCACACAGACCTGCTGGCCACGGATCATGCTCTCAAGGCACCAAGGAAACAGGGAAAGGCCAGCACCAACTGCCTGGAACCACAGCCCATGCACTTCCTCCTCTTCTCCCACTTCCTCCTTTGCATCTCCCCTTCTTCTCTGTCCACTACTCTCCGCTGCAACCACTGACGGACAAGCCAAAGCCCGCCAATGATCTCCACTATGCCACTCCCACTGTGGGCCAAGAAGACCTCGGTGCTTCGGCAAGATCTACTGCACTCAAGGGACTTCGCCTGATGCTTGCCCTACTAACACCTCAGACCATCTCCCTTCCCCTTAGCACCTCTGCCTTTGCAATCTTCTCCCTCAATAAAGTTCTCTTGCATCGCAGCCTAAGACGCCTCCACTTCCTTTCTTCTCCCAAGGTTCTTCCAACCTCACCCAACACAAGGCCAGGGCTACAGAGACCATTAGGGTGCCTGGAAAAGGGCTACAGGATCTCTCTTAGGAAGTATGTCCCCAGCAAATAAAAACAGCACAGGGCAGAACAGGGGAGCTTCCAGAACCTCACGCAAGACCTTCACTTGACCAAACAAAGCTTGGACATGTTAATGCACTTCTACCCAAGACTCTCACACAAGCTCCCCATGGCAGCGTGCACTTCACAGAATCACAGAATCACAGAAACTTCAGAGCTGGAAGGGACCTCTACAGATCATCTAGTCCAACTCCGCTGCTAAAGCAGGATTGCCTAGAGCACATTACTCAGGACTGCATCCAGGCGAGTCTTGAAAATCTCCAGAGAAGGGGACTCCACAACCTCCCTGGGCAGCCTGTTCCAGTGCTCTGTCACCCTCACTGTAAAGAAGTTTTTCCCTGTATTTGAATGGAACTTCCTATGTTCTAACTTGTGCCCGTTGCCCCTCGTCCTGTCACTGGGAACCAATGAAAAGAGTCTGGCACCATCCTCCTTCAACCCACCCTTTAGATACTTATATGCCATAATAAGGTCTTCCCTCGGCCTTCTCTTCTCCAGGCTAAAGAGTCCCAGCTCTCTCAGCCTTTCCTCGTAAGGGAGATGCTCCAGTCCCTCAATCATCTTAGTTGCCCTACGCTCGACCCGCTCCAGTACTTCCCTGTCTCTCTTGAACTGGGGAGCCCAAAACTGGATGCAGTATTCCAGTTGTGGCCTCAGCAGCGCAGAGTAGAGGGGGAGAATGACCTCCTTTGACCTACTGGCCACACTCTTCCCTATGCAGCCCAGGATTCCCTTGGCCTTTTTGGCAACAAGGGCACATTGTTGGCTCATGGATAATTTCTTGTCTACACTTCAACAGCTCTCCTCCCCAGCATGACACCGTGGCCAGCACAGCAGGCAGAATCACAGCAAACACAATCATTGACTGCACAAGAAACCTCTGGAGATCATCTGCTTCAACACAGACTTCTAAAACGGGGTCATCTCGAGGAGGCTCTCCACAACCATGTCAAGTCAGCTCTTCAGTATCTCCAAGGATGGAGTCTCCAAAACCTCCCTGCACACCCAACTCCACTATTTGACCACCCTCCCACTGAAAAAGCCTTGCCTTCTCTTCCAAGGAAATGGCAGATCTTTTCAGCTCTTGCTCTACCTATTAAACTGTCTTTATCTCAACCCATGTCTCTTTTCACTTTTATACTTCTGATTCTCTTTCCCATCCTGCCATGGCAGGAGTTAGCACGCGGCTGCGGGATCCTAGTTGCTGGCTGGGGTTATGGAATCATAGAGTGGTTTACATTAGTAGGGACAGAATCCCAGAATCCCAGAATCCCAGAATGACAGGGGTTGGAAGGGACCTCTGGAGATCATCTAGTCCAACCCCCCTGCCAAAGCAGGGTCACTTGGAGCAGGTGGCACAGGAACACATCCAGGTGGGGTTTGAATGTCTCCAGAGACGGAGATGCCACACTGTCTCTGGGCACTCTCTTCCAGTGCTCTGCCACCCTCAAAGGCAAGAAGTTCCTCCTCATGTTTAGATGGCACTTCCTATGTTCAAGTTTGTGTATATTACCTGATCCTTAGAGATCATCTAATTCCAACCCCCTGCCATAGGCAGGGACACCGCCCACCAGACCAGGTTGCTCAAAGCCCCACCCAGCCTGGCCTTGAACACCTCCAGGGATGGGGCCTTCCCAGCTGCCCTGTGCAACGTGTTCCAGTGTCTCACCACCCTCAGAGGGAAAAATGTATTTCTCGTATCTCATTTCAATCTACCTGCGTCCTGTGTGAAGCCATTACCCCTCCTCCTATCACTACATGCCCTTGTAAAAAGTTCCTCTCCAACTTTCGTGGAGGCACCATTCGGACATTGGAAAGCTGCTATAAGGTCTCCCTGGTGTCTTCTCTTCTCCAGGCTGAACAACCCCAACTCTCTCAGCCTGTCCTCACAGCAGAGGGGCTCCAGCCCCCTCATCGTCTTCGTGGCCCTCCTCTGGCCCTCCTCCAACAGGGCCATGTCCTTCTTCTGTTGGGAACTCCACAGCTGGACGCAGTACTCCAGGTGGGGTCTCACGAGAGAAGAGCAGAGGGGCAGAGTCACCTCCCTCCACCTGCTGGTCCTGCTTCTTTGGACGCAGCCCATTATGCCGTTGGATTGCTGGCCTTCCAGCGCACACTGCCCGCTCATCTTGAGCTTCTCATCCACCAGCACCCCCAAGTCCCTCTCCTCAGGCCTCTTCTCAAGCCATTCTCTGCCCAACCTGAATTTGGGATTGGGATTGCCGTGACCCACGTGCATGACCTTGCGCTTGGCCTGCTTGAACTTCACGAGGTTTACATGGGCCCTCCTGCCAGGCCTCTCCAGGTCCTTCTGGATGGCATCCCTTCCCTCCAGCATGTCAACCGCACCACACACCTTGGTCTCATCGGCAAACTTGCTGAGGGTGCACTCAATCATAGAAGCATAGAATTGCTGAGGTTGGAAGGGACCTTTAAGATCATCAAGTCCAACCTTTAGCCTACCCTGACAAAAGCCACTTCTAAACCATGTCCCTAAGTGCCCCATCTACCCTTTTTTTAAACACCTCCAGGGATGGTGAATCCACCACCTCCCTGGGCAGCCTATTCCAATGTTTAATAACCCTTTCAGTGAAAAAGTGTTTCCTAATATCCAATCTAAACCTCCCCTGACATAACTTGAACCCGTTTCCTCTCGTCCTATCACTTGTCACCAGGGAGAAGAGGTCAGCCCCCATCTCTCTACAACCTCCTTTCAGGTAGTTGTCGAGGCTGATAAGGTCTCCCCTCAGCCTCCTCTTCTCCAGGCTAAACAACCCCAGCTCCCTCAGTCGTTCTTCATAAGGTTTGTCCTCCAGACCCCTCACCAGCTTTGTAGCCCTTCTCTGGACACCCTCCAACACCTCAATGTCCCTCTTGTAGCGAGGGGCCCAAAACTGAATGCAGTACTCGAGGTGGGGCCTCACCAGTGCCGAGTACAGGGGGGATGATCACTTCCCTAGTCCAGCTCACCACACTATTCCTGATACAGGCTAGGATGCTGTTGGCCTTCTTGGCCACCTGGCCACACTGCTGGCTCATATTCAGCCGGCTGTCCACAAACACCCCCAGGTCCTTTTCTGCCGGGCTGCTTTCGAGCCACTCTGCCCCAATCCTGTAGCGCTGCATGGGGTTGTTGTGACCCAAGTGCAGGACCCGGCACTTGGCCTTGTTGAACCTCATACCATTGGTCTCAGGACATCGGTCCAGCCTGTCCAGATCCCTCTGCAGAGCCAACCTACCCTCAAGCAGATCAACACGCCCGCACAGTGTAGTGTCATCTGCGAACTTACTGAGGGTGCATTCGATCCCTTCATCCAGATCATTGATAAAGATATTAAAGAGAACCGGCCGCAGCACCGAGCCCTGGGGGACACCACATGTGACTGGACACCAACTGGATTGAACTCCATTTACCACCACTCTCTGGGCACAGCCATCCAGACAGTTTTTTACCCAGCAAAGAGTACACCTGTCTAGGCCACGAGCAGCCAGTTTCTCCAGGAGAATGCTGTGGGAAACAGTGTCAAGCGCTTTGCAAAACTCCAAGTAGATAACATCCACAGCTTTTCCCTCATCCACTAAGTGGGTCACCTTATCATAGAAGGATATTAGGTTTGATAGGCATCACCTGCCCTTCACAAACCCATGCTGACTGGGCCTGATCACCCTGTTCTCCTACATGTGCCATGTCATGGCACCGAGGAGGATCTGTTCCATGACCTTCCCAGGCACCGAGGTCACACTGACCGGCCTGTAGTTCCCCGGATCCTCCTTCCGGCCCTTCTTGTGGATGGCTGTCACATTGCCGACCTCCCCGGTTCTCCAGGACTGCTCATAAATGATGCAAAGTGGCCTGGCGAGCACTTCCGCCAGCTCTTTCGTACTGTCCATGGCACCGACAAAGACGTTAAACAGCACCGCTCCCAGTACCGACTCCTGAGGAACGTCACTCCTCACTGCTCACCGCTTGGACATCAAACCCTTAATCAAAAGCCTTCGAGTGCGGCCATCCATCCAGTTCCTTATCCTCCGAGTGCTCCATTGGTCAAATCCATGTCGCTCCAATTTCGGGACCAGCATGTTGTGTGGGACAGTGTCAGACGCTTTGCACATGTCCAGGTACATGACGTCTTTTGCTCTTCCCTTATCCACCAACACTGTAACCCTGTCAGAGAACACCACCAAATTTGTCAGGCTTGACTTGCCCTTGCTGAAGCCATGTTGACTGTCACCGATCACCTCCAAATATTCCATGTGACTTAGCAGAGTTTCCAGGAGGATCTGCTCCATGATCCTGCTGGGCACAGAGGTAAAACTGACCGGCCCGTAAATCCCCGCATCTTCCTTGTTTCTTATTTGAAAGATGGGCGTCACGGTACCCCTTTTCCAAACAGTGCGAACTTCATCCACAGCCTTTCCCTCATCCATCCACTCAGAGGGTCCCCTTGACAAAGAAGGAGATCAGAGTGGTCAGGCAGGACCTGCCCCTCATAAAGCCATGCCGACCTCTCATACGGTTTGTCTGCGTCTGCTGAATGCCTTGAAGAATGCCAATAAAACCAAGTCTTTGGCCTCTAAGACTGGCAATTAAAAGCTTCCACCAGGGGCCAACTGGACACGTCCTCAAGATGGGGCCATGAAAATGGAGAATTAGGGAAAAGAAAAGACACCCCACCTCATGACTCACCAGGCTGTGGCATGCAAGAGCTGCTTGCTGAAAAAACACTCTCGTGCGCAAAGCCTGTCCCGCTCCCCCACGACCAGTATAAAAGGTGGCCCAGCGCCTCTCTCCCTCACACACTTCTCCCCACGCCTTATCCTCCACCCACAACAAGGTGAGTCTCAACCCCATGACCCTCCTTCTCCTCGCACACCTGGCCCCTCTCCTCCACCATGCTCTGCCCACAGCCTCAACAGCCCTCACGCCTCCTTACTGCCACGCTCCCCACAGCCCCACAACAGCCCTCCACACTCCCTCGCCCTCCTCCAACACTGACCCTCACACCCCCACCACCCTCACCTTTCTCAAAACCCTCTCTTCCAGGGAAACTCCACACCACACACATGGCCTGCAATGACCTCTGCCGCCCCTGTGGGCCCACCCCGCTGGCTAACAGCTGCAACGAGCCCTGTGTCAGGCAGTGTGAGGCCTCCCGCATCGTCATCCAGCCCCCCACTGTAGTGGTCACCCTGCCAGGACCCATTCTCACCTCCTTCCCCCAGAGCACCTTTGTCGGATCCTCCGCATCCGCTGCCGTGGGCAATGAACTCAGCGCCCAGGGAGTGCCCGTCTCCTCTGGCGGCTTCAGCTTCGGCTACGGCTATGGCTTGGGAGGCCTGGGCTGCTACGGTGGCAGAAGAGGCTGCTACCCCTGCTAAGGGCCCTCACCACCACCCCTGACAACAACCACCCACACCATGGAAGACATGGCATGGATTGAGGAGGCAACTCAAGCATGTTCTGGCACATGGCTTCACCATCCACAGCTCCTCCTCTCAGGGCACCAAGCAAGGAAGCAGGGAAGGGGCCAACCCAGACTGTCTGCAACCATGGCCCATGTACCTCCTCCTCTTCTAACACTTCCTTCTTTCCATCGCCCCTTCTGTTACTTTCACGACTCTCCGCTGCAAGCACTTGCTGAAGAAGCAAATACCACACGGGACCTCCAGGGTGCCGCTCCTAACTGCAGGCCAGGAAGACCTTGATGCTCTGGCAAGACCTAGCTCACACAGGGGACCTTGGATGATGGTCACCCTACCTGCAACTCAGACGGTCTCTCTCGCACTTAGCGTTTCTACCTTTGAACTTCTCTCTTCCCTCAATAAAGTTCTTCTGCATCCCAGCCTAAGACGCCTCCTCTTCCTTTCTTCTAACAAGGTTCTTCCAACCTCACCCAACACGAAGGCAGGGCTACAGTGCCCATCGGGGTGGGTGCAAGAGGGCCACCGGACCGGTCTTAGGAACTATGGCCCCAGCAACAGCAACTGCACAACAGAGGGGGCTTCCAGAACCTCACACAAGCCCTTCACTTAACAAAAGAAAGCCTTGGGCAACCTCACGCACTTCTACTCATGCCTCCAATGAAAGCTCCTCATGGCAGTACGCACTTCACCAGCTCTCTTCCCCAGCATGACCCTCTGGCCAACACAGCAGGCAGAGTCACAGAAAACAGAATCCTTGACTGCACAAGGAACCTCTGGAGATAACCTCATTACACCCGACCTTCTCAGCGTGGTCAGATTGAGCACGCTGTTCAGCACCAGATCCAGTCAGCTCTTCAGTTTCTACATGATGGAGACTCCAACACCTCTCTGCGCAACCGCTTCCACTCTTGGACCACCCTCCCACGGAAAAAGCCTTGCCTTCTCTTCCAAGGAAATGGCACGTCTTTTCAGCTTTCTCCATTCACCCTTGCCCTGTCTGACTCCCCTCTCCTCATTCCCTCCTGACATGGCTGCAGCTGGGATAGAGTTGACTTGCTCAGCAGCTGGTAGAGTGCTAGGTTTTGTGTTTGCGATGAGAATGGCGTTGAGAGCCCACTAATGGTTTTTGGTTGTTGCTAAGCACTCAAGGGCTTTTCTGCTCTTCACACCACCCCGCCACCAAGTAGGCTGGGCGTACAGAAAAAGCTGGGAGGTGAGGCGGCCGGTACAGCTGACCCCAGCTGACCAAAGGCATAGCCCATGCCACATGAGAGCACAGTGAGGGAAGAAAGAAGCGGGGAATGTTCAGAGTTATGGCATTTGTCTTCCAAGTAACCGTTATGTCTCATGGAGCCCTTCTTTCCTGGAGACGGCTGAACGCCTGCCTGCCTCGGGAAGTAGTGAAGGAACTCCTTCTTTTGCTTTGCTTGCTTGTGCATCTTTTGCTTTACTTATTAAACTGACATCTCAACGCACAAATTTTTTCACTTTTCCTCTTCGGATTCTCTTTCCCAGCCTGTTGTAGTGGGGAGTGTGCAAGTGGCTGCATGGTTCAGATTGCTGGCTGGCGTGAAACCAAGACACCTCCCATCCGGGATTTAGAGACATTGATGACATCTCCCCTACGCGGCCTTTTCTCCTGGCTGAAGAAACTCCCAGCTCTCTCAGCTTCTCCTCAAGGGAAGGATGCTGCAGTCCCTTCAGCGTCTTGGTGGCCCTGCACTCGACTTGCTCCACCACATCCATGGCCTTCAAAAACTCACAGAATCACTGAGGTTGGGAAAGACACTTAAGATCACTGATTCCATCCCTTAACCTAACCCTACCAAGTACCCCACTAAAGCAAGTCCCTTGGGGCCAAGTCTACTGTCTTCTAGATACCTCCAGGGCTGGTGACTCAAACGCTTCCCTGGGAAGCCTATTCCAGTGCTTGACAACCATTTCAGTGAAGACATTTTTCACCAGTGCCCATTACAGGGGGACGATCACTTCCATAGTCCTCCTGGACTCATGACTTTTGATACAGGCCACGATGCTACTGGCCGCCTTGGGCTCCAGGGCACACTGCTGGCTCATACTCAGCTGGCTGTCAAACAACACCCCCAGCTCCTTTTCCAACGGGCAGCTTTCCAGCCGCTCTTCCCCAAGCCTGTCGTGTTGCATGGGGTTCTTGTGACCCAAGTGCAGGACCCGGCACTTAGCTTTTCTGAACCCCACACCACTGGCCTCCTCCCATCGATCCATCCTGTCCACATCGCTCTCTAAAGCGTCTTACCCTCAATCAGATCCACACACTCACCCAACTTGGTGTTGCCTGCAAACATTCTGAGGGTGCACTCGACCCTCTCGTCCAGGTCGTTCGTAAAGATACTAAAGAGAACCGGCCCCAGTACTCAGCCCTGGCGAACACCACCTGTGGTGGCAACAATCTGGATTTACCTCCATTCACCTCTATGGGCCTGGCCATCCAGCCCGTTTGTTAGCCAGCGAAGTGTACGCCCGTCAGAGCCATGAGCAGGCAGTTTCTGCAGGAGAACACTCTGGGAAACAGTGTCAACGGCTTTACTAAAGTCCAGTTAACAACATCCACAGCCCTTCACTCATCTACCCACTAAGCGTGTCCCCTTGACATAGAAGGAGATCAGGTTAGGCAAGCAGGACCTGCCCTTCATAAACCCATGCTGGCTGGGCCTCATCACCTGGTTGGCCTCTATGTGCCATACGAAGGCAATCAAGATGATTAGCTCCATAACATTTCCCAGCTCCCAGGTCAGAAAGACAGACCTTTCTCTCAGCTACAAACTTACAAGCAATGGGGGCATCAAAGTGCCCACAGGGCACATCAACAGGGTGTGGCAGGCCTAAAGACAGGCTTAGCCAGCCACAAACGTGCCACAAGATGATGTCACTGAAGATACCCCACCTCTCCTACGCCTTGGCTGTGACTGCTGAATTCCCTGACACACAGCATCCATGCACGTCCTCCAAAACACCTACTCGCACTTAAAAGCTACCACCAGGGCCAAGTGGACACATCCACAAGACGACAACATGTAAACGGAGCGTTGTGGGAAGGAAAACACACCCACCTCAGCACTTGACAGGCTGTGGCATGAAAGAGATGCTTGCTCAAAAATGCAGTCATGCACGAAATCATGGCCGCAGATCCGTACTCACGTGCTGCGTGCTTGCCTCCAACTCTCCTCAACAAGCTCCACCTTCCCTTTCTTCCCGTCACACACTGTGCAGAGAAATGGCCTCATCCATCGGCACTCGCCCCATGTGAACAACCCAAAGGCCCTGGCCCACCAGCCTCCCCTGCATGCCGATCCCACTCCCCCTCTGTCTCTTCACACACTCTCGGCCTCTCCAGGAACTCGCCTGCTTTTGCACGCTGCCTCATACACAATCATGGAGGCACTTGGGTTGGAAAAGACCCTGAACAATCTTGACACCGTTCACCTATGACTATGAACTTCACCAAAAAAACATCGCCCTAAGTCCCACATCTACACGTCTTGTCATCACCTCCAGGGATGGTGATTCAACCACTTCCCGGAGGAGCCTCTTCCAGTGCTTCATAACCCTGCTGGGGATGACATTTTTCCCAGCATCCAAACTGAGCATCCCTATGCACCCTTTAAAGACGTTAATTCTTCTCCTATCACTTGTTACTCAGGATAAGAGACTGACATCTCTTCACCTCCTGACATCGCTTCACCTGCGATAGAGTTGACTTTCTCACTGGCAGCTGGTAGACGGCTAGGTTGTGCATGTGGGATGAGAATGGCGTTGAGAGCCCACTACTCTTCCTGGTTGTTGCTAAGCGCTCAAGGCCTTTTCTGCTCCTCACACTGCCCTGCCAGCGAGTAGGCTGGGAGTGCACAAAAGGCTGGGAAGTGACACGGCCAGGACAGCTGACCCCAACTGACCAAAGGATAGTCCATGCCAGGTGAAGGCGTGCTCGGTATGTAATGCATGGCAAAGATGAAAGAACAGTGTAATGAACGGACGTACGGCGTTTGTCTTTCCAAATAACTGATGTGCATCATGGAGCCCTTCTTTCCTGGAGACATGGCTGAACACCTGCATTCCAATGGGAAGTATTCAAAGAATTCCTTGGTTTCTTTGATGCCACTCATGGCTTTTGCTCTACCTACAGAACTATTTCTACCTCAGCACACGCATTTTTTCACTTTTCCTCTTCTGATTCTCTTCCCCATCCTGCCGAGGGGGAAGCGAGCGAGCGGCTGCATGGTTCTCAATGCTCGCTGGGTTTGCACCACTGAAACTCCCATCTGGGATTTAGAGACATTGATGACAGCTCATCAATGAACGTGGCCTTGCCTCCTGGCTGAGAAACCTCCCAGCTCTCTCTGCTTCTCCTCAATGAAGGATGCTTCAGTCCCTTCAGCATCTGGGTGGCCCTGCACTCCCCTTGCTCCACTAAGTCCATGGCCTTCCAGAAATCACAGAATCATTGAGGTTGTGTTTTGGGGGAATGCCAGCTGGCAACAAAGAACCATGCGGCCACTCCTTCACCGCCCCCACAGCTGCGGGATGTGGGGGAGAATCGGAAGAAAGAGGGAAAACTCACGGCTTGAGATAAAGGCAGTTTAACAGAACAACAGACGATAGAGGAAATCAAGAACAACAGAACTTACAGAGGAATGTACAAAAAACGATTGTGACTCAACCTTTTCCCTGGCCAGCCTCTTCCAGCACTTCACAACCCTGTCGGAGAAGACATTTTTCATATGATCAACCCAGAGTCTCACTTGGTGAAAAATGAGGCCATTTCCTCTTGTCCTATCACCTGAAACACGCCACGATGCTACTGGCCTTCTTGGACACCAGGGCACACTGCTTGCTCATACTCAGCTGGCTGTCAAACAACACCCCCAGCTCCTTTTTCACCGGGCAGCTCTCCAGCCGCTCTTCCCTGAGCCTGTAGCGTTACAAGGAGTTGTTGTGACCCAAGTGCAGGACCCAGCACTTGTTGAACCTCATACCATTGGCCTCAGCCACTTGATCCAGCTTGTCCACATCCAACTTGTACATTGAGAGAAAGACAGTTTAATAAGGAGAGCAAAAGCTGTTCACGCAAACAAAGCAAATCAAGGAATTCCTTCACTACTTCCCATGGGCAGGCAGGAGTTCAGCTGCCTGCAGGAAAGCAGGGCTCCATGATGCGTGATGTTTCTTGGGAAGACCAATGCCATAACTCCAAGAGTGCCTCCCGCCTTCTTTGTTCTTCCCCCAGCATTATGTATTGAGCATAATGTCGTACGGCACGGACTATCCCTTTGGTGAGTTCTGGTCAGCTGTGCTGGCTGTGTCTCCTCCCAGCTTTTTGTGCCCTCCCAGCCTACTTGCTGGCAGGGTGGTGTGAGGAGCAGAAAAGGCCTTGAGTGCTTAGCAAGAACTAAAAACAGTAGTGGGCTGTCAATAGCATTCTCATCCCAAATGCAAAACAGAGCACCCTACCAGCTGCCAGGAAGGGAGTCACTTCTATCCCAGCTGAAACCTTACTAAGGAGGGAATGAGGAGAGGGGAGTCAGACTCTTCTCTCAGGTGCCCACAACCAGGGCAAGTGATGATGGAGAAAGATGAAAAGAGGCGCCTTTTCCTTGGAAGAGAAGGCATGCTGTTTTCAGCGTGAGTGTGGTCAAAGATTGGAACCGGTTGCGCAGAGAGGCGTTGGAACCTCCGTCCTTGGAAATACTGAAGACCTGAGTGGACATGGTTGCGGAGAGCCTGCTTGAGCTGACACTGTTTGAGCAGGTTCGGTTGAAGTAGAGGATGTCCAGAGGATCCTTGGGCAGTCAATGATTCTCGTTGCTGTGATTCTGCCTGCTGTGCTGGCCACAGGGTCATGCTGGGGAAGAGAGCTGGCAAAGTGTGTGCTGCCATGGGGAGCTTGTGTCAGAGGCTGCAGTAGAAGTGCATTAGCATGTGCAAGCCTTTGTTTGGTCAAGTGAAGGGCTTGTGTCACGTTCTGGAAACCGCCCTGTGCTGCTCTGTGCTGCTGTTGTAGCTGGGGACATACTTCCTAAGAGAGGTCCTCTTCCCTTTTTACACCCACTGTGATGGTGCGTGGAGCCCTGTCACTGTGCCGGCTGCAGTTGGGAGCAACTGGAGACAAGTGTCCTGGTTTGAGGTAAAACAGAACCAATTTTCTGGTTTGTATTTTTACGTTTTAGCTGGGCCTCTTCTAACTGACTAAACCGGGAAATTAACAGCATATTGTTTAGAAAGTGTTCACTCTCACTGAGTGACAAGACCTGATTATACCAAGGAATGGTACGCAGAGACGCTCTCGCTTAGACTTATTCCTATAACAAGCGAGGTCAGCTAACTTCGTTATTTGCCTCGTTAGAGGGTCAGAAGTGGAAAAGCATAGAAGGGTGACACCTGTAAGGAGGAGCGGACAGGACAGGTCCTCTTATCTCTTCCTCTCCTCTCTTTGGGAAGGGGGGACATCTGTCATTGTGATTGGCCAATCCGCCCAAAACCACGGAAGGAGAAAGCGAAGGCGTCTCAGTTTTGGATGCAGGAGAACTTTATTGAGGCAAAGCAGTGCACAGGCAGGAATGCCAAGTGGAAGGGAGCCAGTCTGAGCTGCAGGTAGGCTGACCTTCATTCGAGGTCGCTTGTGAGAGAAGATCTTGCCAGAGCATCAAGGTCTTCCTGGCTGGGAGGGGAAATGGCACCCTGGAGGTCTTTGAGTTGTCAGCAAGTGTTTGCAGCAGAGTGTAGTGGACATAGCCGAAGGGGCGATGCAAAGAAGGAAGTGGGAGAAGAGGAGGAGGTACATGGGCCATGGTTGCAGACAGCTTGGGCTTGCCCCTTCCCTCCTCCCTTGCTTGCTGTCTTGAGAGGAGGAGCCATGGACGATACAATCCTGTGCCAGCAACTACCTAGAAGTGCGTCTTCAATGCAAGCCGTGGCTTGTGCCAGGGTGGCTGGTGCCAGGGTTAGTGGCGATGGCCCTTAGCAGGGGTAGCAGCCTCTTCTGCCACCGTAGCAGCCAAGGCCTCCCAAGCCATAGCCGTAGCCGAAGCCGAAACCGCCAGAGGAGATGGGCACTCCCTGGGCGCTGAGTTCATTGCCCACGGCAGCGGATGCAGAGGATCCGACAAAGGTGCTCTGAGGGAAGGAGGTGAGGATGGGTCCTGGCAGGGTGACCTGCACGGCGGGAGGCTGGATGACGACGCGGGAGGCCTCGCACTGCCTGACGCAGGGCTCGTTGCAGCTGTTAGCCAGCGGGGTGGGTCCGCAGGGTCCGCAGAGGTCATTGCAGGCCATGTCTGTGGTGTGGAGGATGCCTGGAAGAGAGGGTGCTGAGAAAGGTGAGGGTCATGGGCATGTGAGGGTCAGTGTTGGAAGAGGACGAGGGAGTGTGGAGGGCTGGTGTGGGGCTGTGGGGAGCGTGACAGAGTGGAGGCGTGAGGGCTGCTGAGGCTGTGGGCACAGCATGGTGGAGGAGAGGGGCCAGGTGGGTGAGGAGAAGGAGGGTCAGGGGGTTGAGGCTCACCTTGTTGAGGGTGGAGGAGAAGGCGTGAGGAGAAGTGTGTGAGGGAGAGAGGCACTGGGCCGGCTTTTATGCTGGTCCTGGAGGGGCGGGACAGGCTTGGTGCATGACTTTTTTTTCACCAAGCAGCTCTTGCATGGTACAGGCACTCAAGTAATGACATGGGGTGTGTCTTCCTTCCCACAACAGTCCCTTTTCATGTCATCCTCTTGAGGTCGTCTCCATTTGGCCCTGGCAGCAGCTTCTAAGTGAGTGTAGGTAGTTGGGAGGGTTTGGATGGATGCTGTGTCACGGAATTCAGCAGACGCCACCAAAGCATAGAGAGGTCGGGTGTCTTCAGTGAGGTCATCCCACGGCAGTCCTGTGGTGTGGTTTGTGGTTGCGTTTTGAAGAGGGGGCCTCATTTTCTTGCAGCCCTGCCAGGGTGGTTGAAACTTTGATGGTGTTGCAGGCGTGAGGTGCTGCCCCTTCCATGGCATTCGCTCCCTCCCTGCGCTGCTGCCAGCTCACTCAGCCTGTCTTTAGGCCTGGCCTTTCTCCCTGCATGTGTTCTGTGGGTGTCTTAGTGCTTCTCTTGTTTGAGGGCTTGGTACAAAAGCGTTTTACAAAGCATGAGGGAAAGGCCGTGGATGTTGGTAACCTGGGCTTTAGAAAAGTCTTTCATGCCATTTCCCACAGCATTCTGCTGGAGAAACTGCCGGCTTATGCCTCGGATCGGGGTCCAGAAAACCAAATCTTCATGAGGCGTCCTGTTTTCTTGGGAATAGAAACCTCATAACACCAAACGTCCACCTGTTCTTTCTTCTTCCCCAGCATTTTATACTGAGCATGATGTCATATGGCATGGACTATCCTTTTGGTCAGCTAGGGTCAGCTGTATGGGCCATGTCACCTCCAAAGTTCTTGCGCACTGCCAGCCTACTTGCTGGTTGGGCGGTATGAGGAGCAGAAAAAGCCTTGAGTACTTACAACAACCAAAACCTCTAATGGGCTGTTGACAGCATTCTCACCCCAAATGCAAGGGAGTCGGACTCTTCCCATGGGCACCCACGGCCAGGGAATGTGTTAATGGAGAAAGATGAAAAGTTGTGCCATTTCCTTGGAAGAGGAGGCAAGCCTTTTTCAGCATGAGGCTGGTCAAGCAGTGGGAAAAAGATTGCACTGGGAGGTGTTGGAGTCTCCATCCTTGGAGATAGTGAAAACCTGACTGGATGTGGTCCTGTAGAGCCTGCTGGAGGCGACCCCTTTGAGAAGTTTGGGTTGAAGTAGATGATGTCCAGAGGTTCCTTATGCAGTCGATGATTCTGTTTGCTGTGATTCTGCCTGCTGTGCTGGCCAAGGGGTGGTGCTGGGGGAGAGAGTTAGTGAAGCGTGTGCTGCCATGGGGAGCCTTTGTCAGAATGGTGGTTCAAAGTGCCTTAGTATTGCAAAGGCTTTGTTTGGTCAAGTGGAGGGCTTGTGTCAGGTTCTGGAAGCCCCCCTGTGCTGCCCTGTGCTGCTGTTCTTGGGGACATACTTCCTAAGAGGGGTCCTGTAGCCCTTTTCGCACTCACGCCAGTTGCCTCCCGAGCCCTGGCTTTGTGTTGCATGAGGTTGGAAGAGCCTTGGGAAAAGAAAGGAAGTGGAGGCATCTCATGCTGGGATGCAGAACTTTAACGAGTTTATTGCCAAAAGACCTGCTCCAGCACTGGTTTCTCTCCATGGGATCAAAGCCTCCTTTGGGAATCCACCTGCTTCGGCGGGGGTTCCTCCACAGGCTCTAGGTAGATATCTGCTCCACCATTGACCGCCATGGGCTGCATATCTACAACATGCTTGACCATGGTCTTCAAAACGAGATGCAGGGAAATCTCTGCTCCAGTGCCTGGAGCACCTCCTCCCACTACGTCTTCACTGACCTTGGGGCAGCGCCGAATGCCTGGCACCCCTCCAAAGCCCAGGCCAGCCTGTCAAGCCAGCCCCCTATTCACAACGCAACCACAAACCACACCACACAACTGACACAAAATGACCTCACTTATGACACACCACCTCTGGTATGCTTTGGCCATGTCTCCTGAATACCCTGAAACGCTGCATGCATGCACATCCCTCAAACTACTTACTCTAACTTAAAAGCTGCCACTAGGGTGAGATGGACATGAGGAGAAGATGAAAAGGGGCTGTTATGGTAAGGAAAACGCAACGCACATCATTCCTTGAGTGGCTGCAGCACGGAATGACTCATTGCTGAAAAACACCGTCATGCGCCAAGCCTGTCCCGCCCCTCCACGACCAGCATAAAAGCAGGACCAGCGCCTCTCTCCCTCACACACTTCTCCTCACGCCTTATCCTCCACCCTCGACAAGGTGAGTCTCAACCCCATGACCCTCCTTCTTCTCAACCACCTGGCCCCTCTCCTCCACCACGCTCTGCCCACAGCCTCAACAGCCCTCACGCCTCCCCACTGCCACGCTCCCCACAGCACCACAACAGCCCTCCACACTCCCTCGCCCTCCTCCAACACCGATCCTCACACCCCCACCACCCTCACCTTTCTCAACACCCTCTCTTCCAGGGAAACTCCACACCACACACATGGCCTGCAACAACCTCTGCAGCCCCTGCGGACCCACCCCGCTGGCTAACAGCTGCAACGAGCCCTGCGTCAGGCAGTGCGAGGCCTCCCGCGTCGTCATCCAGCCTTCCACCGTGCAGGTCACCCTGCCAGGACCCATTCTCAGCTCCTTCCCCCAGAGCACCTTTGTCGGATCCTCCGCATCCGCTGCCGTGGGCAATGAACTCAGCGCCCAGGGAGTGCCCATCTCCTCCGGCGGCTTCGGCTTCGGCTACGGCTACGGCTTGGGAGGCCTTGGCTGCTACGGTGGCAGAAGAGGCTGCTACCCCTGCTAAGGGCCATCGCCACCACCCCTCGTAGCTGATCTCTCTCTTGCAGGGGACTTTGGTTGATGGTTGCCCTACTAATACCTCAGACCATCTCCCTTCCCCGTAGCACCTCTGCCTTTGCAATCTTTTCCCTCAATAAAGTTCTCTTGCATCTCAGCCTCAAACGCCTCCACTTCCTTTCCTCTCACAAGGCTCTTTCAACCTCACCCAACACAAGGCCAGGGCTACAGAGACCATCGGGGTGGGTGGAAAAGGGCTAGAAGACCTCTCGTAGGAACTATGGCCCCAGCAACAACAACAGCACAGGGCAGCACGGCGAAGCTCCCAGAACCTTACACAAGCCCTTCACTTGCCCAAACAAAGTCTTGCACATAATAATCACAGAATCACAGAATCTTACTGGTTGGAAGGGACCTCTGAGATCATCGAGTCCAACCACACAAAAAAAAAAAAAAAAAAGCACCCACCTACTAAACTCCACACCCACAACCCCACACACAACATCCCACCACAAACCAATAATCTTGGGCACTAGAGCATGCCCTGAAGAGCCATGTCTACACATTTCTTAAATACCTCCAGGGATGGTGACTCCACCACCTCCCTGGGCAGGCTGTTCCAGTGCCTGACCACTCTTTCAGTAAAGTAATTCTTCCTAATATCTAATCTAAATCTCCCTTGCCGCAGCTTCATACCATTTCCTCTGGTCCTGTCGCTATTCCCTTGGGAGAAGAGGCCAACTCCTGCCTCTCTACAGTTTCCTTTCAGGTAGCTGTAGAGGGCAATGAGGTCTCCCCTCAGCCTCCTCTTCTCCAAACTAAACATGCCCAGCTCCCTCAGCCTCTCCTCACAGGACTTGTTCTCCAGACCCCTCACCAGCTTGGTGACTCTCCTCTGGACACACTCCAGCACTTCAATGTCTTTCCTGTAGTGAGGGGCCCAAAACTGAACACAGTACTCGAGGTGAGGCCTCACCAGTGCCGAGTACAGAGGCACGATGACTTCCCTACTCCTGCTGGCCACGCTATTCCTGATACAAGCCAGGATGCCATTGGCCCTCTTGGCCACCTGGCCACACTGCTGGCTCATGTTAAGCCGGCTGTCCACTAACACTCCCAGGTCCTTTTCTGCCGGGCAGCTTTCCAGCCACTCTTCCCCAAGCCTGTAGCGTTGCCCAGGGTTGTTGTGACCAAAATGCAGGACCCGGCACCTGGCCTTAGTAAACCTCATCCCATTGGCCTTGGCCCATTGATCCAACCTGTCTAGATCCCTCTGTAAAGCCTTCCGACCCTCAAGCAGATCAACACTCCCACCTAGTTTGGTGTCATCCGCAAACTTACTGAGGGTGCATTCAATCCCCTTGTCTAGATCATCAATAAAGATATTGAACAAGACTGGCCCCAAGACTGAGCCCTGAGGGACACCACTGATGACCGGCCGCCAACCAGATTTTGCTCCATTAAGCACAACTCTCTGGGCACGGCCATCCAGCCAGTTTTTTATCCAGCGGAGGGTACACTTGTCTATGCCATGATTCTCCAGTTTCTCCAGGAGAATGCCGTGGGGGACGGTGTCGAAGGCCTTACCAAAGTCCAGGTAGACAACATCCACAGCCTTGCCCTCATCGAGAAAGCGGGTCACATGGTCATAGAAAGAGATCAAGTTGGTCAGGCAGGACCTCCCTTTCCTAAACCCATGCTGGCTGGCCCTGATCCCTTGGCTGCCCTGCACTTGCCTTGAGAGCTCACTCAAGATGATCCTCTCCATGATCTTTCCCGCTACAGAGGTCAGGCTGACAGGCCTGTAGTTTCCGGGATCCTCCTTCCGGCCCTTCTTGCAGATGGGCGTCACATTGGCCACCCTCCAGTCATCTGGCACCTCTCCTGTTGACCAGGATTGTTGATAGATAATGGAGAGAGGCTTGGTGAGCTCTCCTGCCAGCTCCCTGAGAACTTTTGGGTGAATCCCGCCCGGCCCCATAGACTTATGCATGTCCAGGTGCAAAAGCAAATCATTAACTACTTCCTCCTGGATTACAGGGGAGTTGTCCTGTTCTCCGTTCTTATCTTCCAGCCCAAGAAGCTGAACACCCTGGGGGTAGCTGGTCTGACTATTAAAGACAGAGGCAAAGAAGGCATTAAGTATCTCAGCCTTCTCCTCGTCCTTGGTTGCAAGGTTTCCCCCCGCATCCAGTAAGGGATGGACATTCTCTGTCACTCTCTTTTTGTTGATGTATTTATAGAAACTTCTTTTGTTGTCCCTTATGTTAATTGCCAGGTTGAGTTCCAGCTGGGCTTTTGCCTTCCTGATTTTTTCTCTGTATGACCTAACACGATCTCTGTACTCCTCCTGAGTTGCCTGTCCCCTCTTCCAAAGGTGGTAAACCTTCCTTTTTTCCTTAAGTCCCATCAAGAGCTCTTTGTTCATCCAGGCCGGCCATTTTCCCCGCCCTTTAATTGTGCGCCTCATGGGGACAGCCTGCTCCTGGGCCTTTAGGATTTCCCTCTTAAAGAGCATCCAGCCTTCCTGGGCTCCTTTGTCTCTCAGGACTACCTCCCACGGGACTCTCCCAACCAGGGTTCTGAGCAGGCTAAAGTCTGCCCACCGGAAGTCCAAGATGGAGGTTTTGTTAACCCCCTTCCTTACCTCACTATGGATGGAAAACTTAACCATTTCATGGTCACTAAGCCCAAGACGGCCTCCGACCTCCACGTCCCCCACTAGCCCTTCTTTGTTTGTGAACAGTAGGTCTAGCAAGGCACCTCCCCTGGTAGGCTCACCTACCATTTGTGTCAGGAAGTTATCCTCCATACACTCGAGGAACCTCCTAGCCTGCCTGCTCTCTGCTGTGTTATATTTCCAGCAGATGTCTGGTAAGTTGAAGTCCCCAACTAGAACAAGGGCTGGCGTTTGCGAGACTGCAGCCAGCCGCTTATAGAATACCTCATCAACCTGCTCATCCTGGTTGGGTGGTCTATAGCAGACTCCCAGCACAAAATCACCTTTGTTAGCCTTCCCTTTCACCCTTACCCATAAACACTCAACTTCTTCATCACTGGAGTCTATCTCTATAGAGTCAAACAACTCCCTAATGTACAGAGCCACACACCCCTCCCTCCTTCCTTGCCTATTCCTTCTGAAGAACTTATAGCCACTCATTGCAGCATTCCAGTCATGACCATCATCCCACCACGTTTCCGTGATGGTGACTATGTCGCAGTTGTCCTGCTGCACAATGGCGTATAGCTCATCCTGTTTGTTGCCCATGCTACGTGCATTAGCGTAGATGCACTTGACCTGGGCTACTGATTTCACCCCCATCTTTGGCCCTTGACACTCCGGTTCATTACCAGCAGGCCTGGTTTTATCCCCTTCCCCCTTAACTTTCGGCTTAAAGCTCTGTCCATGAGCTTTGTTAACTCTTAGCCTAGTACCCTTTTCCCCTTCTAGGAAAGGGTTTTCCCAATGTTCTCTAGCAGTAATTTCTAAACATCTATCACCTTTCTCTGATGAAATGTCAGAGTGGGAGTCCTCACTAATGTGGTCTCCTTCAAAGCATGGCATGCTTTCCTAAGGTTTAATCTTGACAGGCCCAGTTATCTCCCCTTCCCCCCTCATAGCTAGTTTAAAGACCGGTCAATGAGCCCTGCTAACTCCTGCCCCAAAATTCTTTTCCCCCTCTGCACTTCGAACCAACCTTCTGGCACAAGCTCCCCATGGCAGCACACACTTCACCAACTCTCTTCCCCAATACGACCCCCTGGCCACCACAACAGGTAGAATCACAACAAACTGAATCTTTGCATGAGGATCTGGACACCATCTACTTCCACCCAGTCTGCCCACACGGGCTCAGCTGGAGCACCTTGTTCAGCACCATGTCCAGTCAGGTGTTCAGTATCTCCAAGCATGCAGTCTCCAACACTCCTCTGAAGAAATGGTTCCCCTTCTTAACCACCTTCACACTGAAAAAGCCTTGCCTTCTCTTCCAAAGAAATGGCATGTCTTTTCATCTTTCTCCGTTCACACTTGCCCTGGCCATGGGCACCCTGAGAAGAGTCTCACTCCCCTGTCCTCATTCCCTCTTCTCATCGGTTCACCTGGGATACAGTTGACTTTCTCACTAGTAGCTGGTAGAGTGCTCTGTTTTGCATTTGGAATGAGAATGCCGTTGACAGCCCACTACTGTTTTCAGTTCTCGCTAAGCACTCAAGGCCTTTTTTGCTCCTCGCACCGCCCCACCAGCAAGTATGCTCGGAGTGCACAAAATGCTGAGAGGAGACACGGCCGGGACAGTTGACCAGAACTCACCAAAGGGAGAGTGCATGCCGTAGTGACGTTATGCTCAATTCATAATGCTGGGGGAAGAAGAAAGGAGGAGGGGGCACTTTGGGAGTTATGACATTTGTCATTCCAAGAAAACATCACGCATGATGAAGCCCTGCTTTCCTGCAGACGGCTGAATTCCTGCCTGCCCATGGGAGGTAGTGAAGCAATTCCTTGGTTTGCTTTGTTTGCATGCACAGCTTTTGCTTTACTTATACCGCTCTTTTTCTCAACGCACACATTTTTTCTCTTTTCCTCTTCTGATTCGCTTCCCTATGCCACCGTGGTGGAAATGAGCGAGTGGCTGTGTGGTCCTACTTGCCAGCTGGAGTTCATCTCCCATACATGCCATTCAGGATTCAGAGACATCGATGACACCTCCCCTTCAGGTCCTTGCCTCCTGGTTGATAAACCTCCCAGCTCGCTCAGCTTCTCCTCGGAGGAAGGGTGCTCCAGTCCCTTCAGCGCCTTTGTGGCTGTGCACTTGACTTGCTCCGCTATGTCCATGGCCTTCATAAACTCATAGAATCACTGGGGTTTGGAAAGACCCTTGAGATCATTGAATCCCACCCTTAATCTAACCCTACCAAGTCTACCACTAAAGTGTCCCTAAGTGCCAAGCCTACTGTCTTCTACAGACCTCCAGTGATGGTGAGTCAACCATTTCCTTGGCCAGCCTCTTCCAGTGCTTGACAAGCGCTAGCGTTGCAAGGAATTGTTGTGACCCAAGTGCAGGACCCAGCACTCAGCCTTGTTGAACTTCATAACATTGGCCTCGGCCACTTGATCCAGCCTGTCCACATCCCTCTGTAGAACCATCCACCCTCAGGCACATCAACAAACCCACCCAATATGGGTCACCAGCGAACTTAATGAGGGTGCACTCGATCCCGTCGTCCACATCGTTGATAAAGATATTAAACAGAAGTGGCCCCAATACTCAGCCTTGAGGAACACATCTTCTGACCAGCCACCACACTGAATTTAACTCCATTCGCCACAACTCTTTGGGCATGGCCACCCAAACGGTTTTTTAGGCAGTCAAGAGTATGCCCATCAGAGCCATGAGCAGGCACTTTCTGCAGCAGAATAATGTGAGAAACAGTGTCAAAGGCTTTAGTAAAGTCAGGCTTAACAACATCCACAGCCCTGCCCTCATCCACCCGCTAAGCGGCTCTCCTTGTCAAAGGACGAGATCAGGTTAGGCCAGCAGGACTCTTCATAAAGCCACGCTGACTGGGCCTCATCACCTGGGTGTCCTGTATGTGCCATGTGATGGTACTCAATATGACCAGCTCCATAACATTTCAAAGAACCAAGGTGAAGCAAAGAGGCCTTTCTCTCTTATACTTACCAACAAGAGGGGCACCAAGGCACCCACAAAACACACCCAACGGGAAAAGCCAGCCTCAAAGACAGCTGTAGTCAGCTGGGATCAAGGCCGGGATGGAGCAAATGCAGGGGAAGGGGCAGCACCTCATGACTGCCACACCATCAAAGTGCACAACAGACAGGGCTGCGAGGAAACGGGGGCCCCTCTTCGCAACACACCCACAAACCACACCACACCAGTGCCACGGCATGACCTCACTGAAAACACCCCACCTCTCCTATGCTTTAGTCCCGTCTTCTGTTCGACCTCACAAGCGACAACAAAACCAAGTCTTTGGCCTCTAATATTGGAACTTGAAAGCTGCCGGCGGTGCCAACTGGACACGTCCTCAAGTGGAGGACACGAAAAGGGAGTGATGTGGGAAGGAAATGACACCCCACCTCATTACTCGCCAGGCTGTGGCATGCAAGAGCTGCTTCCTGCAGAAAACCATCATGCGCAAAGCCTGTCCCACCCCTCCACGACCAGCATAAAAGCCGGCCCAGCGCCTCTCTCCCTCACATACTTCTCCTCACGCCTTCTCCTCCACCCTCAACAAGGTGAGCCTCAACCCCCTGACCCTCCTTCTCCTCACCCACCTGGCCCCTCTCCTCCACCACGCTCTGCCCACAGCCCCAACAGCCCTCATTCCTCCCCACCACCACACTCGCCACAACCCCACACCAGCCTCCACACTCCCTCGCCCTCCTCCAACATCGACTCTCACACCCCCACCACCCTCACCTTTCTCAACACCCTCTCTTCCAGGGAAACTCCACACCACACACATGGCCTGCAACGACCTCTGCAGCCCCTGCGGACCCACCCCGCTGGCTAACAGCTGCAACGAGCCCTGCGTCAGGCAGTGCGAGGCCTCCCGCGTCGTCATCCAGCCACCCACTGTGGTGGTCACCCTGCCAGGACCCATCCTCAGCTCCTTCCCCCAGAGCACCTTTGTCGGATCCTCTGCATCCGCTGCCGTGGGCAACGAACTCAGCGCCCAGGGAGTGCCCGTCTCCTCCGGCGGCTTCGGCTATGGCTACGGCTTTGGCTTGGGAGGCCTTGGCTGCTACAGTGGCAGAAGAGGCTGCTACCCCTGCTAAGGGCCATCGCCACCACCCCTGACACCAACCATGGCAAACTTGAACCAACAGCATGGACGGAGGACACACCTCCGGGCCCTTCCTAGCACACAGACCTGCTGGCCACGGATCATGCTCTCAAGGCACCAAGGAAACAGGGAAAGGCCAGCACCAACTGCCTGGAACCACAGCCCATGCACTTCCTCCTCTTCTCCCACTTCCTTCTTTGCATCTCCCCTTCTTCTCTGTCCACTACTCTCCGCTGAAACCACTCACGGACAAGCCAAAGCCCGCCAATGATCTCCACTATGCCACTCCCACTGCGGGCCAAGAAGACCTCGGTGCTTCGGCAAGATCTACTGCACTCAAGGGACTTCGCCTGATGCTTGCCCTACTAACACCTCAGACCATCTCCCTTCCCCTTAGCACCTCTGCCTTTGCAATCTTCTCCCTCAATAAAGTTCTCTTGCATCGCAGCCTAAGACGCCTCCACTTCCTTTCTTCTCACAAGGTTCTTCCAACCTCACCCAACACAAGGCCAGGGCTACAGAGACCATTAGGGTGCCTGGAAAAGGGCTACAGGATCTCTCTTAGGAAGTATGTCCCCAGCAAATAAAAACAGCACAGGGCAGAACAGGGGAGCTTCCAGAACCTGACGCAAGACCTTCACTTGACCAAACAAAGCTTGGACATGTTAATGCACTTCTACCCAAGACTCTCACACAAGCTCCCCATGGCAGCGTGCACTTCACAGAATCACAGAATCACAGAAACTTCAGAGTTGGAAGGGACCTCTAGAGATCATCTAGTCCAACTCCCCTGCTAAAGCAGGATTGCCTAGAGCACATTACTCAGGACTGCATCCAGGCGAGTCTTGAAAATCTCCAGAGAAGGGGACTCCACACCCTCCCTGGGCAGCCTGTTCCAGTGCTCTGTCACCCTCACTGTAAAGAAGGTTTTCCCTGTATTTGAATGGAACTTCCTATGTTCTAACTTGTGCCCGTTGCCCCTCGTCCTGTCACTGGGAACCAATGAAAAGAGTCTGGCACCATCCTCCTTCAACCCACCCTTTAGATACTTATATGCCATAATAAGGTCTTCCCTCGGCCTTCTCTTCTCCAGGCTAAAGAGTCCCAGCTCTCTCAGCCTTTCCTCGTAAGGGAGATGCTCCAGTCCCTCAATCATCTTAGTTGCCCTACGCTCGACCCGCTCCAGTACTTCCCTGTCTCTCTTGAACTGGGGAGCCCAAAACTGGATGCAGTATTCCAGTTGTGGCCTCAGCAGCACAGAGTAGAGGGGGAGAATGACCTCCTTTGACCTACTGGCCACACTCTTCCCTATGCAGCCCAGGATTCCCTTGGCCTTTTTGGCAACAAGGGCACATTGTTGGCTCATGGATAATTTCTTGTCTACACTTCAACAGCTCTCCTCCCCAGCATGACACCGTGGCCAGCACAGCAGGCAGAATCACAGCAAACACAATCATTGACTGCACAAGAAACCTCTGGAGATCATCTGCTTCAACACAGACTTCTAAAACGGGGTCATCTCGAGGAGGCTCTCCACAACCATGTCAAGTCAGCTTTTCAGTATCTCCAAGGATGGAGTCTCCAAAACCTCCCTGCACTCCCAACTCCACTACTTGACCACCCTCCCACTGAAAAAGCCTTGCCTTCTCTTCCAAGGAAATGGCAGATCTTTTCAGCTCTTGCTCTACCTATTAAACTGTCTTTATCTCAACCCATGTCTCTTTTCACTTTTATACTTCTGATTCTCTTTCCCATCCTGCCATGGCAGGAGTTAGCACGCGGCTGCGGGATCCTAGTTGCTGGCTGGGGTTCTGGAATCATAGAGTGGTTTACATTAGTAGGGACAGAATCCCAGAATCCCAGAATCCCAGAATGACAGGGGTTGGAAGGGACCTCTGGAGATCATCTAGTCCAACCCCCCTGCCAAAGCAGGGTCACTTGTTGACCACCAGCAGGTGGCACAGGAACACATCCAGGTGGGGTTTGAATGTCTCCAGAGACGGAGATGCCACACTGTCTCTGGGCACTCTCTTCCAGTGCTCTGCCACCCTCACAGGCAAGAAGTTCCTCCTCATGTTTAGATGGCACTTCCTATGTTCAAGTTTGTGTATATTACCTGAACCTTAGAGATCATCTAATTCCAACCCCCTGCCATGGGCAGGGACACCGCCCACCAGACCAGGTTGCTCAAAGCCCCACCCAGCCTGGCCTTGAACACCTCCAGGGATGGGGCCTTCCCAGCTGCCCTGTGCAACGTGTTCCAGTGTCTCACCACCCTCAGAGGGAAAAATGTATTTCTCATATCTCATTTCAATCTACCTGCATCCCGTGTGAAGCCATTACCCCTCCTCCTATCACTACGTGCCCTTGTAAAAAGTTCCTCTCCAACTTTCATGGAGGCACCATTCAGACATTGGAAAGCTGCTATAAGGTCTCCCTGGTGTCTTCTCTCCTCCAGGCTGAACAACCCCAACTCTCTCAGCCTGTCCTCACAGCAGAGGGGCTCCAGCCCCCTCATCGTCTTCGTGGCCCTCCTCTGGCCCTCCTCCAACAGGGCCATGTCCTTCTTCTGTTGGGAACTCCACAGATGGACGCAGTACTCCAGGTGGGGTCTCACGAGAGAAGAGCAGAGGGGCAGAGTCACCTCCCTCCACCTGCTGGTCCTGCTTCTTTGGACGCAGCCCATTATGCCGTTGGATTGCTGGCCTTCCAGCGCACACTGCCCGCTCATCTTGAGCTTCTCATCCACCAGCACCCCCAAGTCCCTCTCCTCAGGCCTCTTCTCAAGCCATTCTCTGCCCAACCTGAATTTGGGATTGGGATTGCCGTGACCCACGTGCATGACCTTGCGCTTGGCCTGCTTGAACTTCACGAGGTTTACATGGGCCCTCCTGCCAGGCCTCTCCAGGTCCTTCTGGATGGCATCCCTTCCCTCCAGCATGTCAACCGCACCACACACCTTGGTCTCATCGGCAAACTTGCTGAGGGTGCACTCAGTCATAGAAGCATAGAATTGCTGAGGTTGGAAGGGACCTTTAAGATCATCAAGTCCAACCTTTAACCTACCCTGACAAAAGCCACTTCTAAACCATGTCCCTAAGTGCCCCATCTACCCTTTTTTTAAACACCTCCAGGGATGGTGAATCCACCACCTCCCTGGGCAGCCTATTCCAATGTTTAATAACCCTTTCAGTGAAAAAATGTTTCCTAATATCCAATCTAAACCTCCCCTGACATAACTTGAACCCGTTTCCTCTCGTCCTATCACTTGTCACCAGGGAGAAGAGGTCAGCCCCTATCTCTCTACAACCACCTTTCAGGTAGTTGTCGAGGCTGATAAGGTCTCCCCTCAGCCTCCTCTTCTCCAGGCTAAACAAGCCCAGCTCCCTCAGTCGTTCTTCATAAGGTTTGTCCTCCAGACCCCTCACCAGCTTTGTAGCCCTTCTCTGGACACGCTCCAACACCTCAATGTCCCTCTTGTAGCGAGGGGCCCAAAACTGAACGCAGTACTCGAGGTGGGGCCTCACCAGTGCCGAGTACAGGGGGATGATCACTTCCCTAGTCCAGCTCACCACACTATTCCTGATACAGGCTAGGATGCTGTTGGCCTTCTTGGCCACCTGGCCACACTGCTGGCTCATATTCAGCTGGCTGTCCACCAACACCCCCAGGTCCTTTTCTGCCGGGCTGCTTTCAAGCCACTCTGCCCCAATCCTGTAGCGCTGCATGGGGTTGTTGTGACCCAAGTGCAGGACCCGGCACTTGGCCTTGTTGAACCTCATACCATTGGTCTCAGCCCATCGGTCCAGCCTGTCCAGATCCCTCTGCAGAGCCAACCTACCCTCAAGCAGATCAACACGTCCGCCCAGTTTAGTGTCATCTGCGAACTTACTGAGGGTGCATTCGATCCCTTCATCCAGATCATTGATAAAGATATTAAAGAGAACCGGCCGCAGCACCGAGCCCTGGGGGACACCACATGTGACCGGACACCAACTGGATTGAACTCCATTTACCACCACTCTCTGGGCACGGCCATCCAGACAGTTTTTTACCCAGCAAAGAGTACACCTGTCCAGACCACGAGCAGCCAGTTTCTCCAGGAGAATGCTGTAGGAAACAGTGTCAAGCGCTTTGCAAAAATCCAAGTAGATAACATCCACAGCGTTTCCCTCATCCACTAAGTGGGTCACCTTATCACAGAAGGATATTAGGTTTCATAGGCATCACCTGCCCTTCACAAACCCATGCTGACTGGGCCTGATCACCCTGTTCTCCTGCATGTGCCGTGTAATGGCACTGAGGAGGATCTGTTCCATGACCTTCCCAGGCACCGAGGTCACACTGACCGGCCTGTAGTTCCCCGGATCCTCCTTCCGGCCCTTCTTGTGCATGGGTGTCACATTTGCTAACCTCCAGTCAGCTGGGACCTCCCCGGTCGTCCAGGACAGCTCATAAATGATGCAAAGTGGCCTGGTGAGCACTTCCGCCAGCTCTTTCAATACCCTTGGGTGGATCCCATCTGGCCCCATAGATTTGTGCACCTCCAGGTGCTGAAGCAGGTCCCTCACCGTTTCTCTTTGGATTACAGGGGCTTCATTCTGCTCCCCATCCCTGTCTTCTAGCTCAGGGGTCTGGGTACTCAGGGAACAACTGGTCCTACTGCTGAAGACTGAGGCAAAGTGCCCAGCAGTGTGCCCAGGTGGTCAAGAAGGCCAATAGCATCCTGGCTTGTATCAGGAATAGCGTGGCCAGCAGGAGTAGGGAAGTCATTGTGCCTCTGTACTCGGCACTGGTGAGGCCTCACCTCGAGTACTGTGTTCAGTTTTGGGCCCCTCACTACAGGAAAGACATTGAAGTGCTGGAGCGTGTCCAGAGGAGAAGCACCAAGCTGGTGAGGCGTCTGGAGAACAAGTCCTATGAGGAGAGGCTGAGGGAGCTGGGCATGTTTAGTTTGGAGAAGAGGAGGCTGAGGGGAGACCTCATTGCCCTCTACAGCTACCTGAAAGGAAACTGTAGAGAGGCAGGGGTTGGCCTCTTCTCCCAAGGGAATAGCGACAGGACCAGAGGAAATGGTAGGAAGCTGCGGCAAGGGAGATTTAGATTAGATACTAGGAAGAATTACTTTACTGAAAGAGTGGTCAGGCACTGGAACAGCCTGCCCAGGGAGGTGGTGGAGTCACCATCCCTGGAGGTATTTAAGAAACGTGTAGACATGGCTCTTCAGGGCATGCTCTAGTGCCCAAGATTATTGGTTTGTGGTGGGATGTTGTGTGTGGGGTTGTGGGTGTGGAGTTTAGTAGGTGGGTGCTTTTTTTTTTTTGTGTGGTGTGTTGTGGTTTGGTTTTTTTTTTGTTTTTTTTTTTATGTGGTTGGACTCGATGATCTCAAAAGTCCCTTCCAACCAGTAAGATTCTGTGATTCTTTGATTCTGTGATTCTGTGAAAGACTGCATTAAGTACTTCAGCCTTTTCCTCATCCTTGGTCACTATGTTGCTGGCCCCATCTACTAGAGGACAGAGATAATCCTTAGTCCTCTTCTTATTGCTAATATATTTATAGAAACTACATTTGTTGTCCTTGACAACAGAAGCCAGGTTTGGTTCCAGCTGGGCTTTGGCCCTCCTGACTTTTTCCCTACATAGTTTCACTACCTCTTTGTAGTCCTCTTGAGTGGCCTGCCTTTCCACCCAAAGGCCATAGATCCTCTTTTTTTCCCTAAGTTGCAACACTAGCTCCCTGTTTAGCCAGGCCGGTCTTTTTCCCGACGGCTTCTCTTCTGGCACATGGGGACAGCCTGCTACTGTGCCTTTAAGACTTCCTTCTTGAAAATCATCCAGGCTTCCTGGGCTCCTTTGCCAGGAGCACACAATGCGCAAAGAATGTCCTTTCCTCATCCCACCCCTCCATTATCAGCATAAAGGCCGGCCCAGCGCCTCTCTCCTCACACACTTCTCCTCACGCCTTCTCCTCCACCCTCAACAAGGTGAGTCTCAACCCATGAGCCTCCTTCCCCTCACCCACCTGGCCCCTCTCCTCCACCATGCTCTGCCCACAGCCACAATAGCCCTCACGCCTCTACACTGCCACGCTCCCCACAGCACCACAACAGCCCTCCACACTCCCTCGCCCTCCTCCAACACTGACCCTCACATCCCCACGACCTCCACTTTTCTCAACACCCTCTCTTCCAGGCACCCTCCACACCACACCCATGGCCTGCAACGACCTCTGCGGCCCATGCGGACCCACCCCGCTGGCTAACAGCTGCAACGAGCCCTGTGTCAGGCAGTGTGAGGCCTCCCGTGTCATCATCCAGCCACCCACTGTGGTGGTCACCCTGCCAGGACCCATCCTCAGCTCCTTCCCCCAGAGCACCGCCGTCGGATCCTCTGCATCCGCTGCCGTGGGCAATGAACTCAGCACCCAGGGAGTGCCCGTCTCCTCCGGCGGCTTCGGCTTCGGCCTCGGCTACGGCTATGGCTTGGGAGGCCTGGGCTGCTACGGTGGCAGAAGAGGCTGCTACCCCTGCTAAGGGCCCTCACCACCACCCCTGACAACAACCACCCACACCATGGAAGCCACGGCATGGATTGAGGAGGCAACTCAGGGCTGTTCTGGCACATGGCTTCACCATCCACAGCTCCTCCTCTCAAGGCACCAAGCAAGGAAGCAGGGAAGGGGACAGCCCAGACTGTCTGCAACCATGGCCCATGTACCTCCTCCTCTTCTAACACTTCCTTCTTTCCATCGCCCCTTCTGCTCTCTGATTCAAGCACTTGCTGAAGAGTCAAATACCACACGGGACCTCCAGGGTGCCGCTCCTACTGCAGGCCAGGAAGACCTTGATGCTTTGGCAAGACCTAGCTCACACAGGGGACCTTGGATGATGGTCACCCTACCTGCAACTCAGATGGTCTCTCTCTCTGACTTAGCGCTTCCAACTTTGAGTTTCTTTCTTCCCTCAATAAAGTTCTTCTGCATCCCAGCCTAAGACGCCTCCTCTTCCTTTCTTCTCACAAGGTTCTTCCAACCTCACCCAACACGAAGGCAGGGCTACAGTGCCCATTGGGGTGGGTGCAAGAGGGCCACCGGACCGGTCTTAGGAACTATGGCCCCAGCAACAGCAACTGCACAACAGAGGGGGCTTCCAGAACCTCACACAAGCCCTTCACTTAACAAAAGAAAGCCTTGGACAACCTCACGCACTTCTACTCATGCCTCCAATGAAAGCTCCTCATGGCAGCACGCACTTCACCAGCTCTCTTCCCCAGCATGACCCTCTGGCCAACACAGCAGGCAGAGTCACAGAAAACAGAATCCTTGACTGCACAAGGAACCTCTGGAGATAACCTCATTACACCTGACCTTCTCAAACGTGGTCAGATTGAGCACGCTGTTCAGCACCAGATCCAGTCAGCTTTTCAGTTTCTACATGATGGAGTCTCCAACACCTCTCTGCGCAACCGCTTCCACTCTTGGACCACCCTCCCACGGAAAAAGCCTTGCCTTCTCTTCCAAGGAAATGGCACGTCTTTTCAGCTTTCTCCATTCACCCTTGCCCTGTCTGACTCCCCTCTCCTCATTCCCTCCTGACATGGCTGCAGCTGGGATAGAGTTGACTTGCTCAGCAGCTGGTAGAGTGCTAGGTTTTGCGTTTGCGACGAGAATGGCGTTGAGAGCCCACTAATGGTTTTTGGTTGTTGCTAAGCACTCAAGGCCTTTTCTGCTCTTCACACCACCCTGCCACCAAGTAGGCTGGGCGTACAGAAAAAGCTGGGAGGTGAGGCAGCCGGTACAGCTGACCCCAGCTGACCAAAGGCATAGCCCATGCCACATGAGAGCACAGTGAGGGAAGAAAGAAGCGGGGAATGTTCAGAGTTATGGCATTTGTCTTCCAAGTAACCGTTATGTCTCATGGAGCCCTTCTTTCCTGGAGACGGCTGAACGCCTGCCTGCCTTGGGAAGTAGTGAAGGAACTCCTTCTTTTGCTTTGCTTGCTTGTGCATCTTTTGCTTTACTTATTAAATTGACATCTCAACGCACACATTTTTTCACTTTTCCTCTTCGGATTCTCTTTCCCAGCCTGTTGTAGTGGGGAGTGAGCGAGTGGCTGCATGGTTCAGATTGCTGGCTGGCGTGAAACCAAGACACCTCCCATCCGGGATTTAGAGACATTGATGACATCTCCCCCACGCGGCCTTTTCTCCTGGCTGAAGAAACTCCCAGCTCTCTCAGCTTCTCCTCAAGGGAAGGATGCTCCAGTCCCTTCCGCGTCTTGGTGGCCCTGCACTCGACTTGCTCCACCACGTCCATGGCCTTTAAAAACTCACAGAATCACTGAGGTTGGGAAAGACACTTAAGATCACTGATTCCATCCCTTAACCTAAAGGGTTAACCTAAAGCAAATCCCTTGGGGCCAAGTCTACTGTCTTCTAGATACCTCCAGGGCTGGTGACTCAACCGCTTCCCTGGGAAGCCTATTCCAGTGCTTGACAACCATTTCACTGAAGACATTTTTCAAAAAAGAGCCAACCCAAATTTCCCCTCATGCAACTTGAGGCCATTTTCTCTCATCCTGAAACTTGTTACCTGTAAAAGAGTCCAATACCCACCTGGCTACAAACTCCCTTCAGGTAGTTGTAGAGAGCAATAAGGTCTGCCGTCAGCTTTCTTTTGCTCCAGGGTAAGCAAACCCTCTTCCCTCACCCACTCCTCGTAAGACTTGTGCTCCAGGGCCCTCACCAGCTTCCTTGCCCTTCTCCGGACACACTCCAGCACCTCAATGTCTTGCTTGTAGTCAGGGGCCAAGGCACGAACAATGTATTCCACGTGGGGCCTCACCAGTGCCCACTACAGGGGGACGATCACTTCCATAGTCCTCCTGGACTCATGACTTCTGATACAGGCCACGATGCTACTGGCCGCCTTGGGCTCCAGGGCACACTGCTGGCTCATACTCAGCTGGCTGTCAAACAACACCCCCAGCTCCTTTTCCAACGGGCAGCTTTCCAGCCGCTCTTCCCCAAGCCTGTAGCGTTGCATGAGGTTCTTGTGACCCAAGTGCAGGACCCGGCACTCAGCTTTTCTGAACCCCACACCATTGGCCTCCTCCCATCGATCCAGCCTGTCCCACCCAACTTGGTGTTGCCTGCAAACATACTGAGGGTGCACTCAACCCTCTCGTCCAGGTCGTTCGTAAAGATACTAAAGAGAACCAGCCCCAGTACTCAGCCCTGGGGAACACCACCTGTGGTGGCAACAATCTGGATTTAGCTCCATTCACCTCTATGGGCCTGGCCATCCGGACCGTTTGTTAGCCAGCAAAGTGTACGCCCGTCAGAGCCATGAGCAGGCAGTTTCTGCAGGAGAACACTCTGGGAAACAGTGTCAACGGCTTTACTAAAGTCCAGTTAACAACACTCACAGCCCTTCACTCATCTACCCACTACGTGGGTCCCCTTGACATAGAAGGAGATCAGGTTAGGCAAGCAGGACCTGCCCTTCATAAAGCCATGCTGGCTGGGCCTCATCACCTGGTTGGCCTCTATGTGCCATACGAAGGCGATCAAGATGATTAGCTCCATAACATTTCCCAGCTCCCAGGTCAGAAAGACAGACCTTTCTCTCAGCTACAAACTTACAAGCAATGGGGGCATCAAAGTGCCCACAGGGCACATCAACAGGGTGTGGCAGGCCTAAAGACAGGTTTAGCCAGCCACAAACGTGCCGCGAGATGATGTCACTGAAGATACCCCACCTCTCCTACGCCTTGGCTGTGACTGCTGAATTCCCTGACACGCAGCATCCATGCACGTCCTCCAAAACACCTACTCGCACTTAAAAGCTACCACCAGGGCCAAGTGGACACATCCACAAGACGACAACATGTAAAGGGAGCGTTGTGGGAAGGAAAACACACCCACCTCAGCACTTGACAGGCTGTGGCATGAAAGAGATGCTTGCTCAAAAATGCAGTCATGCACGAAATCATGGCCTCAGCTCTGCACTCACGTGCTGCGTGCTTGCCTCCAGCTCTCCTCAACAAGCTCCACCTTCGCTTTCTTCCCGTCACACACTGTGCAGAGAAATGGCCTCATCCATCGGCACTCGCCCCAAGTAAACAACCCAAAGGCCCTGGCCCACCAGCCTCCCCTGCATGCCGATCCCACTCCCCCTCTATCTTTTGACACACTCTCGGCCTCTCCAGGAACTCGCCTGCTTTTGCACGCTGCCTCATACGCAATCATGGAGGCACTTGGGTTGGAAAAGACCCTGAACAATCTTGACACCGTTCACCTATGACTACGACCTTCACCAAAAATCATAGCCCTAAGTCCCACGTCTACACATCCTGTCATAACCTCCAGGGATGGTGATTCAACCACTTCCTGGAGAAGCCTCTTCCAGTGCTTCATAACCCTTCTGGGATGACATTTTTCCTAGCATCCAATCTGAGCATCCCTACGCAGCATTTAAAGACGTTAATTCTTCTCCTATCACATGTTACTCAGGATAAGAGACTGACACCTACCTCATTACCACCTCTTTTCAGGTGGGTGTAGTGAGCGATAAGGCGTGCCCTCAGCCTTTTTCTTTCTGCAAACTAAACATGCCCTGTTCCCTAAACTGCTCCTAACAAGTCTTCTTCTCTAGATCCTTCACCAGCTTCGTTGCTCATCTTCTGATGTGTCGCGCCAGAGCCCAGGTTGCAAATTTGCCGGCCACAACTAAGGGGATCCCTACGCAAGAGCCAAGAGGAACCTTTGGGGAGCACGACCAGCCTCCCAACAGCACAGGGCTGCCACGATAATGCCCTGCTCTCACAAACAGCCCTCCTCTGCCTGCTTCAACTGCCTCCACCAGGGATGGCCCCAGCAAGGCACAAACCCAAACACGCAGCCTCCGTTCTCCCACCTACAACCTTAAAAACAAAAGGGGCACCAAGACAGCCACAGAGCACACCCAACGGGAAAGGCCATGCCCAAAGACAGGCTTAGTGAGCTGGCAGCAAGGCAGGGAAGGAACGAGCTCAATGCAAGGGGCAGCGCCTAATGCCCAGACCTCCAAAGCCCAGACCAGCCTGCCAGGGCTGCGAGGAAATGACGCCCCCTCTTCACAACGCACCCACAAACCACACCACACAACTGCCACGGCATGAACTCCCTGATGACACCCCACCTCTCTTATGCTTTGGTCACGTCTTCTGACAACTCTGACACGTGCCATCAACACAATGTTTAGGGCCTCTACTACTGGCACTTACAAGTTGCCGCCAGAGCCAAGTGGACACATCATCAATACAGAACACGAAATTGGAGAATTTCAGAAAACAAAGAAGACAACCACGTCATTACTCGTGAGGCTGTGTCATGCAAGAGTTGCTTGTGGAAAAGGCCATCATGCGCCAAGCCTGTCCCGCCCCTCCACGACCAGCATAAAAGCCGGCCCAGCGCCTCTCTCCCTCACACACTTCTCCTCACGCCTTCTCCTCCACCCACAACAAGGTGAGTCTCAACCCATCACCCTCCTTCTCCTCACCCACCTGGCCCCTCTCCTCCACCATGCTCTGCCCACAGCCTCAACAGCCCTCACGCCTCCCCACTGCCACGCTCCCCACAGCACCACAACAGCCCTACACACTCCCTCGCCCTCCTCCAACCCTGACCCTCGCACCCCCACCACCCTCACCTTTCTCAACACCCTCTCTTCCAGGGAAACTCCACACCACACCCATGGCCTGCAACGACCTCTGCGGCCCATGCGGACCCACCCCACTGGCTAACAGCTGCAACGAGCCCTGTGTCAGGCAGTGTGAGACCTCCCGCGTCGTCATCCAGCCTCCCACTGTGGTGGTCACCCTGCCAGGACCCATCCTCAGCTCCTTCCCCCAGAGCACCGCCGTCGGATCCTCCGCATCCGCTGCCGTGGGCAATGAACTCAGCGCCCAGGGAGTGCCCGTCTCCTCCGGCGGCTTCGGCTTCGGCCTCGGCTACGGCTATGGCTTGGGAGGCCTGGGCTGCTACGGTGGCAGAAGAGGCTGCTACCCCTGCTAAGGGCCCTCACCACCACCCCTGACAACAACCACCCACACCATGGAAGCCACGGCATGGATTGAGGAGGCAGCTCAGGGCTGTTCTGGCACATGGCTTCACCATCCACAGCTCCTCCTCTCAAGGCACCAAGCAAGGAAGCAGGGAAGGGGACCGCCCAGACTGTCTGCAACCATGGCCCATGTACCTCCTCCTCTTCTAACACTTCCTTCTTTCCATCGCCCCTTCTGCTACGTTCACGACTCTCCGCTTCAAGCACTTGCTGAAGAGTCAAATACCACACGGGACCTCCAGGGTGCCGCTCCTAACTGCAGGCCAGGAAGACCTTGATGCTCTGGCAAGACCTAGCTCACACAGGGGACCTTGGATGATGGTCACCCTACCTGCAACTCAGACGGTCTTTCTCTCTCACTTAGTGCTTCTACCTTTGAGCTTCTTTCTTCCCTCAATAAAGTTCTTCTGCATCCCAGCCTAAGACGCCTCCTCTTCCTTTCTTCTCACAAGGTTTGTCCAACCTCACCCAACACAAAGCCAGGGCTACAGTGCCCATTGGGGTGGGTGCAAGAGGGCCACCGGACCGGTCTTAGGAACTATGGCCCCAGCAACAGCAACTGCACAACAGAGGGGGCTTCCAGAACCTCACACAAGCCCTTCACTTAACAAAAGAAAGCCTTGGACAACCTCACGCACTTCTACTCATGCCTCCAATGAAAGCTCCTCATGGCAGCACGCACTTCACCAGCTCTCTTCCCCAGCATGACCCTCTGGCCAACACAGCAGGCAGAGTCACAGAAAACAGAATCCTTGACTGCACAAGGAACCTCTGGAGACAACCTCATTACACCCGACCTTCTCAAACGTGGTCAGATTGAGCACGCTGTTCAGCACCAGATCCAGTCAGCTTTTCAGTTTCTACATGATGGAGACTCCAACACCTCTCTGTGCAGCCGCTTCCTCTCTTGGACCACCCTCCCACAGAAAAAGCCTTGCCTTCTCTTCCAAGGAAATGGCACGTCTTTTCAGCTTTCTCCATTCACCCTTGCCCTGTCTGACTCCCCTCTCCTCATTCCTTCCTGACATGGCTGCAGCTGGGATAGAGTTGACTTGCTCAGCAGCTGGTAGAGTGCTAGGTTTTGCGTTTGCGATGAGAATGGCGTTGAGAGCCCACTAATGGTTTTTGGTTGTTGCTAAGCACTCAAGGCCTTTTCTGCTCTTCACACCACCCTGCCACCAAGTAGGCTGGGCGTACAGAAAAAGCTGGGAGGTGAGGCAGCCGGTACAGCTGACCCCAGCTGACCAAAGGCATAGTCCATGCCACATGAGAGCACAGTGAGGGAAGAAAGAAGCGGGGAATGTTCAGAGTTATGGCATTTGTCTTCCAAGTAACCGTTATGTCTCATGGAGCCCTTCTTTCCTGGAGACGGCTGAACGCCTGCCTGCCTTGGGAAGTAGTGAAGGAACTCCTTCTTTTGCTTTGCTTGCTTGTGCATCTTTTGCTTTACTTATTAAACTGACATCTCAATGCACAAATTTTTTCACTTTTCCTCTTCGGATTCTCTTTCCCAGCCTGTTGTAGTGGGGAGTGAGCGAGTGGCTGCATGGTTCAGATTGCTGGCTGGCGTTAAACCAAGACACCTCCCATCCGGGATTTAGAGACATTGATGACATCTCCCCTACGCGGCCTTTTCTCCTGGCTGAAGAAACTCCCAGCTCTCTCAGCTTCTCCTCAAGGGAAGGATGCTCCAGTCCCTTCCGCGTCTTGGTGGCCCTGCACTCGACTTGCTCCACCACGTCCATGGCCTTCAAAAACTCACAGAATCACTGAGGTTGGGAAAGACACTTAAGATCACTGATTCCATCCCTTAACCTAACACTACCAAGTGCCCCACTAAAGCAAATCCCTTGGGGCCAAGTCTACTGTCTTCTAGATACCTCCAGGGCTGGTGACTCAACCGCTTCCCTGGGAAGCCTATTCCAGTGCTTGACAACCATTTCACTGAAGACATTTTTCAAAAAAGAGCCAACCCAAATTTCCCCTCATGCAACTTGAGGCCATTTTCTCTCGTCCTGAAACTTGTTACCTGTAAAAGAGTCCAATACCCACCTGGCTACAAACTCCCTTCAGGTAGTTGTAGAGAGCAATAAGGTCTGCCGTCAGCTTTCTTTTGCTCCAGGGTAAGCAAACCCTCTTCCCTCACCCACTCCTCGTAAGACTTGTGCTCCAGGGCCCTCACCAGCTTCCTTGCCCTTCTCTGGACACACTCCAGCACCTCAATGTCTTGCTTGTAGTCAGGGGCCAAGGCACGAACAATGTATTCCACGTGGGGCCTCACCAGTGCCCACTACAGGGGGACGATCACTTCCATAGTCCTCCTGGACTCATGACTTCTGATACAGGCCACGATGCTACTGGCCACCTTGGGCTCCAGGGCACACTGCTGGCTCATACTCAGCTGGCTGTCAAACAACACCCCCAGCTCCTTTTCCAACGGGCAGCTTTCCAGCCACTCTTCCCCAAGCCTGTAGCGTTGCATGGGGTTCTTGTGACCCAAGTGCAGGACCCGGCACTCAGCTTTTCTGAACCCCACACCATTGGCCTCCTCCCATCGATCCAGCCTGTCCCACCCAACTTGGTGTTGCCTGCAAACATACTGAGGGTGCACTCGACCCTCTCGTCCAGGTCGTTCGTAAAGATACTAAAGAGAACCGGCCCCAGTACTCAGCCCTGGGGAACACCACCTGTGGTGGCAACAATCTGGATTTAGCTCCATTCACCTCTATGGGCCTGGCCATCCAGCCTGTTTGTTAGCCAGCAAAGTGTACGCCCGTCAGAGCCATGAGCAGGCAGTTTCTGCAGGAGAACACTCTGGGAAACAGTGTCAACGGCTTTACTAAAGTCCAGTTAACAACACTCACAGCCCTTCACTCATCTACCCACTAAGCGTGTCCCCTTGACATAGAAGGAGATCAGGTTAGGCAAGCAGGACCTGCCCTTCATAAAGCCATGCTGGCTGGGCCTCATCACCTGGTTGGCCTCTATGTGCCATACGAAGGCGATCAAGATGATTAGCTCCATAACATTTCCCAGCTCCCAGGTCAGAAAGACAGACCTTTCTCTCAGCTACAAACTTACAAGCAATGGGGGCATCAAAGTGCCCACAGGGCACATCAACAGGATGTGGCAGGCCTAAAGACAGGCTTAGCCAGCCACAAACGTGCCACGAGATGATGTCACTGAAGATACCCCACTTCTCCTACGCCTTGGCTGTGACTGCTGAATTCCCTAACACACAGCATCCATGCACGTCCTCCAAAACACCTACTCGCACTTAAAAGCTACCACCAGGGCCAAGTGGACACATCCACAAGACGACAACATGTAAAGGGAGCGTTGTGGGAAGGAAAACACACCCACCTCAGCACTTGACAGGCTGTGGCATGAAAGAGATGCTTGCTCAAAAATGCAGTCATGCACGAAATCATGGCCTCTGCTCCGCACTCACGTGCTGCGTGCTTGCCTCCAACTCTCCTCAACAAGCTCCACCTTCCCTTTCTTCCCGTCACACACTGTGCAGAGAAATGGCCTCATCCATCGGCACTCGCCCCAAGTAAACAACCCAAAGGCCCTGGCCCACCAGCCTCCCCTGCATGCTGATCCCACTCCCCCTCTGTCTCTTGACACACTCTCAGCCTCTCCAGGAACTCGCCTGCTTTTGCACGCTGCCTCATATGCAATCATGGAGGCACTTGGGTTGGAAAAGACCCTGAACAATCTTGACACCGTTCACCTATGACTACGACCTTCACCAAAAAAACATCGCCCTAAGTCCCACATCTACACGTCTTGTCATTACCTCCAGGGATGGTGATTCAACCACTTCCTGGAGAAGCCTCTTCCAGTACTTCATAACCCTTCTGGGATGACATTTTTCCTAGCATCCAATCTGAGCATCCCTACGCAACATTTAAAGACGTTAATTCTTCTCCTATCACGTGTTACTCGGGATAAGAGACTGACACCTATCTCATTACCACCTCTTTTCAGGTGGGTGTAGTGAGCGATAAGGCGTGCCCTCAGCCTTTTTCTTTCTGCAAACTAAACATGCCCTGTTCCCTAAACTGCTCCTAACAAGTCTTCTTCTCTAGATCCTTCACCAGCTTCGTTGCTCATCTTCAGATGTGTCGCACCAGAGCCCAGGTTGCAAATTTGCCGGCCACAACTAAGGGGATCCCTACGCAAGAGCCAAGAGGAGCCTTTGGGGAGCACGACCAGCCTCCCAACAGCACAGGGCTGCCACGATAATGCCCTGCTCTCACAAACAGCCCTCCTCTGCCTGCTTGAACTGCCTCCACCAGGGACGGCCCCAGCGGGGCACAAACCCAAACACGCAGCCTCCGTTCTCCCACCTACAACCTTAAAAACAAAAGGGGCACCAAGACAGCCACAGAGCACACCCAACAGGAAAGGCCATGCCCAAAGACAGGCTTAGTGAGCTGGCAGCAAGGCAGGGAAGGAACAAGCGCAATGCAAGGCGCAGCGCCTAATGCCTGGCCCCCCTCCAAAGCCCAGACCAGCCTGCCAGGGCTGCGAGGAAATGACGCCCCCTCTTCACAACGCACCCACAAACCACACCACACAACTGCCACGGCATGAACTCCCTGATGACACCCCACCTCTCTTATGCTTTGGTCACGTCTTCTGACAACCCTAACGCGTGCCATCAACACAATGTTTAGGGCCTCTACTACTGGCACTTAAAAGTTCCCGCCAGGGCCGAGTGGACACATCATCAATAAGACAACAGGAAATTGGAGAATTTCAGAAAACAAAGAACACAACCACGTCATTACTCGTGAGGCTGTGTCATGCAAATTTGTTTGTGGAAAAGGCCATCATGCGCCAAGCCTGTCCCGCCCCTCCAGGACCAGCATAAAAGCCGGCCCAGTGCCTCTCTCCCTCACACACTTCTCCTCACGCCTTCTCCTCCACTGTCAACAAGGTGAGTCTCAACACCCTGACCCTCCTTCTCCTCACCCACTTGGCCCTTCTCCTCCAGCTCCCCACAGCCCCACAACAGCCCTCCACACTCCCTCGCCCTCCTCCAACACTGACCCTCACACCCCTACCACCCTCACCTTTCTCAACACCCTCTCTTCCAGGGACCCTCCACACCACAGACATGGCCTGCAACAACCTCTGCAGCCCCTGCGGACCCACCCCGCTGGCTAACAGCTGCAACGAGCCCTGCGTCAGGCAGTGCGAGGCCTCCCGCGTCGTCATCCAGCCTTCCACCGTGCAGGTCACCCTGCCAGGACCCATCCTCACCTCCTTCCCCCAGAGCACCGCCGTCGGATCCTCCGCATCCGCTGCCGTGGGCAATGAACTCAGCGCCCAGGGAGTGCCCGTCTCCTCCGGCGGCTTCGGCCTCGGCCTTGGCTACGGCTTGGGAGGCCTGGGCTGCTACGGTGGCAGAAGAGGCTGCTACCCCTGCTAAGGGCCCTCACCACCACCCCTGACAAAACCCTGACAGCCTGGAAGCCACGGTATTGATGGAGGACACATCCTTGGCTCTTTCCTAGCACATAGACCTGCTGTCCACACATCTTTATCTCAAGGCTCCAAGGAAGAGGGATGGGGACAGTCCTTCTCTTCTCCCACTTCCTTCTTTGCAGTTCAACTTCTGCTATATCCACTACTCTCCGCTGCAACCACAATCTGACAAGCCAGAGCCCAACAACGAGCTCCACTGTGCAACTCCCACTGCGGGGCAGGAAGACCTTGCTGCTCTGGCAAGATCTCTCTCACACAAGGGAGCTTGGATGATGGTCACCCTACCTGCAACTCTGACTAGCTCCCTTGCACTTGGCATTCCTGCCTTTGCATTCTTTTCCATCAATAAAGTTCTCCTGCATTCCACCTGAGATGCCTCAGTTTCCTTTTTTGTCACAAGGCTCTTCCAGCCTCACTCAACACAAAGCCACAGCTACAGAGACCATCGCGGTGGGTCGAAAAGGGCCACAGGGCCGGTCTTAGGAACTATGGCCCCAGCAACAACCACAGCACAGAGCAGCACAGGGGGGCTTCCAGAACCTGACACAAGCCCTTCACTTACCCAAAGGCTTGGACATATTAACACACTTCCAACCAAGGCTCTGACACAAGCTCCCCATGCCAGCACGCACTTCACCAACTCTCTTCCGCAGCATGACCCTCTCACCAGCACAGCAGGCAGAATCACAGCAAACACAATCATTCACTGCACAAGGAGTCTCTGGACATCATCTACTTCAACAAAACCCGCTCAAAGAGAGTCAACTCAAGCAGGCACTCCACAGCCTTGTCCAGTCAGGGTTTCAGTATCTCCAAGGATGAAGTCTCCAACACCTCTCTCTACAACCCCTTCTCACCTGTTAGACCACGGTCACGGTCATACTGAAAAAGGCTGGCCTTCTCTTCCATGAAAGTGGCACGTCTTTTCAGCTTTTCTCATTCCCCGTGCCTCGGCCATGGGAACCCATGACAAGAGTCTGACTCCCCTCTCCTCATTCCCTCCTGACATCGCTTCACCTGCGATAGAGTTGACTTTCTCACTGGCAGCTGGTAGACGGCTAGGTTGTGCATGTGGGATGAGAATGGCGTTGAGAGCCCACTACTCTTTCTGGTTGTTGCTAAGCGCTCAAGGCCTTTTCTGCTCCTCACACTGCCCTGCCAGCGAGTAGGCTGGGAGTGCACAAAAGGCTGGGAAGTGACACGGCCAGGACAGCTGACCCCAACTGACCAAATGATAGTCCATGCCAGGTGAAGGCGTGCTCGGTATGTAATGCATGGCAAAGATGAGAGAACAGTGTAATGAACGGACGTACGGCGTTTGTCTTTCCAAATAACTGATGTGCATCATGGAGCCCTTCTTTTCTGGAGACATGGCTGAACGCTTGCATTCCAATGGGAAGTATTCAAAGAATTCCTTGGTTTCTTTGATGCCACTCATGGCTTTTGCTCTACCTACAGAACTATTTCTACCTCAGCACACGCATATTTTCACTTTTCCTCTTCTGATTCTCTTCCCCATCCTGCCGAGGGGGAAGCGAGCGAGCGGCTGCATGGTTCTCAATGCTCGCTGGGTTTGCACCACTGAAACTCCCATCTGGGATTTAGAGACATTGATGACAGCTCATCAATGAACGTGGCCTTGCCTCCTGGCTGAGAAACCTCCCAGCTCTCTCTGCTTCTCCTCAATGAAGGATGCTTCAGTCCCTTCAGCATCTGGGTGGCCCTGCACTCCCCTTGCTCCACTAAGTCCATGGCCTTCCAGAAATCACAGAATCATTGAGGTTGTGTTTTGGGGGAATGCCAGCTGGCAACAAAGAACCATGCGGCCACTCCTTCACCGCCCCCACAGCTGCGGGATGTGGGGGAGAATCGGAAGAAAGAGGGAAAACTCACGGCTTGAGATAAAGGCAGTTTAACAGAACAGCAGAGGATAGAGGAAATCAAGAACAACAGAACTTACAGAGGAATGTACAAAAACGATTCATTTATCACCACTCACCAGCCTGACCTGGGGAGCCCCAAGCCCACTCCCAAGCAGCAATCTCCGACTCCCTCCCCCAGGAAGCTCCCTCAGTTATACAGTGGGCACGGCATCTCATGGCATCGAGTACCTGTATCCCGTGGCCAGCTCCTTGTGAAAATTGAGCCTATCCCCAAAGGAACCAGGACAGGTTGGAAAAGAGCCTTAAAATCACCAAGTCCAATCCTTAACCTAACACTCCCAAGTCCACCAGGAAAGCGTGTCCCGCAGCACAACATCTATGCGTCTTCTCAGTTCTTCCAGGGATGGTGACTCAACCATTTCCCTGGCCAGCCTCTTCCAGCACTTCACAACCCTGTCGGAGAAGACATTTTTCATACGATCAACCCAGAGTCTCCCTTGGTGAAAAATGAGGCCATTTCCTCTTGTCCTATCACCTGAAACATGCCACGATGCTACTGGCCTTCTTGGACACCAGGGCACACTGCTTGCTCATACTCAGCTGGCTGTCAAACAACACCCCCAGCTCCTTTTTCACCGGGCAGCTCTCCAGCCGCTCTTCCCTGAGCCTGTAGCATTACAAGGAGTTGTTGTGACCCAAGTGCAGGACCCCAGCACTTGTTGAACCTCATACCATTGGCCTCAGCCACTTGATCCAGCTTGTCCACATCCAACTTGTGCATTGAGAGAAAGACAGTTTAATAAGGAGAGCAAAAGCTGTTCACGCAAATAAAGCAAATCAAGGAATTCCTTCACTACTTCCCATGGGCAGGCAGGAGTTCAGCTGCCTGCAGGAAAGCAGGGCTCCATGATGCGTGATGTTTCTTGGGAAGACCAATGTCATAACTCCAAGAGTGCCTCCCGCCTTCTTTGTTCTTCCCCCAGCATTATGTATTGAGCATAATGTCGTACGGCACGGACTATCCCTTTGGTGAGTTCTGATCAGCTGTGCTGGCTGTGTCTCCTCCCAGCTTTTTGTGCCCTCCCAGCCTACTTGCTGGCAGGGTGGTGTGAGGAGCAGAAAAGGCCTTGAGTGCTTAGCAAGAACTAAAAACAGTAGTGGGCTGTCAATAGCATTCTCATCCCAAATGCAAAACAGAGCACCCTACCAGCTGCCAGGAAGGGAGTCACTTCTATCCCAGCTGAAACCTTACTAAGGAGGGAATGAGGAGAGGGGAGTCAGACTCTTCTCTCAGGTGCCCACAACCAGGGCAAGTGATGATGGAGAAAGATGAAAAGAGGCGCCTTTTCCTTGGAAGAGAAGGCATGCTGTTTTCAGCGTGAGTGTGGTCAAAGATTGGAACCGGTTGCGCAGAGAGGCGTTGGAACCTCCGTCCTTGGAAATACTGAAGACCTGAGTGGACATGGTTGCGGAGAGCCTGCTTGAGCTGACACTGTTTGAGCAGGTTCGGTTGAAGTAGAGGATGTCCAGAGGATCCTTGGGCAGTCAATGATTCTCGTTGCTGTGATTCTGCCTGCTGTGCTGGCCACAGGGTCATGCTGGGGAAGAGAGCTGGCAAAGTGTGTGCTGCCATGGGGAGCTTGTGTCAGAGGCTGCAGTAGAAGTGCATTAGCATGTGCAAGCCTTTGTTTGGTCAAGTGAAGGGCTTGTGTCACGTTCTGGAAACCGCCCTGTGCTGCTCTGTGCTGCTGTTGTAGCTGGGGACATACTTCCTAAGAGAGGTCCTCTTGCCTTTTTACACCCACTGTGATGGTGCGTGGAGCCCTGTCACTGTGCCGGCTGCAGTTGGGAGCAACTGGAGACAAGTGTCCTGGTTTGAGGTAAAACAGAACCAATTTTCTGGTTTGTATTTTTACGTTTTAGCTGGGCCTCTTCTAACTGACTAAACCGGGAAATTAACAGCATATTGTTTAGAAAGTGTTCGCTCTCACTGAGTGACAAGACCTGATTATACCAAGGAATGGTACGCAGAGACGCTCTCGCTTAGACTTATCCCTATAACAAGCGAGGTCAGCTAACTTCGTTATTTGCCTCGTTAGAGGGTCAGAAGTGGAAAAGCATAGAAGGGTGACACCTGTAAGGAGGAGCGGACAGGACAGGTCCTCTTATCTCTTCCTCTCCTCTCTTTGGGAAGGGGGGACATCTGTCATTGTGATTGGCCAATCCGGCCAAAACCACGGAAGGAGAAAGCGAAGGCGTCTCAGTTTTGGATGCAGGAGAACTTTATTGAGGCAAAGCAGTGCACAGGCAGGAATGCCAAGTGGAAGGGAGCCAGTCTGAGCTGCAGGTAGGCTGACCTTCATTCGAGGTTGCTTGTGAGAGAAGATCTTGCCAGAGCATCAAGGTCTTCCTGGCTGGGAGGGGAAATGGCACCCTGGAGGTCTTTGAGTTGTCAGCAAGTGTTTGCAGCAGAGTGTAGTGGACATAGCCGAAGGGGCGATGCAAAGAAGGAAGTGGGAGAAGAGGAGGAGGTACATGGGCCATGGTTGCAGACAGCTTGGGCTTGCCCCTTCCCTCCTCCCTTGCTTGCTGTCTTGAGAGGAGGAGCCATGGACGATAAAATCCTGTGCCAGCAACTACCTAGAAGTGCGTCTTCAATGCAAGCCGTGGCTTCCATGGTGTGGGTGGCTGGTGCCAGGGTTAGTGGCGATGGCCCTTAGCAGGGGTAGCAGCCTCTTCTGCCACCGTAGCAGCCAAGGCCTCCCAAGCCGTAGCCGTAGCCGAAGCCGAAACCGCCAGAGGAGATGGGCACTCCCTGGGCGCTGAGTTCATTGCCCACGGCAGCGGATGCGGAGGATCCGACGGTGGTGCTCTGGGGGAAGGAGCTGAGGATGGGTCCTGGCAGGGTGACCTGCACGGCGGGAGGCTGGATGACGACGCGGGAGGCCTCGCACTGCCTGACGCAGGGCTCGTTGCAGCTGTTAGCCAGCGGGGTGGGTCCGCAGGGTCCGCAGAGGTCGTTGCAGGCCATGTGTGTGGTGTGGAGGGTGCCTGGAAGAGAGGGTGTGGAGAAAGGTGAGGGTCATGGGCGTGTGAGGGTCAGTGTTGGAAGAGGACGAGGGAGTGTGGAGGGCTGGTGTGGGGCTGTGGGGAGCGTGGCAGTAAGGAGGCGTGAGGGCTGCTGAGGCTGTCAGCACAGCATGGTGGAGGAGAGGGGCCAGGTGGGTGAGGAGAAGGAGGGTCAGGGGGTTGAGGCTCACCTTATTGAGGGTGGAGGAGAAGGCGGGAGGAGAAGTGTGTGAGGGAGAGAGGCACTGGGCCGGCTTTTATGCTGGTCGTGGAGGGGCGGGACAGGCTTGGCGCATGACTTTTTTTTCACCAAGCAGCTCTTGCATGGTACAGGCACTCAAGTAATGACATGGGGTGTGTCTTCCTTCCCACAACAGTCCCTTTTCATGTCATCCTCTTGAGGTCGTCTCCATTTGGCCCTGGCAGCAGCTTCTAAGTGAGTGTAGGTAGTTGGGAGGGTTTGGATGGATGCTGTGTCACGAAATTCAGCAGACGCCACCAAAGCATAGAGAGGTGGGGTGTCTTCAGTGAGGTCATCCCACGGCAGTCCTGTGGTGTGGTTTGTGGTTGCGTTTTGAAGAGGGGGCCTCATTTTCTTGCAGCCCTGCCAGGGTGGTTGAAACTTTGATGGTGTTGCAGGCGTGAGGTGCTGCCCCTTTCATGGCATTCGCTCCCTCCCTGCGCTGCTGCCAGCTCGCTCAGCCTGTCTTTAGGCCTGGCCTTTCTCCCTGCATGTGTTCTGTGGGTGTCTTAGTGCTTCTCTTGTTTGAGGGCTTGGTACAAAGGCGTTTTACAAAGCATGAGGGAAAGGCCGTGGATGTTGGTAACCTGGGCTTTAGAAAAGTGTTTCATGCCATTTCCCACAGCATTCTGCTGGAGAAACTGCCGGCTTATGGCTCGGATCGGGGTCCAGAAAAGCAAGGCTTCATGAGGCGTCCTGTTTTATTGGGAATAGAAACCTCATAACACCAAACGTCCAGCTGTTCTTTCTTCTTCCCCAGCATTTTATACTGAGCATGATGTCATATGGCATGGACTATCCTTTTGGTCAGCTAGGGTCAGCTGTATGGGCCATGTCACCTCCAAAGTTCTTGCGCACTGCCAGCCTACTTGCTGGTTGGGCGGTATGAGGAGCAGAAAAAGCCTTGAGTACTTACAACAACCAAAACCTCTAATGGGCTGTTGACAGCATTCTCACCCCAAATGCAAGGGAGTCGGACTCTTCCCATGGGCACCCACGGCCAGGGAATGTGTTAATGGAGAAAGATGAAAAGTTGTGCCATTTCCTTGGAAGAGGAGGCAAGCCTTTTTCAGCATGAGGCTGGTCAAGCAGTGGGAAAAAGATTGCACTGGGAGGTGTTGGAGTCTCCATCCTTGGAGATAGTGAAAACCTGACTGGATGTGGTCCTGTAGAGCCTGCTGTAGGTGACCCCTTTGAGAAGTTTGGGTTGAAGTAGATGATGTCCAGAGGTTCCTTATGCAGTCGCTGATTCTGTTTGCTGTGATTCTGCCTGCTGTGCTAGCCAAGGGGTGGTGCTGGGGGAGAGAGTTAGTGAAGTGTGTGCTGCCATGGGGAGCCTTTGTCAGAATGGTGGTTCAAAGTGCCTTAGTATTGCAAAGGCTTTGTTTGGTCAAGTGGAGGGCTTGTGTCAGGTTCTGGAAGCCCCCCTGTGCTGCCCTGTGCTGCTGTTCTTGGGGACATACTTCCTAAGAGGGGTCCTGTAGCCCTTTTCGCACTCACCCCAGTTGCCTCCCGAGCCCTGGCTTTGTGTTGCATGAGGTTGGAAGAGCCTTGGGAAAAGAAAGGAAGTGGAGGCATCTCATGCTGGGATGCAGAACTTTAACGAGTTTATTGCCAAAAGACCTGCTCCAGCACTGGTTTCTCTCCATGGGATCAAAGCCTCCTTTGGGAATCCACCTGCTTCGGCGGGGGTTCCTCCACAGGCTCTAGGTAGATATCTGCTCCACCATTGACCGCCCTGGGCTGCATATCTACAACATGCTTGACCATGGTCTTCAAAACGAGATGCAGGGAAATCTCTGCTCCAGTGCCTGGAGCACCTCCTCCCACTCCGACTTCACTGACCTTGGGGCACCACCGAATGCCTGGCACCCCTCCAAAGCCCAGGCCGGCCTGCCAGGGCTGTGAGGAAATGGGGCCCCCTCTTCACAACGCACCCGCAAACCACACCACACAACTGACACAAAATGACCTCACTTATGACACACCACCTCTGGTATGCTTTGGCCATGTCTCCTGAATACCCTGAAATGCTGCATGCATGCACATCCTTCAAACTACTTACTCTAACTTAAAAGCTGCCACTAGGGTGAGATGGACATGAGGAGAAGATGAAAAGGGGCTGTTATGGTAAGGAAAACGCAACGCACATCATTCCTTGAGTGGCTGCAGCACGGAATGACTCATTGCTGAAAAACACCGTCATGCGCCAAGCCTGTCCCGCCCCTCCACGACCAGCATAAAAGCCGGCCCAGCGCCTCTCTCTCTCACACAGTTCTCCTCACGCCTTATCCTCCACCATCAACAAGGTGAGTCTCAACCCCATGACCCTCCTTCTTCTCAACCACCTGGCCCCTCTCCTCCACCACGCTCTGCCCACAGCCTCAACAGCCCTCACGCCTCCACACTGCCACGCTCCCCACAGCCCCACAACAGCCCTCCACACTCCCTCGCCCTCCTCCAAAACCAAACCTCACACCCCCACCACCCTCACCTTTCTCAACACCCTCTCTTCCAGGGAAACTCCACACCACACACATGGCCTGCAACGACCTCTGCAGCCCCTGCGGACCCACCCCGCTGGCTAACAGCTGCAACGAGCCCTGCGTCAGGCAGTGCGAGGCCTCCCGCGTCGTCATCCAGCCTTCCACCGTGCAGGTCACCCTGCCAGGACCCATTCTCACCTCCTTCCCCCAGAGCACCTTTGTCGGATCCTCCGCATCCGCTGCCGTGGGCAATGAGCTCAGCGCCCAGGGAGTGCCCATCTCCTCCGGCGGCTTCGGATTCGGCCTCGGCTACGGCTTGGGAGGCCTTGGCTGCTACGGTGGCAGAAGAGGCTGCTACCCCTGCTAAGGGCCATCGCCACCACCCTTCGTAGCTGATCTCTCTCGTGCAGGGGACTTTGGTTGATGGTTGCCCTACTAATACCTCAGACCATCTCCCTTCCCCTTAGCACCTCTGCCTTTGCAATCTTTTCCCTCAATAAAGTTCTCTTGCATCTCAGCCTCAAACGCCTCCACTTCCTTTCTTCTCACAAGGCTCTTCCAACCTCACCCAACACAAGGCCAGGGCTACAGAGACCATCGGGGTGGGTGGAAAAGGGCTAGAAGACCTCTCGTAGGAACTATGGCCCCAGCAAAAACAACAGCACAGGGCAGCACGGGGGAGCTCCCAGAACCTTACACAAGCCCTTCACTTGCCCAAACAAAGTCTTGCACATAATAATCACAGAATCACAGAATCTTACTGGTTGGAAGGGACCTCTGAGATCATCGAGTCCAACCACACAAAAAAAAAAAAAAAAAAAAAAAGCACCCACCTACTAAACTCCACACCCACAACCCCACACACAACACCCCACCACAAACCAATAATCTTGGGCACTAGAGCATGCCCTGAAGAGCCATGTCTACACATTTCTTAAATACCTCCAGGGATGGTGACTCCACCACCTCCCTGGGCAGGCTGTTCCAGTGCCTGACCACTCTTTCAGTAAAGTAATTCTTCCTAATATCTAATCTAAATCTCCCTTGCCGCAGCTTCCTACCATTTCCTCTGGTCCTGTCGCTATTCCCTTGGGAGAAGAGGCCAACCCCTGCCTCTCTACAGTTTCCTTTCAGGTAGCTGTAGAGGGCAATGAGGTCTCCCCTCAGCCTCCTCTTCTCCAAACTAAACATGCCCAGCTCCCTCAGCCTCTCCTCATAGGACTTGTTCTCCAGACCCCTCACCAGCTTGGTGACTCTCCTCTGGACACACTCCAGCACTTCAATGTCTTTCCTGTAGTGAGGGGCCCAAAACTGAACACAGTACTCGAGGTGAGGCCTCACCAGTGCCGAGTACAGAGGCACGATGACTTCCCTACTCCTGCTGGCCACGCTATTCCTGATACAAGCCAGGATGCCATTGGCCCTCTTGGCCACCTGGCCACACTGCTGGCTCATGTTAAGCCGGCTGTCCACTAACACTCCCAGGTCCTTTTCTGCCGGGCAGCTTTCCAGCCACTCTTCCCCAAGCCTGTAGCGTTGCCCGGGGTTGTTGTGACCAAAATGCAGTTCCCGGCACCTGGCCTTAGTAAACCTCATCCCATTGGCCTTGGCCCATTGATCCAACCTGTCTAGATCCCTCTGTAAAGCCTTCCGACCCTCAAGCAGATCAACACTCCCACCTAGTTTGGTGTCATCCGCAAACTTACTGAGGGTGCATTCAATCCCCTTGTCTAGATCATCAATAAAGATATTGAACAAGACTGGCCCCAAGACTGAGCCCTGAGGGACACCACTGATGACCGGCCGCCAACCAGATTTTGCTCCATTAAGCACAACTCTCTGGGCACGGCCATCCAGCCAGTTTTTTATCCAGCGGAGGGTACACTTGTCTATGCCATGATTCTCCAGTTTCTCCAGGAGAATGCCATGGGGGACGTTGTCGAAGGCCTTACCAAAGTCCAGGTAGACAACATCCACAGCCTTGCCCTCATCGAGAAAGCGGGTCACATGGTCATAGAAAGAGATCAAGTTGGTCAGGCAGGACCTCCCTTTCCTAAACCCATGCTGGCTGGCCCTGATCCCTTGGCTGCCCTGCACTTGCCTTGAGAGCTCACTCAAGATGATCCTCTCCATGATCTTTCCCGCTACAGAGGTCAGGCTGACAGGCCTGTAGTTTCCGGGATCCTCCTTCCGGCCCTTCTTGCAGATGGGCGTCACATTGGCCACCCTCCAGTCATCTGGCACCTCTCCTGTTGACCAGGATTGTTGATAGGTAATGGAGAGAGGCTTGGTGAGCTCTCCTGCCAGCTCCCTGAGAACTTTTGGGTGAATCCCGTCCGGCCCCATAGACTTATGCGTGTCCAGGTGCATAAGCAAATCATTAACTACTTCCTCCTGGATTACAGGGGAGTTGTCCTGTTCTCCGTTCTTATCTTCCAGCCCAAGAAGCTGAACACCCTGGGGGTAGCTGGTCTGACTATTAAAGACAGAGGCAAAGAAGGCATTAAGTATCTCAGCCTTCTCCTCGTCCTTGGTTGCAAGGTTTCCCCCCGCATCCAGTAAGGGATGGACATTCTCTGTCACTCTCTTTTTGTTGATGTATTTATAGAAACTTCTTTTGTTGTCCCTTATGTTAATTGCCAGGTTGAGTTCCAGCTGGGCTTTTGCCTTCCTGATTTTTTCTCTGTATGACCTAACACGATCTCTGTACTCCTCCTGAGTTGCCTGTCCCCTCTTCCAAAGGTGGTAAACCTTCCTTTTTTCCTTAAGTCCCATCAAGAGCTCTTTGTTCATCCAGGCCGGCCATTTTCCCCGCCCTTTAATTGTGCGCCTCATGGGGACAGCCTGCTCCTGGGCCTTTAGGATTTCCCTCTTAAAGAGCATCCAGCCTTCCTGGGCTCCTTTGTCTCTCAGGACTACCTCCCACGGGACTCTCCCAACCAGGGTTCTGAGCAGGCTAAAGTCTGCCCACCGGAAGTCCAAGATGGAGGGTTTGTTAACCCCCTTCCTTACCTCACTATGGATGGAAAACTTAACCATTTCATGGTCACTAAGCCCAAGACGGCCTCCGACCTCCACGTCCCCCACTAGCCCTTCTTTGTTTGTGAACAGTAGGTCTAGCAAGGCACCTCCCCTGGTAGGCTCACCTACCATTTGTGTCAGGAAGTTATCCTCCATACACTCGAGGAACCTCCTAGCCTGCCTGCTCTCTGCTGTATTATATTTCCAGCAGATGTCTGGTAAGTTGAAGTCCCCAACTAGAACAAGGGCTGGCGTTTGCGAGACTGCAGCCAGCCGCTTATAGAATACCTCATCAACCTGCTCATCCTGGTTGGGTGGTCTATAGCAGACTCCCAGCACAAAATCACCTTTGTTAGCCTTCCCTTTCACCCTTACCCATAAACACTCAACTTCTTCATCACTGGAGTCTATCTCTATAGAGTCAAACAACTCCCTAATGTACAGAGCCACACACCCCCCCCTCCTTCCTTGCCTATTCCTTCTGAAGAGCTTATAGCCACTCATTGCAGCATTCCAGTCATGACCATCATCCCACCACGTTTCCGTGATGGTGACTATGTCGCAGTTGTCCTGCTGCACAATGGCGTATAGCTCATCCTGTTTGTTGCCCATGCTACGTGCATTAGCGTAGATGCACTTGACCTGGGCTACTGATTTCACCCCCATCTTTGGCCCTTGACACTCCGGTTCATTACCAGCAGGCCTGGTTTTATCCCCTTCCCCCTTAACTTTCGGCTTAAAGCTCTGTCCATGAGCTTTGTTAACTCTTAGCCTAGTACCCTTTTCCCCTTCTAGGAAAGGGTTTTCCCAATGTTCTCTAGCAGTAATTTCTAAACATCTATCACCTTTCTCTGATGAAATGTCAGAGTGGGAGTCCTCACTAATGTGGTCTCCTTCAAAGCATGGCATGCTTTCCTAAGGTTTAATCTTGACAGGCCCAGTTATCTCCCCTTCCCCCCTCATATCTACTTTAAAGACCGGTCAATGAGCCCTGCTAACTCCTGCCCCAAAATTCTTTTCCCCCTCTGCACTTCGAACCAACCTTCTGGCACAAGCTCCCCATGGCAGCACACACTTCACCAACTCTCTTCCCCAATACGACCCCCTGGCCACCACAACAGGTAGAATCACAACAAACTGAATCTTTGCACGAGGATCTGGACACCATCTACTTCCACCCAGTCTGCCCACACGGGCTCAGCTGGAGCACCTTGTTCAGCACCATGTCCAGTCAGGTGTTCAGTATCTCCAAGCATGCAGTCTCCAACACTCCTCTGAAGAAATGGTTCCCCTTCTTAACCACCTTCACACTGAAAAAGCCTTGCCTTCTCTTCCAAAGAAATGGCATGTCTTTTCATCTTTCTCCGTTCACACTTGCCCTGGCCATGGGCACCCTGAGAAGAGTCTCACTCCCCTGTCCTCATTCCCTCTTCTCATCGGTTCACCTGGGATAGAGTTGACTTTCTCACTAGTAGCTGGTAGAGTGCTCTGTTTTGCATTTGGGATGAGAATGGTATTGACAGCCCACTACTGTTTTCAGTTCTCGCTAAGCACTCAAGGCCTTTTTTGCTCCTCGCACCGCCCCACCAGCAAGTATGCTCGGAGTGCACAAAATGCTGGGAGGAGACACGGCCGGGACAGTTGACCAGAACTCACCAAAGGGAGAGTGCATGCCGTAGTGACGTTATGCTCAATTCATAATGCTGGGGGAAGAAGAAAGGAGGAGGGGGCACTTTGGGAGTTATGACATTTGTCATTCCAAGAAAACATCACGCATGATGAAGCCCTGCTTTCCTGCAGACGGCTGAATTCCTGCCTGCCCATGGGAGGTAGTGAAGCAATTCCTTGGTTTGCTTTGTTTGCATGCACAGCTTTTGCTTTACTTATACCGCTCTTTTTCTCAACGCACACATTTTTTCTCTTTTCCTCTTCTGATTCGCTTCCCTATGCTACCGTGGTGGAAATGAGCGAGTGGCTGTGTGGTCCTACTTGCCAGCTGGAGTTCATCTCCCATACATGCCATTCAGGATTCAGAGACATCGATGACACCTCCCCTTCAGGTCCTTGCCTCCTGGTTGATAAACCTCCCAGCTCGCTCAGCTTCTCCTCGGAGGAAGGGTGCTCCAGTCCCTTCAGCGCCTTTGTGGCTGTGCACTTGACTTGCTCCGCTATGTCCATGGCCTTCATAAACTCATAGAATCACTGGGGTTTGGAAAGACCCTTGAGATCATTGAATCCCACCCTTAATCTAACCCTACCAAGTCTACCACTAAAGTGTCCCTAAGTGCCAAGCCTACTGTCTTCTACAGACCTCCAGTGATGGTGAGTCAACCATTTCCCTGGCCAGCCTCTTCCAGTGCTTGACAAGCGCTAGCGTTGCAAGGAATTGTTGTAACCCAAGTGCAGGACCCAGCACTCAGCCTTGTTGAACTTCATACCATTGGCCTCGGCCACTTGATCCAGCCTGTCCACATCCCTCTGTAGAACCATCCACCCTCAGGCACATCAACAAACCCACCCAATATGGGTCACCAGCAAACTTAATGAGGGTGCACTCGATCCCGTCGTCCACATCGTTGATAAAGATATTAAACAGAAGTGGCCCCAATACTCAGCCTTGAGGAACACATCTTCTGACCAGCCACCACACTGAATTTAACTCCATTCGCCACAACTCTTTGGGCATGGCCACCCAAACGGTTTTTTAGGCAGTCAAGAGTATGCCCATCAGAGCCATGAGCAGGCACTTTCTGCAGCAGAATAATGTGAGAAACAGTGTCAAAGGCTTTAGTAAAGTCAGGCTTAACAACATCCACAGCCCTGCCCTCATCCACCCGCTAAGCGGCTCTCCTTGTCAAAGGACGAGATCAGGTTAGGCCAGCAGGACTCTTCATAAAGCCACGCTGACTGGGCCTCATCACCTGGGTGTCCTGTATGTGCCATGTGATGGTACTCAATATGACCAGCTCCATAACATTTCAAAGAACCAAGGTGAAACAAAGAGGCCTTTCTCTCTTATACTTACCAACAAGAGGGGCACCAAGGCACCCACAAAACACACCCAACGGGAAAAGCCAGCCTCAAAGACAGCTGTAGTCAGCTGGGATCAAGGCCGGGATGGAGCAAATGCAGGGGAAGGGGCAGCACCTCATGACTGCCACACCATCAAAGTGCACAACAGACAGGGCTGCGAGGAAACGGGGGCCCCTCTTCTCAACACACCCACAAACCACACCACACCAGTGCCACGGCATGACCTCACTGAAAACACCCCACCTCTCCTATGCTTTAGTCCCGTCTTCTGTTCGACCTCACAAGCGACAACAAAACCAAGTCTTTGGCCTCTAATATTGGAACTTGAAAGCTGCCGGCGGTGCCAACTGGACACGTCCTCAAGTGGAGGACACGAAAAGGGAGTGATGTGGGAAGGAAATGACACCCCACCTCATTACTCGCCAGGCTGTGGCATGCAAGAGCTGCTTCCTGCAGAAAACCATCATGCGCAAAGCCTGTCCCACCCCTCCACGACCAGCATAAAAGCCGGCCCAGCGCCTCTCTCCCTCACATACTTCTCCTCACGCCTTCTCCTCCACCCTCAACAAGGTGAGCCTCAACCCCCTGACCCTCCTTCTCCTCACCCACCTGGCCCCTCTCCTCCACCACGCTCTGCCCACAGCCCCAACAGCCCTCATTCCTCCCCACCACCACACTTGCCACAACCCCACACCAGCCTCCACACTCCCTCGCCCTCCTCCAACATCGACTCTCACACCCCCACCACCCTCACCTTTCTCAACACCCTCTCTTCCAGGGAAACTCCACACCACACACATGGCCTGCAACGACCTCTGCAGCCCCTGCGGACCCACCCCGCTGGCTAACAGCTGCAACGAGCCCTGCGTCAGGCAGTGCGAGGCCTCCCGCGTCGTCATCCAGCCACCCACTGTGGTGGTCACCCTGCCAGGACCCATCCTCAGCTCCTTCCCCCAGAGCACCTTTGTCGGATCCTCTGCATCCGCTGCCGTGGGCAACGAACTCAGCGCCCAGGGAGTGCCCGTCTCCTCCGGCGGCTTCGGCTATGGCTACGGCTTTGGCTTGGGAGGCCTTGGCTGCTACAGTGGCAGAAGAGGCTGCTACCCCTGCTAAGGGCCATCGCCACCACCCCTGACACCAACCATGGCAAACTTGAACCAACAGCATGGACGGAGGACACACCTCCGGGCCCTTCCTAGCACACAGACCTGCTGGCCACGGATCATGCTCTCAAGGCACCAAGGAAACAGGGAAAGGCCAGCACCAACTGCCTGGAACCACAGCCCATGCACTTCCTCCTCTTCTCCCACTTCCTTCTTTGCATCTCCCCTTCTTCTCTGTCCACTACTCTCCGCTGAAACCACTCACGGACAAGCCAAAGCCCGCCAATGATCTCCACTATGCCACTCCCACTGCGGGCCAAGAAGACCTCGGTGCTTCAGCAAGATCTACTGCACTCAAGGGACTTCGCCTGATGCTTGCCCTACTAACACCTCAGACCATCTCCCTTCCCCTTAGCACCTCTGCCTTTGCAATCTTCTCCCTCAATAAAGTTCTCTTGCATCGCAGCCTAAGACGCCTCCACTTCCTTTCTTCTCACAAGGTTCTTCCAACCTCACCCAACACAAGGCCAGCGCTACAGAGACCATTAGGGTGCCTGGAAAAGGGCTACAGGATCTCTCTTAGGAAGTATGTCCCCAGCAAATAAAAACAGCACAGGGCAGAACAGGGGAGCTTCCAGAACCTCACACAAGACCTTCACTTGACCAAACAAAGCTTGGACATGTTAATGCACTTCTACCCAAGACTCTCACACAAGCTCCCCATGGCAGCGTGCACTTCACAGAATCACAGAATCACAGAAACTTCAGAGTTGGAAGGGACCTCTAGAGATCATCTAGTCCAACTCCCCTGCTAAAGCAGGATTGCCTAGAGCACATTACTCAGGACTGCATCCAGGCGAGTCTTGAAAATCTCCAGAGAAGGGGACTCCACACCCTCCCTGGGCAGCCTGTTCCAGTGCTCTGTCACCCTCACTGTAAAGAAGTTTTTCCCTGTATTTGAATGGAACTTCCTATGTTCTAACTTGTGCCCGTTGCCCCTCGTCCTGTCACTGGGAACCAATGAAAAGAGTCTGGCACCATCCTCCTTCAACCCACCCTTTAGATACTTATATGCCATAATAAGGTCTTCCCTCGGCCTTCTCTTCTCCAGGCTAAAGAGTCCCAGCTCTCTCAGCCTTTCCTCGTAAGGGAGATGCTCCAGTCCCTCAATCATCTTAGTTGCCCTACGCTCGACCCGCTCCAGTACTTCCCTGTCTCTCTTGAACTGGGGAGCCCAAAACTGGATGCAGTATTCCAGTTGTGGCCTCAGCAGCGCAGAGTAGAGGGGGAGAATGACCTCCTTTGACCTACTGGCCACACTCTTCCCTATGCAGCCCAGGATTCCCTTGGCCTTTTTGGCAACAAGGGCACATTGTTGGCTCATGGATAATTTCTTGTCTACACTTCAACAGCTCTCCTCCCCAGCATGACACCGTGGCCAGCACAGCAGGCAGAATCACAGCAAACACAATCATTGACTGCACAAGAACCCTCTGGAGATCATCTGCTTCAACACAGACTTCTAAAACGGGGTCATCTCGAGGAGGCTCTCCACGACCATGTCAAGTCAGCTTTTCAGTATCTCCAAGGATGGAGTCTCCAAAACCTCCCTGCACACCCAACTCCACTATTTGACCACCCTCCCACTGAAAAAGCCTTGCCTTCTCTTCCAAGGAAATGGCAGATCTTTTCAGCTCTTGCTCTACCTATTAAACTGTCTTTATCTCAACCCATGTCTCTTTTCACTTTTATACTTCTGATTCTCTTTCCCATCCTGCCATGGCAGGAGTTAGCACGCGGCTGCGGGATCCTAGTTGCTGGCTGGGGTTATGGAATCATAGAGTGGTTTACATTAGTAGGGACAGAATCCCAGAATCCCAGAATCCCAGAATGACAGGGGTTGGAAGGGACCTCTGGAGATCATCTAGTCCAACCCCCCTGCCAAAGCAGGGTCACTTGTTGACCACCAGCAGGTGGCACAGGAACACATCCAGGTGGGGTTTGAATGTCTCCAGAGACGGAGATGCCACACTGTCTCTGGGCACTCTCTTCCAGTGCTCTGCCACCCTCAAAGGCAAGAAGTTCCTCCTCATGTTTAGATGGCACTTCCTATGTTCAAGTTTGTGTATATTACCTGAACCTTAGAGATCATCTAATTCCAACTCCCTGCCATGGGCAGGGACACCGCCCACCAGACCAGGTTGCTCAAAGCCCCACCCAGCCTGGCCTTGAACACCTCCAGGGATGGGGCCTTCCCAGCTGCCCTGTGCAACGTGTTCCAGTGTCTCACCACCCTCAGAGGGAAAAATGTATTTCTCATATCTCATTTCAATCTACCTGCATCCCGTGTGAAGCCATTACCCCTCCTCCTATCACTACGTGCCCTTGTAAAAAGTTCCTCTCCAACTTTCATGGAGGCACCATTCAGACATTGGAAAGCTGCTATAAGGTCTCCCTGGTGTCTTCTCTCCTCCAGGCTGAACAACCCCAACTCTCTCAGCCTGTCCTCACAGCAGAGGGGCTCCAGCCCCCTCATCGTCTTTGTGGCCCTCCTCTGGCCCTCCTCCAACAGGGCCATGTCCTTCTTCTGTTGGGAACTCCACAGATGGACGCAGTACTCCAGGTGGGGTCTCACGAGAGAAGAGCAGAGGGGCAGAGTCACCTCCCTCCACCTGCTGGTCCTGCTTCTTTGGACGCAGCCCATTATGCTGTTGGATTGCTGGCCTTCCAGCGCACACTGCCCGCTCATCTTGAGCTTCTCATCCACCAGCACCCCCAAGTCCCTCTCCTCAGGCCTCTTCTCAAGCCATTCTCTGCCCAACCTGAATTTGGGATTGGGATTGCCGTGACCCACGTGCATGACCTTGCGCTTGGCTTGCTTGGATTTCACGAGGTTTACATGGGCCCTCCTGCCAGGCCTCTCCAGGTCCTTCTGGATGGCATCCCTTCCCTCCAGCATGTCAACCGCACCACACACCTTGGTCTCATCGGCAAACTTGCTGAGGGTGCACTCAATCATAGAAGCATAGAATTGCTGAGGTTGGAAGGGACCTTTAAGGTCATCAAGTCCAACCTTTAACCTACCCTGACAAAAGCCACTTCTAAACCATGTCCCTAAGTGCCCCATCTACCCTTTTTTTAAACACCTCCAGGGATGGTGAATCCACCACCTCCCTGGGCGGCCTATTCCAATGTTTAATAACCCTTTCAGTGAAAAAGTGTTTCCTAATATCCAATCTAAACCTCCCCTGACATAACTTGAACCCGTTTCCTCTCGTCCTATCACTTGTCACCAGGGAGAAGAGGTCAGCCCCCATCTCTCTACAACCACCTTTCAGGTAGTTGTAGAGGGTGATAAGGTCTCCCCTCAGCCTCCTCTTCTCCAGGCTAAACAACCCCAGCTCCCTCTGTCGTTCTTCATAAGGTTTGTCCTCCAGACCCCTCACCAGCTTTGTAGCCCTTCTCTGGACACCCTCCAACACCTCAATGTCCCTCTTGTAGCGAGGGGCCCAAAACTGAACGCAGTACTCGAGGTGGGGCCTCACCAGTGCCGAGTACAGGGGGGATGATCACTTCCCTAGTCCGGCTCACCACACTATTCCTGATACAGGCTAGGATGCTGTTGGCCTTCTTGGCCACCTGGCCACACTGCTGGCTCATATTCAGCCGGCTGTCAACCAACACTCCCAAGTCCTTTTCTGCCGGGCTGCTTTCAAGCCACTCTGCCCCAATCCTGTAGCGCTGCATGGGGTTGTTGTGACCTAAGTGCAGGACCCGGCACTTGGCCTTGTTGAACCTCATACCATTGGTCTCAGCCCATCGGTCCAGCCTGTCCAGATCCCTCTGCAGAACCAACCTACCCTCAAGCAGATCAACACGCCCGCACAGTGTAGTGTCATCTGCGAACTTACTGAAGGTGCATTCGATCCCTTCATCCAGATCATTGATAAAGATATTAAAGAGAACTGGCCGCAGCACCGAGCCCTGGGGGACACCACATGTGACCGGACACCAACTGGATTGAACTCCATTTACCACCACTCTCTGGGCACGGCCACCCAGACAGTTTTTTACCCAGCAAAGAGTACACCTGTCCAGGCCATGAGCAGCCAGTTTCTCCAGGAGAATGCTGTGGGAAACAGTGTCAAGCACTTTGCAAAAATCCAAGTATATAACATCCACAGCTTTTTCCTCATCCACTAAGTGGGTCACCTTATCATAGAAGGATATTAGGTTTGATAGGCATCACCTGCCCTTCACAAACCCATGCTGACTGGGCCTGATCACCCTGTTCTCCTACATGTGCCGTGTAATGGCACCGAGGAGGACCTCTTCCATGACCTTCCCAGGCACCGAGGTCACACTGACCGGCCTGTAGTTCCCCGGATCCTCCTTCCGGCCCTTCTTGTGGATGGCTGTCACATTGCCGACCTCCCCGGTTCTCCAGGACTGCTCATAAATGATGCAAAGTGGCCTGGCGAGCTCTTCCGCCAGCTCTTTCGTACTGTCCATGGCACCGACAAAGACGTTAAACAGCACCGCTCCCAGTACCGACTCCTGAGGAACGTCACTCCTCACTGCTCACCACTTGGACATCAAACCCTTAATCAAAAGCCTTCGAGTGCGGCCATCCATCCAGTTCCTTATCCTCCGAGTGCTCCATTGGTCAAATCCATGTCGCTCCAATTTCGGGACCAGCATGTTGTGTGGGACAGTGTCAGATGCTTTGCACATGTCCAGGTACATGACGTCTTTTGCTCTTCCCTTATCCACCAGCACTGTAACCCTGTCAGAGAACACCACCAAATTTGTCAGGCTTGACTTGCCCTTGCTGAAGCCATGTTGACTGTCACCGATCACCTCCAAATATTCCATGTGACTTAGCAGAGTTTCCAGGAGGATCTGCTCCATGATCTTACTGGGCACAGAGGTAAAACTGACCGGCCCGTAAATCCCCGCATCTTCCTTGTTTCTTTTTTGAAAGATGGGCGTCATGGTACCCCTTTTCCAAACAGTGCGAACTTCATCCACAGCCTTTCCCTCATCCATCCACTCAGAGGGTCCCCTTGACAAAGAAGGAGATCAGAGTGGTCAGGCAGGACCTGCCCCTCATAAAGCCATGCCGATCTCTCATACGGTTTGTCTGTGTCTGCTGAATGCCTTGAAAAATGCCAATAAAACCAAGACTTTGGCCTCTAAGACTGGCAATTAAAAGCTTCCACCAGGGGCCAACTGGACGCGTCCTCAAGACGGGGCCATGAAAATGGAGAATTAGGGAAAAGAAAAGACACCCCACCTCATGACTCACCAGGCTGTGGCATGCAAGAGCTGCTTGCTGAAAAAACACTCTCATGCGCAAAGCCTGTCCCGCTCCCCCACGACCAGCATAAAAGGCGGCCCAGCGCCTCTCTCCCTCACACACTTCTCCTCACGCCTTCTCCTCCACCATCAACAAGGTGAGTCTCAACCCCATGACCCTCCTTCTCCTCACCCACCTGGCCCCTCTCCTCCACCACGCTCTGCCCACAGCCTCAACAGCCCTCACGCCTCCTTACTGCCACGCACCCCACAGCCCCACAACAGCCCTCCACACTCCCTCGCCCTCCTCCAACACTGACCCTCACACCCCCACCACCCTCACCTTTCTCAACACCCTCTCTTCCAGGCACCCTCCACACCACACACATGGCCTGCAACGACCTCTGCCGCCCCTGTGGGCCCACCCCGCTGGCTAACAGCTGCAATGAGCCCTGCATCAGGCAGTGTGAGGCCTCCCGCATCGTCATCCAGCCCCCCACTGTAGTGGTCACCCTGCCAGGACCCATTCTCACCTCCTTCCCCCAGAGCACTGCCGTCGGATCCTCCGCATCCGCTGCCGTGGGCAATGAACTCAGCGCCCAGGGAGTGCCCGTCTCCTCTGGCGGCTTCAGCTTCGGCTACGGCTATGGCTTGGGAGGCCTGGGCTGCTACGGTGGCAGAAGAGGCTGCTACCCCTGCTAAGGGCCCTCACCACCACCCCTGACAACAACCACCCACACCATGGAAGACATGGCATGGATTGAGGAGGCAACTCAAGCATGTTCTGGCACATGGCTTCACCATCCACAGCTCCTCCTCTCAGGGCACCAAGCAAGGAAGCAGGGAAGGGGCCAACCCAGACTGTCTGCAACCATGGCCCATGTACCTCCTCCTCTTCTAACACTTCCTTCTTTCCATCGCCCCTTCTGCTACGTTCACAACTCTCCGCTGCAAGCACTTGCTGAAGAAGCAAATACCAGACAGGACCTCCAGGGTGCCGCTCCTACTGCAGGCCAGGAAGACCTTGATGCTCTGGCAAGACCTAGCTCACACAGGGGACCTTGGATGATGGTCACCCTACCTGCAACTCAGACGGTCTCTCTCGCACTTAGCGCTTCTACCTTTGAACTTCTCTCTTCCCTCAATAAAGTTCTTCTGCATCCCAGCCTAAGACGCCTCCTCTTCCTTTCTTCTAACAAGGTTCTTCCAACCTCACCCAACACAAAGCCAGGGCTACAGTGCCCATCGGGGTGGGTGCAAGAGGGCCACCGGACCGGTCTTAGGAACTATGGCCCCAGCAACAGCAACTGCACAACAGAGGGGGCTTCCAGAACCTCACACAAGCCCTTCACTTAACAAAAGAAAGCCTTGGACAACCTCACGCACTTCTACTCATGCCTCCAATGAAAGCTCCTCATGGCAGCACGCACTTCACCAGCTCTCTTCCCCAGCATGACCCTCTGGCCAACACAGCAGGCAGAGTCACAGAAAACAGAATCCTTGACTGCACAAGGAACCTCTGGAGATAACCTCATTACACCCGACCTTCTCAAACGTGGTCAGATTGAGCATGCTGTTCAGCACCAGATCCAGTCAGCTCTTCAGTTTCTACATGATGGAGACTCCAACACCTCTCTGCGCAACCGCTTCCACTCTTGGACCACCCTCCCACGGAAAAAGCCTTGCCTTCTCTTCCAAGGAAATGGCACGTCTTTTCAGCTTTCTCCATTCACCCTTGCCCTGTCTGACTCCCCTCTCCTCATTCCCTCCTGACATGGCTGCAGCTGGGATAGAGTTGACTTGCTCAGCAGCTGGTAGAGTGCTAGGTTTTGCGTTTGCGATGAGAATGGCGTTGAGAGCCCACTAATGGTTTTTGGTTGTTGCTAAGCACTCAAGGCCTTTTCAGCTCTTCATACCACCCCACCACCAAGTAGGCTCGGTGTACAGAAAAAGCTGGGAGGTGAGGCAGCCGGTACAGCTGACCCCAGCTGACCAAAGGCATAGCCCATGCCACATGAGAGCAGGCTGAGGGAAGAAAGAAGCAGGGAATGTTCAGAGTTATGGCATTTGTCTTCCAAGTAACCGTTATGTCTCATGGAGCCCTTCTTTCCTGGAGACGGCTGAACGCCTGCCTGCCTCGGGAAGTAGTGAAGGAACTCCTTCTTTTGCTTTGCTTGCTTGTGCATCTTTTGCTTTACTTATTAAACTGACATCTCAACGCACACATTTTTTCACTTTTCCTCTTCGGATTCTCTTTCCCAGCCTGTTGTAGTGGGGAGTGTGCAAGTGGCTGCATGGTTCAGATTGCTGGCTGGCGTTAAACCAAGACACCTCCCATCCGGGATTTAGAGACATTGATGACATCTCCCCTACGTGGCCTTTTCTCCTGGCTGAAGAAACTCCCAGCTCTCTCAGCTTCTCCTCAAGGGAAGGATGCTGCAGTCCCTTCAGCGTCTTGGTGGCCCTGCACTCGACTTGCTCTACCACATCCATGGCCTTCAAAAACTCACAGAATCACTGAGGTTGGGAAAGACACTTAAGATCACTGATTCCATCCCTTAACCTAACACTACCAAGTGCCCCACTAAAGCAAGTCCCTTGGGGCCAAGTCTACTGTCTTCTAGATACCTCCAGGGCTGGTGACTCAAACGCTTCCCTGGGAAGCCTATTCCAGTGCTTGACAATCATTTCAGTGAAGACATTTTTCACCAGTGCCCATTACAGGGGGACGATCACTTCCATAGTCCTCCTGGACTCATGACTTTTGATACAGGCCACGATGCTACTGGCCGCCTTGGGCTCCAGGGCACACTGCTGGCTCATACTCAGCTGGCTGTCAAACAACACCCCCAGCTCCTTTTCCAACGGGCAGCTTTCCAGCCGCTCTTCCCCAAGCCTGTAGCGTTGCATGGGGTTCTTGTGACCCAAGTGCAGGACCCGGCACTCAGCTTTTCTGAACCCCACACCATTGGCCTCCTCCCATCGATCCAGCCTGTCCACATCGCTCTCTAAAACGTCTTACCCTCAAGCAGATTCACACACTCACCCAACTTGGTGTTGCCTGCAAACATTCTGAGGGTGCACTCGACCCCCTCGTCCAGGTCGTTTGTAAAGATACTAAAGAGAACCGGCCCCAGTACTCAGCCCTGGGGAACACCACCTGTGGTGGCAACAATCTGGATTTACCTCCATTCACCTCTATGGGCCTGGCCATCCAGCCCGTTTGTTAGCCAGCGAAGTGTATGCCCGTCAGAGCCATGAGCAGGCAGTTTCTGCAGGACAACACTCTTGGAAACAGTGTCAATGGCTTTACTAAAGTCCAGTTAACAACATTCACAGCCCTTCACTCATCTACCCACTAAGCGCGTCCCCTTGACATAGAAGGAGATCAGGTTAGGCAAGCAGGACCTGCCCTTCATAAAGCCATGCTGGCTGGGCCTCATCACCTGGTTGGCCTCTATGTGCCATTTGAAGGCGATCAAGATGATTAGCTCCATAACGTTTCCCAGCTCCCAGGTCAGAAAGACAGACCTTTCTCTCAGCTACAAACTTACAAGCAATGGGGGCATCAAAGTGCCCACAGGGCACATCAACAGGATGTGGCAGGCCTAAAGACAGGCTTAGCCAGCCACAAACGTGCCACGAGATGATGTCACTGGAGATACCCCACCTCTCCTACGCCTTGGCTGTGACTGCTGAATTCCCTAACACACAGCGTCCATGCACGTCCTCCAAAATACCTACTTGCACTTAAAAGCTACCACCAGGGCCAAGTGGACACATCCACAAGACGACAACATGTAAAGGGAGCGTTGTGGGAAGGAAAACACACCCACCTCAGCACTTGACAGGCTGTGGCATGAAAGAGATGCTTGCTCAAAAATGCAGTCATGCATGAAATCATGGCCTCAGCTCTGCACTCACGTGCTGCGTGCTTGCCTCCAACTCTCCTCAACAAGCTCCACCTTCCCTTTCTTCCCGTCACACACTGTGCAGAGAAATGGCCTCATCCATTGGCACTCGCCCCAAGTAAACAACTCAAAGGCCCTGGCCCACCAGCCTCCCCTGCATGCCGATCCCATTCCCCCTCTGTCTCTTGACACACTCTCGGCCTCTCCAGGAACTCGCCTGCTTTTGCACGCTGCCTCATACGCAATCATGGAGGCACTTGGGTTGGAAAAGACCCTGAACAATCTTGACACCGTTCACCTATGACTATGAACTTCACAAAAGAAACATAGCCCTAAGTCCCACATCTACACGTCTTGTCATTACCTCCAGGGATGGTGATTCAGCCACTTCCCGGAGGAGCCTCTTCCAGTGCTTCATAACCCTGCTGGGGATGACATTTTTCCCAGCATCCAAACTGAGCATCCCTACGCAGCATTTAAAGACGTTAATTCTTCTCCTATCACTTGTTACTCGGGATAAGGGACTGACACCTACCTCATTACCACCTCTTTTCAGGTGGCTGTAGTGAGCGATAAGGCGTGCCCTCAGCCTTTTTCTTTCTGCAAACTAAACATGCCCTGTTCCCTAAACTGCTCCTAACAAGTCTTCTTCTCTAGATCCTTCACCAGCTTCGTTGCTCATCTTCAGATGTGTCGCGCCAGAGCCCAGGTTGCAAATTTGCCGGCCACAACTAAGGGGATCCCTACCCAAGAGCCAAGAGGAGCCTTTGGGGAGCACGACCAGCCTCCCAACAGCACAGGGCTGCCACGATAATGTCCTGCTCTCACAAACAGCCCTCCTCTGCCTGCTTGAACTGCCTCCACCAGGGACGGACCCAGCGGGGCACAAACCCAAACATGCAGCCTCCGTTCTCCCACCTACAACCTTAAAAACAAAAGGGGCACCAAGACAGCCACAGAGCACACCCAACAGGAAAGGCCATGCCCAAAGACAGGCTTAGTGAGCTGGCAGCAAGGCAGGGAAGGAACAAGCGCAATGCAAGGCGCAGCGCCTAATGCCTGGCCCCCCTCCAAAGCCCAGACCAGCCTGCCAGGGCTGCGAGGAAATGACGCCCCCTCTTCACAACGCACCCACAAACCACACCACACAACTGCCATGGCATGAACTCCCTGATGACACCCCACCTCTCTTATGCTTTGGTCACGTCTTCTGACAACCCTGACGCGTGCCATCAACACAATGTTTAGGGCCTCTACTACTGGCACTTAAAAGTTCCCGCCAGGGCCGAGTGGACACATCATCAATAAGACAACAGGAAATTGGAGAATTTCAGAAAACAAAGAACACAACCACGCCATTACTCGTGAGGCTGTGTCATGCAAATTTGTTTGTGGAAAAGGCCATCATGCGCCAAGCCTGTCCCGCCCCTCCATGACCAGCATAAAAGCCGGCCCAGTGCCTCTCTCCCTCACACACTTCTCCTCACGCCTTCTCCTCCACCGTCAACAAGGTGAGTCTCAACACCCTGACCCTAATTCTCCTCACCCACTTGGCCTTTCTCCTCCAGCTCCCCACAGCCCCACAACAGCCCTCCACAATCCCTCGCCCTCCTCCAACACTGACCCTCACACCCCTACCACCCTCACCTTTCTCAACACCCTCTCTTCCAGGGACCCTCCACACCACACACATGGCCTGCAACAACCTCTGCAGCCCCTGCGGACCCACCCCGCTGGCTAACAGCTGCAACGAGCCCTGCGTCAGGCAGTGCGAGGCCTCCCGCGTTGTCATCCAGCCTTCCACCGTGCAGGTCACCCTGCCAGGACCCATCCTCACCTCCTTCCCCCAGAGCACCTTTGTCGGATCCTCCGCATCCGCTGCCGTGGGCAATGAACTCAGCGCCCAGGGAGTGCCCGTCTCCTCCGGCGGCTTCGGCCTCGGCCTTGGCTACGGCTTGGGAGGCCTGGGCTGCTTCAGCGGCAGGAGAGGCTGCTACCCCTGCTAAGGGCCCTCACCACCACCCCTGACAAAACCCTGACAGCCTGGAAGCCACGGTATTGATGGAGGACACATCCTTGGCTCTTTCCTAGCACATAGACCTGCTGTCCACACATCTTTATCTCAAGGCTCCAAGGAAGAGGGATGGGGACAGTCCTTCTCTTCTCCCACTTCCTTCTTTGCAGTTCAACTTCTGCTATATCCACTACTCTCCGCTGCAAACACATTCTGACAAGCCAGAGCCCAACAACGAGCTCCACTGTGCAACTCCCACAGTGGGGCAGGAAGACCTTGCTGCTCTGGCAAGATCTCTCTCACACAAGGGAGCTTGGATGATGGTCACCCTACCTGCAACTCTGACTAGCTCCCTTGCACTTGGCATTCCTGCCTTTGCATTCTTTTCCATCAATAAAGTTCTCCTGCATTCCACCTGAGATGCCTCAGTTTCCTTTTTTGTCACAAGGCTCTTCCAGCCTCACTCAACACAAAGCCACAGCTACAGAGACCATCGCGGTGGGTGGAAAAGGGCCACAGGGCCGGTCTTAGGAACTATGGCCCCAGCAACAACCACAGCACAGAGCAGCACAGGGGGGCTTCCAGAACCTGACACAAGCCCTTCACTTACCCAAAGGCTTGGACATATTAACACACTTCCAACCAAGGCTCTGACACAAGCTCCCCATGCCAGCACGCACTTCACCAACTCTCTTCCGCAGCATGACCCTCTCACCAGCACAGCAGGCAGAATCACAGCAAACACAATCATTCACTGCACAAGGAGTCTCTGGAGACCATCTACTTCAACAAAACCTGCTCAAAGAGAGTCAACTCAAGCAGGCACTCCACAGCCTTGTCCAGTCAGGGTTTCAGTATCTCCAAGGATGGAGTCTCCAACACCTCTCTCTACAACCCCTTTTCACCTGTTAGACCACGGTCACGGTCATACTGAAAAAGGCTGGCCTTCTCTTCCATGGAAGTGGCACGTCTTTTCAGCTTTTCTCATTCCCCATGCCTCGGCCATGGGCACCCATGACAAGAGTCTGACTCCCCTCTCCTCATTCCCTCCTGACATCGCTTCACCTGCGATAGAGTTGACTTTCTCACTGGCAGCTGGTAGACGGCTAGGTTGTGCATGTGGGATGAGAATGGCGTTGAGAGCCCACTACTCTTTCTGGTTGTTGCTAAGCGCTCAAGGCCTTTTCTGCTCCTCACACTGCCCTGCCAGCGAGTAGGCTGGGAGTGCACAAAAGGCTGGGAAGTGACACGGCCAGGACAGCTGACCCCAACTGACCAAATGATAGTCCATGCCAGGTGAAGGCGTGCTCGGTATGTAATGCATGGCAAAGATGAAAGAACAGTGTAATGAACGGACGTACGGCTTTTGTCTTTCCAAATAACCGATGTGCATCATGGAGCCCTTCTTTCCTGGAGACATGGCTGAACACCTGCATTCCAATGGGAAGTATTCAAAGAATTCCTTGGTTTCTTTGATGCCACTCATGGCTTTTGCTCTACCTACAGAACTATTTCTACCTCAGCACACGCATATTTTCACTTTTCCTCTTCTGATTCTCTTCCCCATCCTGCCGAGGGGGAAGCGAGCGAGCGGCTGCATGGTTCTCAATGCTCGCTGGGTTTGCACCACTGAAACTCCCATCTGGGATTTAGAGACATTGATGACAGCTCATCAATGAACGTGGCCTTGCCTCCTGGCTGAGAAACCTCCCAGCTCTCTCTGCTTCTCCTCAATGAAGGATGCTTCAGTCCCTTCAGCATCTGGGTGGCCCTGCACTCCCCTTGCTCCACTAAGTCCATGGCCTTCCAGAAATCACAGAATCATTGAGGTTGTTTTGGGGGAATGCCAGCTGGCAACAAAGAACCATGCGGCCACTCCTTCACCGCCCCCACAGCTGCGGGATGTGGGGGAGAATCGGAAGAAAGGGAAAACTCACGGCTTGAGATAAAGGCAGTTTAACAGAACAACAGACGATAGAGGAAATCAAGAACAACAGAACTTACAGAGGAATGTACAAAAAACGATTGTGACTCAACCTTTTCCCTGGCCAGCCTCTTCCAGCACTTCACAACCCTGTCGGAGAAGACATTTTTCATATGATCAACCCAGAGTCTCACTTGGTGAAAAATGAGGCCATTTCCTCTTGTCCTATCACCTGAAACACGCCACGATGCTACTGGCCTTCTTGGACACCAGGGCACACTGCTTGCTCATACTCAGCTGGCTGTCAAACAACACCCCCAGCTCCTTTTTCACCGGGCAGCTCTCCAGCCGCTCTTCCCTGAGCCTGTAGCGTTACAAGGAGTTGTTGTGACCCAAGTGCAGGACCCAGCACTTGTTGAACCTCATACCATTGGCCTCAGCCACTTGATCCAGCTTGTCCACATCCAACTTGTGCATTGAGAGAAAGACAGTTTAATAAGGAGAGCAAAAGCTGTTCACGCAAACAAAGCAAATCAAGGAATTCCTTCACTACTTCCCATGGGCAGGCAGGAGTTCAGCTGCCTGCAGGAAAGCAGGGCTCCATGATGCGTGATGTTTCTTGGGAAGACCAATGCCATAACTCCAAGAGTGCCTCCCGCCTTCTTTGTTCTTCCCCCAGCATTATGTATTGAGCATAATGTCGTACGGCACGGACTATCCCTTTGGTGAGTTCTGGTCAGCTGTGCTGGCTGTGTCTCCTCCCAGCTTTTTGTGCTCTCCCAGCCTACTTGCTGGCAGGGTGGTGTGAGGAGCAGAAAAGGCCTTGAGTGCTTAGCAAGAACTAAAAACAGTAGTGGGCTGTCAATAGCATTCTCATCCCAAATGCAAAACAGAGCACCCTACCAGCTGCCAGGAAGGGAGTCACTTCTATCCCAGCTGAAACCTTACTAAGGAGGGAATGAGGAGAGGGGAGTCAGACTATTCTCTCAGGTGCCCACAACCAGGGCAAGTGATGATGGAGAAAGATGAAAAGAGGCGCCTTTTCCTTGGAAGAGAAGGCATGCTGTTTTCAGCGTGAGTGTGGTCAAAGATTGGAACCGGTTGCGCAGAGAGGCGTTGGAACCTCCGTCCTTGGAAATACTGAAGACCTGAGTGGACATGGTTGCGGAGAGCCTGCTTGAGCTGACACTGTTTGAGCAGGTTCGGTTGAAGTAGAGGATGTCCAGAGGATCCTTGGGCAGTCAATGATTCTCGTTGCTGTGATTCTGCCTGCTGTGCTGGCCACAGGGTCATGCTGGGGAAGAGAGCTGGCAAAGTGTGTGCTGCCATGGGGAGCTTGTGTCAGAGGCTGCAGTAGAAGTGCATTAGCATGTGCAAGCCTTTGTTTGGTCAAGTGAAGGGCTTGTGTCACGTTCTGGAAACCGCCCTGTGCTGCTCTGTGCTGCTGTTGTAGCTGGGGACATACTTCCTAAGAGAGGTCCTCTTCCCTTTTTACACCCACTGTGATGGTGCGTGGAGCCCTGTCACTGTGCCGGCTGCAGTTGGGAGCAACTGGAGACAAGTGTCCTGGTTTGAGGTAAAACAGAACCAATTTTCTGGTTTGTATTTTTACGTTTTAGCTGGGCCTCTTCTAACTGACTAAACCGGGAAATTAACAGCATATTGTTTAGAAAGTGTTCACTCTCACTGAGTGACAAGACCTGATTATACCAAGGAATGGTACGCAGAGACGCTCTCGCTTAGACTTATTCCTATAACAAGCGAGGTCAGCTAACTTCGTTATTTGCCTCGTTAGAGGGTCAGAAGTGGAAAAGCATAGAAGGGTGACACCTGTAAGGAGGAGCGGACAGGACAGGTCCTCTTATCTCTTCCTCTCCTCTCTTTGGGAAGGGGGGACATCTGTCATTGTGATTGGCCAATCCGCCCAAAACCACGGAAGGAGAAAGCGAAGGCGTCTCAGTTTTGGATGCAGGAGAACTTTATTGAGGCAAAGCAGTGCACAGGCAGGAATGCCAAGTGGAAGGGAGCCAGTCTGAGCTGCAGGTAGGCTGACCTTCATTCGAGGTCGCTTGTGAGAGAAGATCTTGCCAGAGCATCAAGGTCTTCCTGGCTGGGAGGGGAAATGGCACCCTGGAGGTCTTTGAGTTGTCAGCAAGTGTTTCCAGCAGAGTGTAGTGGACATAGCCGAAGGGGTGATGCAAAGAAGGAAGTGGGAGAAGAGGAGGAGGTACATGGGCCATGGTTGCAGACAGCTTGGGCTTGCCCCTTCCCTCCTCCCTTGCTTGCTGTCTTGAGAGGAGGAGCCATGGACGATACAATCCTGTGCCAGCAACTACCTAGAAGTGCGTCTTCAATGCAAGCCGTGGCTTGTGCCAGGGTGGCTGGTGCCAGGGTTAGTGGCGATGGCCCTTAGCAGGGGTAGCAGCCTCTTCTGCCACCGTAGCAGCCAAGGCCTCCCAAGCCATAGCCGTAGCCGAAGCCGAAACCGCCAGAGGAGATGGGCACTCCCTGGGCGCTGAGTTCATTGCCCACGGCAGCGGATGCAGAGGATCCGACAAAGGTGCTCTGAGGGAAGGAGGTGAGGATGGGTCCTGGCAGGGTGACCTGCACGGCGGGAGGCTGGATGACGACGCGGGAGGCCTCGCACTGCCTGACGCAGGGCTCGTTGCAGCTGTTAGCCAGCGGGGTGGGTCCGCAGGGTCCGCAGAGGTCATTGCAGGCCATGTCTGTGGTGTGGAGGATGCCTGGAAGAGAGGGTGCTGAGAAAGGTGAGGGTCATGGGCATGTGAGGGTCAGTGTTGGAAGAGGACGAGGGAGCGTGGAGGGCTGGTGTGGGGCTGTGGGGAGCGTGACAGAGTGGAGGCGTGAGGGCTGCTGAGGCTGTGGGCACAGCATGGTGGAGGAGAGGGGCCAGGTGGGTGAGGAGAAGGAGGGTCAGGGGGTTGAGGCTCACCTTGTTGAGGGTGGAGGAGAAGGCGTGAGGAGAAGTGTGTGAGGGAGAGAGGCACTGGGCCGGCTTTTATGCTGGTCCTGGAGGGGCGGGACAGGCTTGGTGCATGACTTTTTTTTCACCAAGCAGCTCTTGCATGGTACAGGCACTCAAGTAATGACATGGGGTGTGTCTTCCTTCCCACAACAGTCCCTTTTCATGTCATCCTCTTGAGGTCGTCTCCATTTGGCCCTGGCAGCAGCTTCTAAGTGAGTGTAGGTAGTTGGGAGGGTTTGGATGGATGCTGTGTCACGGAATTCAGCAGACGCCACCAAAGCATAGAGAGGTGGGGTGTCTTCAGTGAGGTCATCCCACGGCAGTCCTGTGGTGTGGTTTGTGGTTGCGTTTTGAAGAGGGGGCCTCATTTTCTTGCAGCCCTGCCAGGGTGGTTGAAACTTTGATGGTGTTGCAGGCGTGAGGTGCTGCCCCTTCCATGGCATTCGCTCCCTCCCTGCGCTGCTGCCAGCTCACTCAGCCTGTCTTTAGGCCTGGCCTTTCTCCCTGCATGTGTTCTGTGGGTGTCTTAGTGCTTCTCTTGTTTGAGGGCTTGGTACAAAAGCGTTTTACAAAGCATGAGGGAAAGGCCGTGGATGTTGGTAACCTGGGCTTTAGAAAAGTCTTTCATGCCATTTCCCACAGCATTCTGCTGGAGAAACTGCCGGCTTATGCCTCGGATCGGGGTCCAGAAAACCAAATCTTCATGAGGCGTCCTGTTTTCTTGGGAATAGAAACCTCATAACACCAAACGTCCACCTGTTCTTTCTTCTTCCCCAGCATTTTATACTGAGCATGATGTCATATGGCATGGACTATCCTTTTGGTCAGCTAGGGTCAGCTGTATGGGCCATGTCACCTCCAAAATTCTTGCGCACTGCCAGCCTACTTGCTGGTTGGGCGGTATGAGGAGCAGAAAAAGCCTTGAGTACTTACAACAACCAAAACCTCTAATGGGCTGTTGACAGCATTCTCACCCCAAATGCAAGGGAGTCGGACTCTTCCCATGGGCACCCACGGCCAGGGAATGTGTTAATGGAGAAAGATGAAAAGTTGTGCCATTTCCTTGGAAGAGGAGGCAAGCCTTTTTCAGCATGAGGCTGGTCAAGCAGTGGGAAAAAGATTGCACTGGGAGGTGTTGGAGTCTCCATCCTTGGAGATAGTGAAAACCTGACTGGATGTGGTCCTGTAGAGCCTGCTGGAGGCGACCCCTTTGAGAAGTTTGGGTTGAAGTAGATGATGTCCAGAGGTTCCTTATGCAGTCGATGATTCTGTTTGCTGTGATTCTGCCTGCTGTGCTGGCCAAGGGGTGGTGCTGGGGGAGAGAGTTAGTGAAGCGTGTGCTGCCATGGGGAGCCTTTGTCAGAATGGTGGTTCAAAGTGCCTTAGTATTGCAAAGGCTTTGTTTGGTCAAGTGGAGGGCTTGTGTCAGGTTCTGGAAGCCCCCCTGTGCTGCCCTGTGCTGCTGTTCTTGGGGACATACTTCCTAAGAGGGGTCCTGTAGCCCTTTTCGCACTCATGCCAGTTGCCTCCCGAGCCCTGGCTTTGTGTTGCATGAGGTTGGAAGAGCCTTGGGAAAAGAAAGGAAGTGGAGGCATCTCATGCTGGGATGCAGAACTTTAACGAGTTTATTGCCAAAAGACCTGCTCCAGCACTGGTTTCTCTCCATGGGATCAAAGCCTCCTTTGGGAATCCACCTGCTTCGGCGGGGGTTCCTCCACAGGCTCTAGGTAGATATCTGCTCCACCATTGACCGCCATGGGCTGCATATCTACAACATGCTTGACCATGGTCTTCAAAACGAGATGCAGGGAAATCTCTGCTCCAGTGCCTGGAGCACCTCCTCCCACTACGTCTTCACTGACCTTGGGGCAGCGCCGAATGCCTGGCACCCCTCCAAAGCCCAGGCCAGCCTGTCAAGCCAGCCCCCTATTCACAACGCAACCACAAACCACACCACACAACTGACACAAAATGACCTCACTTATGACACACCACCTCTGGTATGCTTTGGCCATGTCTCCTGAATACCCTGAAACGCTGCATGCATGCACATCCCTCAAACTACTTACTCTAACTTAAAAGCTGCCACTAGGGTGAGATGGACATGAGGAGAAGATGAAAAGGGGCTGTTATGGTAAGGAAAACGCAACGCACATCATTCCTTGAGTGGCTGCAGCACGGAATGACTCATTGCTGAAAAACACCGTCATGCGCCAAGCCTGTCCCGCCCCTCCACGACCAGCATAAAAGCAGGACCAGCGCCTCTCTCCCTCACACACTTCTCCTCACGCCTTATCCTCCACCCTCGACAAGGTGAGTCTCAACCCCATGACCCTCCTTCTTCTCAACCACCTGGCCCCTCTCCTCCACCACGCTCTGCCCACAGCCTCAACAGCCCTCACGCCTCCACACTGCCACGCTCCCCACAGCACCACAACAGCCCTCCACACTCCCTCGCCCTCCTCCAACACCGATCCTCACACCCCCACCACCCTCACCTTTCTCAACACCCTCTCTTCCAGGGAAACTCCACACCACACACATGGCCTGCAACGACCTCTGCAGCCCCTGCGGACCCACCCCGCTGGCTAACAGCTGCAACGAGCCCTGCGTCAGGCAGTGCGAGGCCTCCCGCGTCGTCATCCAGCCTTCCACCGTGCAGGTCACCCTGCCAGGACCCATTCTCACCTCCTTCCCCCAGAGCACCTTTGTCGGATCCTCCGCATCCGCTGCTGTGGGCAACGAACTCAGCGCCCAGGGAGTGCCCGTCTCCTCCGGCGGCTTCGGCTTCGGCTACGGCTACGGCTTGGGAGGCCTTGGCTGCTACGGTGGCAGAAGAGGCTGCTACCCCTGCTAAGGGCCATCGCCACCACCCCTCGTAGCTGATCTCTCTCTTGCAGGGGACTTTGGTTGATGGTTGCCCTACTAATACCTCAGACCATCTCCCTTCCCCATAGCACCTCTGCCTTTGCAATCTTTTCCCTCAATAAAGTTCTCTTGCATCTCAGCCTCAAACGCCTCCACTTCCTTTCCTCTCACAAGGCTCTTTCAACCTCACCCAACACAAGGCCAGGGCTACAGAGACCATCGGGGTGGGTGGAAAAGGGCTAGAAGACCTCTCGTAGGAACTATGGCCCCAGCAAAAACAACAGCACAGGGCAGCACGGGGGAGCTCCCAGAACCTTACACAAGCCCTTCACTTGCCCAAACAAAGTCTTGCACATAATAATCACAGAATCACAGAATCTTACTGGTTGGAAGGGACCTCTGAGATCATCGAGTCCAACCACACAAAAAAAAAAAAAAAAAAGCACCCACCTACTAAACTCCACACCCACAACCCCACACACAACATCCCACCACAAACCAATAATCTTGGGCACTAGAGCATGCCCTGAAGAGCCATGTCTACACATTTCTTAAATACCTCCAGGGATGGTGACTCCACCACCTCCCTGGGCAGGCTGTTCCAGTGCCTGACCACTCTTTCAGTAAAGTAATTCTTCCTAATATCTAATCTAAATCTCCCTTGCCGCAGCTTCCTACCATTTCCTCTGGTCCTGTCGCTATTCCCTTGGGAGAAGAGGCCAACTCCTGCCTCTCTACAGTTTCCTTTCAGGTAGCTGTAGAGGGCAATGAGGTCTCCCCTCAGCCTCCTCTTCTCCAAACTAAACATGCCCAGCTCCCTCAGCCTCTCCTCATAGGACTTGTTCTCCAGACCCCTCACCAGCTTGGTGACTCTCCTCTGGACACACTCCAGCACTTCAATGTCTTTCCTGTAGTGAGGGGCCCAAAACTGAACACAGTACTCGAGGTGAGGCCTCACCAGTGCCGAGTACAGAGGCACGATGACTTCCCTACTCCTGCTGGCCACGCTATTCCTGATACAAGCCAGGATGCCATTGGCCCTCTTGGCCACCTGGCCACACTGCTGGCTCATGTTAAGCCGGCTGTCCACTAACACTCCCAGGTCCTTTTCTGCCGGGCAGCTTTCCAGCCACTCTTCCCCAAGCCTGTAGCGTTGCCCAGGGTTGTTGTGACCAAAATGCAGGACCCGGCACCTGGCCTTATTAAACCTCATCCCATTGGCCTTGGCCCATTGATCCAACCTGTCTAGATCCCTCTGTAAAGCCTTCCGACCCTCAAGCAGATCAACACTCCCACCTAGTTTGGTGTCATCCGCAAACTTACTGAGGGTGCATTCAATCCCCTTGTCTAGATCATCAATAAAGATATTGAACAAGACTGGCCCCAAGACTGAGCCCTGAGGGACACCACTGATGACCGGCCGCCAACCAGATTTTGCTCCATTAAGCACAACTCTCTGGGCACGGCCATCCAGCCAGTTTTTTATCCAGCGGAGGGTACACTTGTCTATGCCATGATTCTCCAGTTTCTCCAGGAGAATGCCGTGGGGGACGGTGTCGAAGGCCTTACCAAAGTCCAGGTAGACAACATCCACAGCCTTGCCCTCATCGAGAAAGCGGGTCACATGGTCATAGAAAGAGATCAAGTTGGTCAGGCAGGACCTCCCTTTCCTAAACCCATGCTGGCTGGCCCTGATCCCTTGGCTGCCCTGCACTTGCCTTGAGAGCTCACTCAAGATGATCCTCTCCATGATCTTTCCCGGTACAGAGGTCAGGCTGACAGGCCTGTAGTTTCCGGGATCCTCCTTCCGGCCCTTCTTGCAGATGGGCGTCACATTGGCCACCCTCCAGTCATCTGGCACCTCTCCTGTTGACCAGGATTGTTGATAGATAATGGAGAGAGGCTTGGTGAGCTCTCCTGCCAGCTCCCTGAGAACTTTTGGGTGAATCCCGCCCGGCCCCATAGACTTATGCGTGTCCAGGTGCAAAAGCAAATCATTAACTACTTCCTCCTGGATTACAGGGGAGTTGTCCTGTTCTCCGTTCTTATCTTCCAGCCCAAGAAGCTGAACACCCTGGGGGTAGCTGGTCTGACTATTAAAGACAGAGGCAAAGAAGGCATTAGGTATCTCAGCCTTCTCCTCGTCCTTGGTTGCAAGGTTTCCCCCCGCATCCAGTAAGGGATGGACATTCTCTGTCACTCTCTTTTTGTTGATGTATTTATAGAAACTTCTTTTGTTGTCCCTTATGTTAATTGCCAGGTTGAGTTCCAGCTGGGCTTTTGCCTTCCTGATTTTTTCTCTGTATGACCTAACACGATCTCTGTACTCCTCCTGAGTTGCCTGTCCCCTCTTCCAAAGGTGGTAAACCTTCCTTTTTTCCTTAAGTCCCATCAAGAGCTCTTTGTTCATCCAGGCCGGCCATTTTCCCCGCCCTTTAATTGTGCGCCTCATGGGGACAGCCTGCTCCTGGGCCTTTAGGATTTCCCTCTTAAAGAGCATCCAGCCTTCCTGGGCTCCTTTGTCTCTCAGGACTACCTCCCACGGGACTCTCCCAACCAGGGTTTTGAGCAGGCTAAAGTCTGCCCACCGGAAGTCCAAGATGGAGGTTTTGTTAACCCCCTTCCTTACCTCACTATGGATGGAAAACTTAACCATTTCATGGTCACTAAGCCCAAGACGGCCTCCGACCTCCACGTCCCCCACTAGCCCTTCTTTGTTTGTGAACAGTAGGTCTAGCAAGGCACCTCCCCTGGTAGGCTCACCTACCATTTCTGTCAGGAAGTTATCCTCCATACACTCGAGGAACCTCCTAGCCTGCCTGCTCTCTGCTGTGTTATATTTCCAGCAGATGTCTGGTAAGTTGAAGTCCCCAACTAGAACAAGGGCTGGCGTTTGCGAGACTGCAGCCAGCCGCTTATAGAATACCTCATCAACCTGCTCATCCTGGTTGGGTGGTCTATAGCAGACTCCCAGCACAAAATCACCTTTGTTAGCCTTCCCTTTCACCCTTACCCATAAACACTCAACTTCTTCATCACTGGAGTCTATCTCTATAGAGTCAAACAACTCCCTAATGTACAGAGCCACAGACCCCCCCCTCCTTCCTTGCCTATTCCTTCTGAAGAGCTTATAGCCACTCATTGCAGCATTCCAGTCATGACCATCATCCCACCACGTTTCCGTGATGGTGACTATGTCGCAGTTGTCCTGCTGCACAATGGCGTATAGCTCATCCTGTTTGTTGCCCATGCTACGTGCATTAGCGTAGATGCACTTGACCTGGGCTACTGATTTCACCCCCATCTTTGGCCCTTGACACTCAGGTTCATTACCAGCAGGCCTGGTTTTATCCCCTTCCCCCTTAACTTTCGGCTTAAAGCTCTGTCCATGAGCTTTGTTAACTCTTAGCCTAGTACCCTTTTCCCCTTCTAGGAAAGGGTTTTCCCAATGTTCTCTAGCAGTAATTTCTAAATGTCTATCACCTTTCTCTGATGAAATGTCAGAGTGGGAGTCCTCACTAATGTGGTCTCCTTCAAAGCATGGCATGCTTTCCTAAGGTTTAATCTTGACAGGCCCAGTTATCTCCCCTTCCCCCCTCATAGCTAGTTTAAAGACCGGTCAATGAGCCCTGCTAACTCCTGCCCCAAAATTCTTTTCCCCCTCTGCACTTCGAACCAACCTTCTGGCACAAGCTCCCCATGGCAGCACACACTTCACCAACTCTCTTCCCCAATACGACCCCCTGGCCACCACAACAGGTAGAATCACAACAAACTGAATCTTTGCATGAGGATCTGGACACCGTCTACTTCCACCCAGTCTGCCCACACGGGCTCAGCTGGAGCACCTTGTTCAGCACCATGTCCAGTCAGGGTTCCTGTATCTCCAAGCATGGAGTCTCCAACACTCCTCTGAAGAAATGGTTCCCCTTCTTAACCACCTTCACACTGAAAAAGCCTTGCCTTCTCTTCCAAAGAAATGGCATGTCTTTTCATCTTTCTCCGTTCACACTTGCCCTGGCCATGGGCACCCTGAGAAGAGTCTCACTCCCCTGTCCTCATTCCCTCTTCTCATCGGTTCACCTGGGATAGAGTTGACTTTCTCACTAGTAGCTGGTAGAGTGCTCTGTTTTGCATTTGGGATGAGAATGCTGTTGACAGCCCACTACTGTTTTCAGTTCTCGCTAAGCACTCAAGGCCTTTTTTGCTCCTCGCACCGCCCCACCAGCAAGTATGCTCGGAGTGCACAAAATGCTGGGAGGAGACACGGCCGGGACAGTTGACCAGAACTCACCAAAGGGAGAGTGAATGCCGTATTGTCGTTATGCTCAATTCATAATGCTGGGGGAAGAAGAAAGGAGGAGGGGGCACTTTGGGAGTTATGACATTTGTCTTTCCAAGAAAACATCACGCATGATGAAGCCCTGCTTTCCTGCAGACGGCTGAATTCCTGCCTGCCCATGAGAGGTAGTGAAGCAATTCCTTGGTTTGCTTTGTTTGCATGCACAGCTTTTGGTTTACTTATAACTCTCTTTTTCTCAACGCACACATTTTTTCTCTTTTCCTCTTCTGATTCGCTTCCCTATGCCACCGTGGTGGAAATGAGCAAGTGGCTGTGTGGTCCTACTTGCCAGCTGGAGTTCATCTCCCATACATGCCATTCAGGATTCAGAGGCATCGATGACACCTCCCCTTCAGGTCCTTGCCGCCTAGTTGATAAACCTCCCAGCTCGCTCAGCTTCTCCTCGGAGGAAGGGTGCTCCAGTCCCTTCAGCGCCTTTGTGGCTGTGCACTTGACTTGCTCCGCTATGTCCATGGCCTTCATAAAGTCATAGAATCACTGGGGTTTGGAAAGACCCTTGAGATCATTGAATCCCACCCTTCATCTAACCCTACCAAGTCTACCACTAAAGTGTCCCTAAGTGCCAAGCCTACTGTCTTCTACAGACCTCCAGTGATGGTGAGTCAACCATTTCCCTGGCCAGCCTCTTCCAGTGCTTCACAAGCGCTAGCGTTGCAAGGAATTGTTGTAACCCAAGTGCAGGACCCAGCACTCAGCCTTGTTGAACTTCATACCATTGGCCTCGGCCACTTGATCCAGCCTGTCCACATCCCTCTGTAGAAACATCCACCCTCAGGCACATCAACAAACCCACCCAATATGGGTCACCAGCGAACTTAGTGAGGGTGCACTCAATCCCCTCGTCCACATCGTTGATAGAGATATTAAACAGAAGTGGCCCCAATACTCAGCCTTGAGGAACACATCTTCTGACCAGCCACCACACTGAATTTAACTCCATTCACCAGAACTCTTTGGGCATGGCCACCCAAACGGTTTTTTAGGCAGTCAAGAGTATGCCCATCAGAGCCATGAGCAGGCACTTTCTGCAGCAGAATAATGTGAGAAACAGTGTCAAAGGCTTTAGTAAAGTCAGGCTTAACAACATCCACAGCCCTGCCCTCATCCACCCGCTAAGCGGCTCTCCTTGTCAAAGGACGAGATCAGGTTAGGCCAGCAGGACTCTTCCTAAAGCCACGCTGACTGGGCCTCATCACCTGGGTGTCCTGTATGTGCCATGTGATGGTACTCAATATGACCAGCTCCATAACATTTCAAAGAACCAAGGTGAAACAAAGAGGCCTTTCTCTCTTATACTTACCAACAAGAGGGGCACCAAGGCACCCACAAAACACACCCAACAGGAAAAGCCAGCCTCAAAGACAGCTGTAGTCAGCTGGGATCAAGGCCGGGATGGAGCAAATGCAGGGGAAGGGGCAGCACCTCATGACTGCCACACCATCAAAGTGCACAACAGACAGGGCTGCAAGGAAACGGGGGCCCCTCTTCGCAACACAACCACAAACCACACCACACCAGTGCCACGGCATGACCTCACTGAACACACCCCACCTCTCCTACGCTTTAGTCCCGTCTTCTGTTCGGCCTGACAAGCGACAACAAAACCAAGTCTTTGGCCTCTAATATTGGAACTTGAAAGCTGCCGGCGGTGCCAACTGGACACGTCCTCAAGTGGAGGACACGAAAAGGGAGTGATGTGGGAAGGAAATGACACCCCACCTCATTACTCGCCAGGCTGTGGCATGCAAGAGCTGCTTCCTGCAGAAAACCATCATGCGCAAAGCCTGTCCCACCCCTCCACGACCAGCATAAAAGCCGGCCCAGCGCCTCTCTCCCTCACATACTTCTCCTCACACCTTCTCCTCCACCCTCAACAAGGTGAGCCTCAACCCCCTGACCCTCCTTCTCCTCACCCACCTGGCCCCTCTCCTCCACCACGCTCTGACCACAGCCTCAACAGCCCTCACGTCTCCCCACTGCCACGCTCCCCACAGCACCACACCAGCCCTCCACACTCCCTCGCCCTCCTCCAACACTGACCCTCGCACCCCACGTCCCTCACCTTTCTCAACATCTTCTCTTCCAGGCACCCTCCACACCACAGACATGGCCTGCAACGACCTCTGCGGCCCATGCGGACCCACCCCGCTGGCTAACAGCTGCAACGAGCCCTGCGTCAGGCAGTGCGAGTCCTCCCGCGTCGTCATCCAGCCACCCACTGTGGTGGTCACCCTGCCAGGACCCATCCTCAGCTCCTTCCCCCAGAGCACTGCCGTCGGATCCTCTGCATCCGCTGCTGTGGGCAACGAACTCAGCGCCCAGGGAGTGCCCGTCTCCTCCGGCGGCTTCGGCTATGGCTACGGCTTTGGCTTGGGAGGCCTGGGCTGCTACGGTGGCAGAAGAGGCTGCTACCCCTGCTAAGGGCCATCGCCACCACCCCTGACACCAACCATGGCAAACTTGAACCAACAGCATAGACGGAGGACACACCTCCGGGCCCTTCCTAGCACACAGACCTGCTGGCCACGGATCATGCTCTCAAGGCACCAAGGAAACAGGGAAGGGCCAGCGCCAACTGCCTGGAACCATGACCAATGCATTTCCTCCTCTTCTCCCACTTCCTTCTTTGCATCTCCCCTTCTTCTATGTCCACTACTCTCCGCTGAAACCACTCACGGACAAGCCAAATCCCGATCTCCACTATGCCACTCCCACTGCGGGCCAAGAAGACCTCGGTGCTTCGGCAAGATCTACTGCACTCAAGGGACTTCGCCTGATGGTTGCCCTACTAACACCTCAGACCATCTCCCTTCCCCTTAGCACCTCTGCCTTTGCAATCTTTTCCCTCAATAAAGTTCTCTTGCATCGCAGCCTAAGACGCCTCCACTTCCTTTCTTCTCACAAGGTTCATCCAACCTCACCCAACACAAGGCCAGGGCTACAGAGACCATTAGGGTGCCTGGAAAAGGGCTACAGGATCTCTCTTAGGAAGTATGTCCCCAGCAAATAAAAACAGCACAGGGCAGAACAGGGGAGCTTCCAGAACCTCACACAAGACCTTCACTTGACCAAACAAAGCTTGGACATGTTAATGCACTTCTACCCAAGACTCTCACACAAGCTCCCCATGGCAGCGTGCACTTCACAGAATCACCGAATCACAGAAACTTCAGAGTTGGAAGGGACCTCTAGAGATCATCTAAGTCCAACTCCCCTGCTAGAGCAGGACTGCCTGGAGCACATCCCTCAGGGCTGCATCCAGGCGAGTCTTGAAAATCTCCAGAGAAGGGGACTCCACACCCTCCCTGGGCAGCCTGTTCCAGTGCTCTGTCACCCTCACTGTAAAGAAGTTTTTCCCTGTATTTGAATGGAACTTCCTATGTTCTAACTTGTGCCCGTTGCCCCTCGTCCTGTCACTGGGAACCAATGAAAAGAGTCTGGCACCATCCTCCTTCAACCCACCCTTTAGATACTTATATGCCATAATAAGGTCTCCCTCGGCCTTCTCTTCTCCAGGCTAAAGAGTCCCAGCTCTCTCAGCCTTTCCTCGTAAGGGAGATGCTCCAGTCCCTCAATCATCTTAGTTGCCCTACGCTCGACCCGCTCCGGTACTTCCCTGTCTCTCTTGAACTGGGGAGCCCAAAACTGGATGCAGTATTCCAGTTGTGGCCTCAGCAGTGCAGAGTAGAGGGGGAGAATGACCTCCTTTGACCTACTGGCCACACTCTTCCCTATGCAGCCCAGGATTCCCTTGGCCTTTTTGGCAACAAGGGCACATTGTTGGCTCATGGATAATTTCTTGTCTACACTTCAACAGCTCTCCTCCCCAGCATGACACTGTGGCCAGCACAGCAGGCAGAATCACAGCAAACACAATCATTGACTACACAAGAAACCTCTGGAGATCATCTGCTTCAACACAGACTTCTAAAACGGGGTCATCTCGAGGAGGCTCTCCACGACCATGTCAAGTCAGCTTTACAGTATCTCCAAGGATGGAGTCTCCAAAACCTCCCTGCACACCCAACTCCACTATTTGACCACCCTCCCACTGAAAAAGCCTTGCCTTCTCTTCCAAGGAAATGGCACGTCTTTTCAGCTTTCTCCATTCCCCCTTGCCCTGGCTGTGGGCGCCCATGAGGAGACTCTGACTCCCCTCTCCTCATTCCCTCCTGTCGTAGTTTCAGCTGGGCTAGAGTTGACTCTCTTACTAGCAGCTCCCAAAGTGCTATGTTCTGGATTTGGGATGAGAAGGCGGTTGATAGGCTACTAATGTTTCCGGGTATTTCTAAGCACTCAAGGCCTTTTCTGCTCCTCAAACTGCCCGGCCAGGAAGTACACTGGGAGTGCAAAAAAAGGCTTGAGGTGACACGGCTGGGACAACTGACCCCAACTGACCAAAGACATACTCCATGCCATATGACGGCATGCTCGGTATATAAAGCTGATGGAAAAAAGAGGCGGGGGATGTTCAGAATTACGACATTTGCCTTCCCAGCAACCGGTATGTGGCGTGGAGCACGGAGACGGCTGAACACCTGCCTGCCACGGGAAGTAGTGAATTAACTCCATGTTTTGCTTTGCTTCATGCACAGCTGTTGCTCTACCTATTAAACTGTCTTTATTTCAACCCATGTGTCTTTTCACTTTTATACTTCTGATTCTCTTTCCCATCCTGCCATGGCAGGAGTTAGCACGCGGCTGTGGGATCCTAGTTGCTGGCTGGGGTTCTGGAATCATGGAATGGTTTACATTAGTAGGGACAGAATCCCAGAATCCCAGAATCCCAGAATGACAGGGGTTGGAAGGGATCTCTGGAGATCATCTAGTCCAACCCCCCTGCCAAAGCAGGGTCACTTGTTGACCACCAGCAGGTGGCACAGGAACACGTCCAGGTGGGGTTTGAATGTCTCCAGAGATGGAGACACCACACTCTCTCTGGGCACTCTCTTCCAGTGCTCTGCCACCCTCAAAGGCAAGAAGTTCCTCCTCATGTTTAGATGGCACTTCCTATGTTCAAGTTTGTGTATATTACCTGAACCTTAGAGATCATCTAATTCCAACCCCCTGCCCTGGGCAGGGACACCGCCCACCAGACCAGGTTGCTCAAAGCCCCACCCAGCCTGGCCTTGAACACCTCCAGGGATGGGGCCTTCCCAGCTGCCCTGTGCAACGTGTTCCAGTGTCTCACCACCCTCAGAGGGAAAAATGTATTTCTCATATCTCATTTCAATCTACCTGCATCCCGTGTGAAGCCATTACCCCTCCTCCTATCACTACGTGCCCTTGTAAAAAGTTCCTCTCCAACTTTCATGGAGGCACCATTCAGACATTGGAAAGCTGCTATAAGGTCTCCCTGGTGTCTTCTCTTCTCCAGGCTGAACAACCCCAACTCTCTCAGCCTGTCCTCACAGCAGAGGGGCTCCAGCCCCCTCATCGTCTTTGTGGCCCTCCTCTGGCCCTCCTCCAACAGGGCCATGTCCTTCTTCTGTTGGGAACTCCACAGCTGGACGCAGTACTCCAGGTGGGGTCTCACGAGAGAAGAGCAGAGGGGCAGAGTCACCTCCCTCCACCTGCTGGTTCTGCTTCTTTGGACGCAGCCCATTATGCCGTTGGATTGCTGGCCTTCCAGCGCACACTGCCCACTCGTCTTGAGCTTCTCATCCACCAGCACCCCCAAGTCCCTCTCCTCAGGCCTCTTCTCAAGCCATTCTCTGCCCAACCTGAATTTGGGATTGGGATTGCCGTGACCCACGTGCATGACCTTGCGCTTGGCTTGCTTGGATTTCACGAGGTTTACACGGGCCCACCTCTCAAGCCTCTCCAGGTCCCTCTGGATGGCATCCCTTCCCTCCAGCATGTCAACCGCACCACACACCTTGGTCTCATCGGCAAACTTGCTGAGGGTGCACTCAATCATAGAAGCATAGAATCATAGAATTGCTGAGGTTGGAAGGGACCTTTAAGATCATCAAGTCCAACCTTTAACCTACCCTGACAAAAGCCACTTCTAAACCATGTCCCTAAGTGCCCCATCTACCTTTTTTTTAAACACCTCCAGGGATGGTGAATCCACCACCTCCCTGGGCAGCCTATTCCAATGTTTAATAACCCTTTCAGTGAAAAAATGTTTCCTAATATCCAATCTAAACCTCCCCTGACATAACGTGAACCCGTTTCCTCTCGTCCTATCACTTGTCACCAGGGAGGTCATCCCCCATCTCTCTACAACCACCTTTCAGGTAGTTGTCGATGCTGATAAGGTCTCCCCTCAGCCTCCTCTTCTCCAGGCTAAACAACCCCAGCTCCCTCTGTCGTTCCTCATAAGGTTTGTCCTCCAGACCCCTCACCAGCTTTGTAGCCCTTCTCTGGACACCCTCCAACACCTCAATGTCCCTCTTGTAGCGAGGGCCAAAACTGAACGCAGTACTCGAGGTGGGGCCTCACCAGTGCCGAGTACAGGGGGATGATCACTTCCCTAGTCCGGCTCACCACACTATTCCTGATACAGGCTAGGATGCTGTTGGCCTTCTTGGCCACCTGGCCACGCTGCTGGCTCATATTCAGCCGGCTGTCCACAAACATCCCCAGGTCCTTTTCTGCCGGGCTGCTTTCGAGCCACTCTGCCCCAATCCTGTAGCGCTGCATGGGGTTGTTGTGACCCAAGTGCAGGACCAGGCACTTGGCCTTGTTGAACCTCATACCATTGGTCTCAGGCCATCGGTCCAGCCTGTCCAGATCCCCCTGCAGAGCCAACCTACCCTCAAGCAGATCAACACGTCCGCCCAGTTTAGTGTCATCTGCGAACTTACTGAGGGTGCATTCGATCCCTTCATCCAGATCATTGATAAAGATATTAAAGAGAACCGGCCGCAGCACCGAGCCCTGGGGGACACCACTTGTGACCGGACACCAACTGGATTTAACTCCATTTACCACCACTCTCTGGGCACGGCCATCCAGACAGTTTTTTACCCAGCGAAGAGTACACCTGTCCAGGCCACGAGCAGCCAGTTTCTCCAGGAGAATGCTGTAGGAAACAGTGTCAAGCGCTTTGTAAAAATCCAAGTAGATAACACCCACAGCGTTTCCCTCATCCACTAAGTGGGTCACCTTATCACAGAAGGATATTAGGTTTGATAGGCATGACCTGCCCTTCAGAAACCCATGCTGACTGGGCCTGATCACCCTGTTCTCCTGCATGTGCCGTGTAATGGCACTGAGGAGGATCTGTTCCATGACCTTCCCAGACACCGAGGTCACACTGACCGGCCTGTAGTTCCCCGGATCCTCCTTCCGGCCCTTCTTGTGCATGGGTGTCACATTTGCTAACCTCCAGTCAGCTGGGACCTCCCCGGTCGTCCAGGACAGCTCATAAATGATGCAAAGTGGCCTGGTGAGCACTTCCGCCAGCTCTTTCAATACCCTTGGGTGGATCCCATCTGGCCCCATAGATTTGTGCACCTCCAGGTGCTGAAGCAGGTCCCTCACCGTTTCTCTTTGGATTACAGGGGCTTCATTCTGCTCCCCATCCCTGTCTTCTAGCTCAGGGGTCTGGGTACTCAGGGAACAACTGGTCCTACTGCTGAAGACTGAGGCAAAGTGCCCAGCAGTGTGCCCAGGTGGTCAAGAAGGCCAATGGCATCCTGGCTTGTATCAGGAATAGCGTGGCCAGCAGGAGTAGGGAAGTCATCATGCCTCTGTACTCGGCACTGGTGAGGCCTCACCTCGAGTACTGTGTTCAGTTTTGGGCCCCTCACTACAGGAAAGACATTGAAGAGCTGGAGCGTGTCCAGAGGAGAAGCACCAAGCTGGTGAGGCGTCTGGAGAACAAGTCCTATGAGGAGAGGCTGAGGGAGCTGGGCATGTTTAGTTTGGAGAAGAGGAGGCTGAGGGGAGACCTCATTGCCCTCTACAGCTACCTGAAAGGAAACTGTAGAGAGGCAGGGGTTGGCCTCTTCTCCCAAGGGAATAGCGACAGGACCAGAGGAAATGGTATGAAGCTGCGGCAAGGGAGATTTAGATTAGATATTAGGAAGAATTACTTTACTGAAAGAGTGGTCAGGCACTGGAACAGCCTGCCCAGGGAGGTGGTGGAGTCACCATCCCTGGAGGTATTTAAGAAACGTGTAGACATGGCTCTTCAGGGCATGCTCTAGTGCCCAAGATTATTGGTTTGTGGTGGGATGTTGTGTGTGGGGTTGTGGGTGTGGAGTTTAGTAGGTGGGTGCTTTTTTTTTTTTTGTGTGGTGTGTTGTGGTTTGGTTTTTTTTTTGTTTTTTTTTTTATGTGGTTGGACTCGATGATCTCAAAAGTCCCTTCCAACCAGTAAGATTCTGTGATTCTTTGATTCTGTGATTCTGTGAAAGACTGCATTAAGTACTTCAGCCTTTTCCTCATCCTTGGTCACTATGTTGCTGGCCCCATCTACTAGAGGACAGAGATAATCCTTAGTCCTCTTCTTATTGCTAATATATTTATAGAAACTACATTTGTTGTCCTTGACAACAGAAGCCAGGTTTGGTTCCAGCTGGGCTTTGGCCCTCCTGACTTTTTCCCTACATAGTTTCACTACCTCTTTGTAGTCCTCTTGAGTGGCCTGCCCTTCCACCCAAAGGCCATAGATCCTCTTTTTTTCCCTAAGTTGCAACACTAGCTCCCTGTTTAGCCAGGCCGGTCTTTTTCCCGACAGCTTCTCTTCTGGCACATGGGGACAGCCTGCTACTGTGCCTTTAAGACTTCCTTCTTGAAAATCATCCAGGCTTCCTGGGCTCCTTTGCCAGGAGCACACAATGCGCAAAGAATGTCCTTTCCTCATCCCACCCCTCCATGATCAGCATAAAAGCCGGCCCAGCGCCTCTCTCCTCACACACTTCTCCTCACGCCTTCTCCTCCACCCTCAACAAGGTGAGTCTCAACCCATGACCCTCCTTCCCCTCACCCACCTGGCCCCTCTCCTCCACCATGCTCTGCCAACAGCCACAATAGCCCTCACGCCTCTACACTGCCACGCTCCGCACAGCACCACAACAGCCCTACACACTCCCTCGCCCTCCTCCAACACTGACCCTCACATCCCCACGACCTCCACTTTTCTCAACACCCTCTCTTCCAGGCACCCTCCACACCACACCCATGGCCTGCAACGACCTCTGCGGCCCATGCGGACCCACCCCGCTGGCTAACAGCTGCAACGAGCCCTGTGTCAGGCAGTGTGAGGCCTCCCGTGTCGTCATCCAGCCACCCACTGTGGTGGTCACCCTGCCAGGACCCATCCTCAGCTCCTTCCCCCAGAGCACCTTTGTCGGATCCTCTGCATCCGCTGCCGTGGGCAATGAACTCAGCACCCAGGGAGTGCCCGTCTCCTCCGGCGGCTTCGGCTTCAGCTTTGGCTACGGCTATGGCTTGGGAGGCCTTGGCTGCTACGGTGGCAGAAGAGGCTGCTACCCCTGCTAAGGGCCCTCACCACCACCCCTGACAACAACCACCCACACCATGGAAGCCACGGCATGGATTGAGGAGGCAACTCAGGGCTGTTCTGGCACATGGCTTCACCATCCACAGCTCCTCCTCTCAAGGCACCAAGCAAGGAAGCAGGGAAGGGGACAGCCCAGACTGTCTGCAACCATGGCCCATGTACCTCCTCCTCTTCTAACACTTCCTTCTTTCCATCGCCCCTTCTGCTCTCCGCTTCAAGCACTTGCTGAAGAGGTAAATACCACACGGGACCTCCAGGGTGCCGCTCCTAACTGCAGGCCAGGAAGACCTTGATGCTCTGGCAAGACCTAGCTCACACAGGGGACCTTGGATGATGGTCACCCTACCTGCAACTCAGACGGTCTCTCTCTCTCACTTAGTGCTTCTACCTTTGAGCTTCTTTCTTCCCTCAATAAAGTTCTTCTGCATCCCAGCCTAAGACGCCTCCTCTTCCTTTCTTCTAACAAGGTTCTTCCAACCTCACCCAACACGAAGGCAGGGCTACAGTGCCCATCGGGGTGGGTGCAAGAGGGCCACCGGACCGGTCTTAGGAACTATGGCCCCAGCAACAGCAACTGCACAACAGAGGGGGCTTCCAGAACCTCACACAAGCCCTTCGCTTAACAAAAGAAAGCCTTGGACAACCTCACGCACTTCTACTCATGCCTCCAATGAAAGCTCCTCATGGCAGCACGCACTTCACCAGCTCTCTTCCCCAGCATGACCCTCTGGCCAACACAGCAGGCAGAGTCACAGAAAACAGAATCCTTGACTGCACAAGGAACCTCTGGAGATAACCTCATTACACCCGACCTTCTCAAACGTGGTCAGATTGAGCACGCTGTTCAGCACCAGATCCAGTCAGCTTTTCAGTTTCTACATGATGGAGACTCCAACACCTCTCTGTGCAACCGCTTCCACTCTTGGACCACCCTCCCACTGAAAAAGCCTTGCCTTCTCTTCCAAGGAAATGGCACGTCTTTTCAGCTTTCTCCATTCACCCTTGCCCTGTCTGACTCCCCTCTCCTCATTCCTTCCTGACATGGCGGCAGCTGGGATAGAGTTGACTTGCTCAGCAGCTGGTAGAGTGCTAGGTTTTGCGTTTGCGATGAGAATGGCATTGAGAGCCCACTAATGGTTTTTGGTTGTTGCTAAGCACTCAAGGCCTTTTCTGCTCTTCACACCACCCCGCCACCAAGTAGGCTGGGCGTACAGAAAAAGCTGGGAGGTGAGGCGGCCGGTACAGCTGACCCCAGCTGACCAAAGGCATAGTCCATGCCACATTAGAGCACAGTGAGGGAAGAAAGAAGCGGGGAATGTTCAGAGTTATGGCATTTGTCTTCCAAGTAACCGTTATGTCTCATGGAGCCCTTCTTTCCTGGAGACGGCTGAACGCCTGCCTGCCTCGGGAAGTAGTGAAGGAACTCCTTCTTTTGCTTTGCTTGCTTGTGCATCTTTTGCTTTACTTATTAAACTGACATCTCAACGCACAAATTTTTTCACTTTTCCTCTTCGGATTCTCTTTCCCAGCCTGTTGTAGTGGGGAGTGAGCGAGTGGCTGCATGGTTCAGATTGCTGGCTAGCGTGAAACCAAGACACCTCCCATCCGGGATTTAGAGACATTGATGACATCTCCCCTACGCGGCCTTTTCTCCTGGCTGAAGAAACTCCCAGCTCTCTCAGCTTCTCCTCAAGGGAAGGATGCTCCAGTCCCTTCCGCGTCTTGGTGGCCCTGCACTCGACTTGCTCCACCACGTCCATGGCCTTCAAAAACTCACAGAATCACTGAGGTTGGGAAAGACACTTAAGATCACTGATTCCATCCCTTAACCTAACACTACCAAGTGCCCCACTAAAGCAAATCCCTTGGGGCCAAGTCTACTGTCTTCTAGATACCTCCAGGGCTGGTGACTCAACCGCTTCCCTGGGAAGCCTATTCCAGTGCTTGACAACCATTTCACTGAAGACATTTTTCAAAAAAGAGCCAACCCAAATTTCCCCTCATGCAACTTGAGGCCATTTTCTCTCGTCCTGAAACTTGTTACCTGTAAAAGAGTCCAATACCCACCTGGCTACAAACTCCCTTCAGGTAGTTGTAGAGAGCAATAAGGTCTGCCGTCAGCTTTCTTTTGCTCCAGGGTAAGCAAACCCTCTTCCCTCACCCACTCCTCGTAAGACTTGTGCTCCAGGGCCCTCACCAGCTTCCTTGCCCTTCTCTGGACACACTCCAGCACCTCAATGTCTTGCTTGTAGTCAGGGGCCAAGGCACGAACAATGTATTCCACGTGGGGCCTCACCAGTGCCCACTACAGGGGGACGATCACTTCCATAGTCCTCCTGGACTCATGACTTCTGATACAGGCCACGATGCTACTGGCCGCCTTGGGCTCCAGGGCACACTGCTGGCTCATACTCAGCTGGCTGTCAAACAACACCCCCAGCTCCTTTTCCAATGGGCAGCTTTCCAGCCGCTCTTCCCCAAGCCTGTAGCGTTGCATGAGGTTCTTGTGACCCAAGTGCAGGACCCGGCACTCAGCTTTTCTGAACCCCACACCATTGGCCTCCTCCCATCGATCCAGCCTGTCCCACCCAACTTGGTGTTGCCTGCAAACATTCTGAGGGTGCACTCGACCCTCTCGTCCAGGTCGTTCGTAAAGATACTAAAGAGAACCGGCCCCAGTACTCAGCCTTGGGGAACACCACCTGTGGTGGCAACAATCTGGATTTAGCTCCATTCACCTCTACGGGCCTGGCCATCCAGCCCGTTTGTTAGCCAGCGAAGTGTACGCCCGTCAGAGCCATGAGCAGGCAGTTTCTGCAGGAGAACACTCTGGGAAACAGTGTCAACGGCTTTACTAAAGTCCAGTTAACAACACTCACAGCCCTTCACTCATCTACCCACTACGTGGGTCCCCTTGACATAGAAGGAGATCAGGTTAGGCAAGCAGGACCTGCCCTTCATAAAGCCATGCTGGCTGGGCCTCATCACCTGCTTGGCCTCTATGTGCCATACGAAGGCGATCAAGATGATTAGCTCCATAACATTTCCCAGCTCCCAGGTCAGAAAGACAGACCTTTCTCTCAGCTACAAACTTACAAGCAATGGGGGCATCAAAGTGCCCACAGGGCACATCAACAGCGTGTGGCAGGCCTAAAGACAGGTTTAGCCAGCCACAAACGTGCCGCGAGATGATGTCACTGAAGATACCCCACCTCTCCTACGCCTTGGCTGTGACTGCTGAATTCCCTGACACACAGCATCCATGCACGTCCTCCAAAATACCTACTCGCACTTAAAAGCTACCACCAGGGCCAAGTGGACACATCCACAAGACGACAACATGTAAAGGGAGCGTTGTGGGAAGGAAAACACACCCACCTCAGCACTTGACAGGCTGTGGCATGAAAGAGATGCTTGCTCAAAAATGCAGTCATGCACGAAATCATGGCCTCAGCTCTGCACTCACGTGCTGCGTGCTTGCCTCCAGCTCTCCTCAACAAGCTCCACCTTCGCTTTCTTCCCGTCACACACTGTGCAGAGAAATGGTCTCATCCATTGGCACTCGCCCCAAGTAAACAACCCAAAGGCCCTGGCCCACCAGCCTCCCCTGCATGCCGATCCCACTCCCCCTCTGTCTCTTCACACACTCTCGGCCTCTCCAGGAACTCGCCTGCTTTTGCACGCTGCCTCATACGCAATCATGGAGGCACTTGGGTCGGAAAAGACCCTGAACAATCTTGACACCGTTCACCTATGACTACGACCTTCACCAAAAAAACATAGCCCTAAGTCCCACGTCTACACATCCTGTCATAACCTCCAGGGATGGTGATTCAACCACTTCCTGGAGAAGCCTCTTCCAGTGCTTCATAACCCTTCTGGGATGACATTTTTCCTAGCATCCAATCTGAGCATCCCTACGCAGCATTTAAAGACGTTAATTCTTCTCCTATCACATGTTACTCAGGATAAGAGACTGACACCTACCTCATTACCACCTCTTTTCAGGTGGGTGTAGTGAGCGATAAGGCGTGCCCTCAGCCTTTTTCTTTCTGCAAACTAAACATGCCCTGTTCCCTAAACTGCTCCTAACAAGTCTTCTTCTCTACATCCTTCACCAGCTTCGTTGCTCATCTTCTGATGTGTCGCGCCAGAGCCCAGGTTGCAAATTTGCCGGCCACAACTAAGGGGATCCCTACGCAAGAGCCAAGAGGAGACTTTGGGGAGCACGACCAGCCTCCCAACAGCACAGGGCTGCCACGATAATGTCCTGCTCTCACAAACAGCCCTCCTCTGCCTGCTTCAACTGCCTCCACCAGGGATGGCCCCAGCAAGGCACAAACCCAAACACGCAGCCTCCGTTCTCCCACCTACAACCTTAAAAACAAAAGGGGCACCAAGACAGCCACAGAGCACACCCAACGGGAAAGGCCATGCCCAAAGACAGGCTTAGTGAGCTGGCAGCAAGGCAGGGAAGGAACGAGCTCAATGCAAGGGGCAGCGCCTAATGCCCAGACCTCCAAAGCCCAGACCAGCCTGCCAGGGCTGCGAGGAAATGATGCCCCCTCTTCACAACGCACCCACAAACCACACCACACAACTGCCACGGCATGAACTCCCTGATGACACCCCACCTCTCTTATGCTTTGGTCACGTCTTCTGACAACCCTGACACGTGCCATCAACACAATGTTTAGGGCCTCTACTACTGGCACTTACAAGTTGCCGCCAGAGCCAAGTGGACACATCATCAATACAGAACACGAAATTGGAGAATTTCAGAAAACAAAGAAGACAACCACGCCATTACTCGTGAGGCTGTGTCATGCAAGAGTTGCTTGTGGAAAAGGCCATCATGCGCCAAGCCTGTCCCGCCCCTCCACGACCAGCATAAAAGCCGGCCCAGCGCCTCTCTCCCTCACACACTTCTCCTCACGCCTTCTCCTCCACCCACAACAAGGTGAGTCTCAACCCATCACCCTCCTTCTCCTCACCCACCTGGCCCCTCTCCTCCACCATGCTCTGCCCACAGCCTCAACAGCCCTCACGCCTCCCCACTGCCACGCTCCCCACAGCACCACAACAGCCCTCCACACTCCCTCGCCCTCCTCCAACACTGACCCTCGCACTCCCACCACGCTCACCTTTCTCAACACCCTCTCTTCCAGGCACCCTCCACACCACAACCATGGCCTGCAACGACCTCTGCGGCCCATGCGGACCCACCCCGCTGGCTAACAGCTGCAACGAGCCCTGTGTCAGGCAGTGTGAGACCTCCCGCGTCGTCATCCAGCCTCCCACTGTGGTGGTCACCCTGCCAGGACCCATCCTCAGCTCCTTCCCCCAGAGCACCTTTGTCGGATCCTCTGCATCCGCTGCCGTGGGCAACGAACTCAGCGCCCAGGGAGTGCCCGTCTCCTCCGGCGGCTTCGGCTTCGGCCTCGGCTACGGCTATGGCTTGGGAGGCCTGGGCTGCTACGGTGGCAGAAGAGGCTGCTACCCCTGCTAAGGGCCCTCACCACCACCCCTGACAACAACCACCCACACCATGGAAGCCACGGCATGGATTGAGGAGGCAGCTCAGGGCTGTTCTGGCACATGGCTTCACCATCCACAGCTCCTCCTCTCAAGGCACCAAGCAAGGAAGCAGGGAAGGGGACAGCCCAGACTGTCTGCAACCATGGCCCATGTACCTCCTCCTCTTCTAACACTTCCTTCTTTCCATCGCCCCTTCTGCTACGTTCACGACTCTCCGCTTCAAGCACTTGCTGAAGAGGTAAATACCACACGGGACCTCCAGGGTGCCGCTCCTAACTGCAGGCCAGGAAGACCTTGATGCTCTGGCAAGACCTAGCTCACACAGGGGACCTTGGATGATGGTCACCCTACCTGCAACTCAGACGGTCTCTCTCTCTCACTTAGTGCTTCTACCTTTGAGCTTCTTTCTTCCCTCAATAAAGTTCTTCTGCATCCCAGCCTAAGACGCCTCCTCTTCCTTTCTTCTAACAAGGTTCTTCCAACCTCACCCAACACGAAGGCAGGGCTACAGTGCCCATCGGGGTGGGTGCAAGAGGGCCACCGGACCGGTCTTAGGAACTATGGCCCCAGCAACAGCAACTGCACAACAGAGGGGGCTTCCAGAACCTCACACAAGCCCTTCACTTAACAAAAGAAAGCCTTGGACAACCTCACGCACTTCTACTCATGCCTCCAATGAAAGCTCCTCATGGCAGCACGCACTTCACCAGCTCTCTTCCCCAGCATGACCCTCTGGCCAACACAGCAGGCAGAGTCACAGAAAACAGAATCCTTGACTGCACAAGGAACCTCTGGAGATAACCTCATTACACCCGACCTTCTCAAACGTGGTCAGATTGAGCACGCTGTTCAGCACCAGATCCAGTCAGCTCTTCAGTTTCTACATGATGGAGACTCCAACACCTCTCTGTGCAACCGCTTCCACTCTTGGACCACCCTCCCACAGAAAAAGCCTTGCCTTCTCTTCCAAGGAAATGGCACGTCTTTTCAGCTTTCTCCATTCACCCTTGCCCTGTCTGACTCCCCTCTCCTCATTCCTTCCTGACATGGCGGCAGCTGGGATAGAGTTGACTTGCTCAGCAGCTGGTAGAGTGCTAGGTTTTGCGTTTGCGATGAGAATGGCATTGAGAGCCCACTAATGGTTTTTGGTTGTTGCTAAGCACTCAAGGCCTTTTCTGCTCTTCACACCACCCTGCCACCAAGTAGGCTGGGCGTACAGAAAAAGCTGGGAGGTGAGGCGGCCGGTACAGCTGACCCCAGCTGACCAAAGGCATAGTCCATGCCACATGAGAGCACAGTGAGGGAAGAAAGAAGCGGGGAATGTTCAGAGTTATGGCATTTGTCTTCCAAGTAACCGTTATGTCTCATGGAGCCCTTCTTTCCTGGAGACGGCTGAACGCCTGCCTGCCTTGGGAAGTAGTGAAGGAACTCCTTCTTTTGCTTTGCTTGCTTGTGCATCTTTTGCTTTACTTATTAAACTGACATCTCAACGCACAAATTTTTTCACTTTTCCTCTTCGGATTCTCTTTCCCAGCCTGTTGTAGTGGGGAGTGAGCGAGTGGCTGCATGGTTCAGATTGCTGGCTGGCGTGAAACCAAGACACCTCCCATCCGGGATTTAGAGACATTGATGACATCTCCCCTACGCGGCCTTTTCTCCTGGCTGAAGAAACTCCCAGCTCTCTCAGCTTCTCCTCAAGGGAAGGATGCTCCAGTCCCTTCCGCGTCTTGGTGGCCCTGCACTCGACTTGCTCCACCACGTCCATGGCCTTCAAAAACTCACAGAATCACTGAGGTTGGGAAAGACACTTAAGATCACTGATTCCATCCCTTAACCTAACACTACCAAGTGCCCCACTAAAGCAAATCCCTTGGGGCCAAGTCTACTGTCTTCTAGATACCTCCAGGGCTGGTGACTCAACCGCTTCCCTGGGAAGCCTATTCCAGTGCTTGACAACCATTTCACTGAAGACATTTTTCAAAAAAGAGCCAACCCAAATTTCCCCTCATGCAACTTGAGGCCATTTTCTCTCGTCCTGAAACTTGTTACCTGTAAAAGAGTCCAATACCCACCTGGCTACAAACTCCCTTCAGGTAGTTGTAGAGAGCAATAAGGTCTGCCGTCAGCTTTCTTTTGCTCCAGGGTAAGCAAACCCTCTTCCCTCACCCACTCCTCGTAAGACTTGTGCTCCAGGGCCCTCACCAGCTTCCTTGCCCTTCTCTGGACACACTCCAGCACCTCAATGTCTTGCTTGTAGTCAGGGGCCAAGGCACGAACAATGTATTCCACGTGGGGCCTCACCAGTGCCCACTACAGGGGGACGATCACTTCCATAGTCCTCCTGGACTCATGACTTCTGATACAGGCCACGATGCTACTGGCCGCCTTGGGCTCCAGGGCACACTGCTGGCGCATACTCAGCTGGCTGTCAAACAACACCCCCAGCTCCTTTTCCAATGGGCAGCTTTCCAGCCGCTCTTCCCCAAGCCTGTAGCGTTGCATGAGGTTCTTGTGACCCAAGTGCAGGACCCGGCACTCAGCTTTTCTGAACCCCACACCATTGGCCTCCTCCCATCGATCCAGCCTGTCCCACCCAACTTGGTGTTGCCTGCAAACATTCTGAGGGTGCACTCGACCCTCTCGTCCAGGTCGTTCGTAAAGATACTAAAGAGAACCGGCCCCAGTACTCAGCCTTGGGGAACACCACCTGTGGTGGCAACAATCTGGATTTAGCTCCATTCACCTCTATGGGTCTGGCCATCCGGACCGTTTGTTAGCCAGCGAAGTGTATGCCCGTCAGAGCCATGAGCAGGCAGTTTCTACAGGAGAACACTCTGGGAAACAGTGTCAACGGCTTTACTAAAGTCCAGTTAACAACACTCACAGCCCTTCACTCATCTACCCACTAAGCGTGTCCCCTTGACATAGAAGGAGATCAGGTTAGGCAAGCAGGACCTGCCCTTCATAAAGCCATGCTGGCTGGGCCTCATCACCTGGTTGGCCTCTATGTGCCATACGAAGGCGATCAAGATGATTAGCTCCATAACATTTCCCAGCTCCCAGGTCAGAAAGACAGACCTTTCTCTCAGCTACAAACTTACAAGCAATGGGGGCATCAAAGTGCCCACAGGGCACATCAACAGGGTGTGGCAGGCCTAAAGACAGGTTTAGCCAGCCACAAACGTGCCGCGAGATGATGTCACTGAAGATACCCCACCTCTCCTACGCCTTGGCTGTGACTGCTGAATTCCCTGACACACAGCATCCATGCACGTCCTCCAAAATACCTACTCGCACTTAAAAGCTACCACCAGGGCCAAGTGGACACATTCAAAAGACGACAACATGTAAAGGGAGCGTTGTGGGAAGGAAAACACACCCACCTCAGCACTTGACAGGCTGTGGCATGAAAGAGATGCTTGCTCAAAAATGCAGTCATGCACGAAATCATGGCCTCAGCTCTGCACTCATGTGCTGCGTGCTTGCCTCCAGCTCTCCTCAACAAGCTCCACCTTCGCTTTCTTCCCGTCACACACTGTGCAGAGAAATGGCCTCATCCATCGGCACTCGCCCCAAGTAAACAACCCAAAGGCCCTGGCCCACCAGCCTCCCCTGCATGCCGATCCCACTCCCCCTCTGTCTCTTGACACACTCTCGGCCTCTCCAGGAACTCGCCTGCTTTTGCACGCTGCCTCATACGCAATCATGGAGGCACTTGGGTCGGAAAAGACCCTGAACAATCTTGACACCGTTCACCTATGACTACGACCTTCATCAAAAAAACATAGCCCTAAGTCCCACGTCTACACATCCTGTCATAACCTCCAGGGATGGTGATTCAACCACTTCCTGGAGAAGCCTCTTCCAGTGCTTCATAACCCTTCTGGGATGACATTTTTCCTAGCATCCAATCTTAGCATCCCTACGCAACATTTAAAGACTTTAATTCTTCTCCTATCACATGTTACTCAGGATAAGAGACTGACACCTACCTCATTACCACCTCTTTTCAGGTGGGTGTAGTGAGCGATAAGGCGTGCCCTCAGCCTTTTTCTTTCTGCAAACTAAACATGCCCTGTTCCCTAAACTGCTCCTAACAAGTCTTCTTCTCTAGATCCTTCACCAGCTTCGTTGCTCATCTTCTGATGTGTCGCGCCAGAGCCCAGGTTGCAAATTTGCCGGCCACAACTAAGGGGATCCCTACGCAAGAGCCAAGAGGAGCCTTTGGGGAGCACGACCAGCCTCCCAACAGCACAGGGCTGCCACGATAATGTCCTGCTCTCACAAACAGCCCTCCTCTGCCTGCTTCAACTGCCTCCACCAGGGATGGCCCCAGCAAGGCACAAACCCAAACACGCAGCCTCCGTTCTCCCACCTACAACCTTAAAAACAAAAGGGGCACCAAGACAGCCACAGAGCACACCCAACGGGAAAGGCCATGCCCAAAGACAGGCTTAGTGAGCTGGCAGCAAGGCACGGAAGGAACGAGCTCAATGCAAGGGGCAGCGCCTAATGCCTGGCCCCCCTCCAAAGCCCAGACCAGCCTGCCAGGGCTGCGAGGAAATGACGCCCCCTCTTCACAACGCACCCACAAACCACACCACACAACTGCCACGGCATGAACTCCCTGATGACACCCCACCTCTCTTATGCTTTGGTCACGTCTTCTGACAACCCTGACACGTGCCATCAACACAATGTTTAGGGCCTCTACTACTGGCACTTACAAGTTGCCGCCAGAGCCAAGTGGACACATCATCAATACAGAACACGAAATTGGAGAATTTCAGAAAACAAAGAAGACAACCACGCCATTACTCGTGAGGCTGTGTCATGCAAGAGTTGCTTGTGGAAAAGGCCATCATGCGCCAAGCCTGTCCCGCCCCTCCACGACCAGCATAAAAGCCGGCCCAGCGCCTCTCTCCCTCACACACTTCTCCTCACGCCTTCTCCTCCACCCACAACAAGGTGAGTCTCAACCCATCACCCTCCTTCTCCTCACCCACCTGGCCCCTCTCCTCCACCATGCTCTGCCCACAGCCTCAACAGCCCTCACGCCTCCCCACTGCCACGCTCCCCACAGCACCACAACAGCCCTCCACACTCCCTCGCCCTCCTCCAACACTGACCCTCGCACCCCCACCACCCTCACCTTTCTCAACACCCTCTCTTCCAGGCACCCTCCACACCACAACCATGGCCTGCAACGACCTCTGCGGCCCATGCGGACCCACCCCGCTGGCTAACAGCTGCAACGAGCCCTGTGTCAGGCAGTGTGAGACCTCCCGCGTCGTCATCCAGCCTCCCACTGTGGTGGTCACCCTGCCAGGACCCATCCTCAGCTCCTTCCCCCAGAGCACCGCCGTCGGATCCTCCGCATCCGCTGCCGTGGGCAACGAACTCAGCGCCCAGGGAGTGCCCGTCTCCTCCGGCGGCTTCGGCTTCGGCCTCGGCTACGGCTATGGCTTGGGAGGCCTGGGCTGCTACGGTGGCAGAAGAGGCTGCTACCCCTGCTAAGGGCCCTCACCACCACCCCTGACAACAACCACCCACACCATGGAAGCCACGGCATGGATTGAGGAGGCAGCTCAGGGCTGTTCTGGCACATGGCTTCACCATCCACAGCTCCTCCTCTCAAGGCACCAAGCAAGGAAGCAGGGAAGGGGACAGCCCAGACTGTCTGCAACCATGGCCCATGTACCTCCTCCTCTTCTAACACTTCCTTCTTTCCATCGCCCCTTCTGCTACGTTCACGACTCTCCGCTTCAAGCACTTGCTGAAGAGGTAAATACCACACGGGACCTCCAGGGTGCCGCTCCTAACTGCAGGCCAGGAAGACCTTGATGCTCTGGCAAGACCTAGCTCACACAGGGGACCTTGGATGATGGTCACCCTACCTGCAACTCAGACGGTCTCTCTCTCTCACTTAGTGCTTCTACCTTTGAGCTTCTTTCTTCCCTCAATAAAGTTCTTCTGCATCCCAGCCTAAGACGCCTCCTCTTCCTTTCTTCTAACAAGGTTCTTCCAACCTCACCCAACACGAAGGCAGGGCTACAGTGCCCATCGGGGTGGGTGCAAGAGGGCCACCGGACCGGTCTTAGGAACTATGGCCCCAGCAACAGCAACTGCACAACAGAGGGGGCTTCCAGAACCTCACACAAGCCCTTCACTTAACAAAAGAAAGCCTTGGACAACCTCACGCACTTCTACTCATGCCTCCAATGAAAGCTCCTCATGGCAGCACGCACTTCACCAGCTCTCTTCCCCAGCATGACCCTCTGGCCAACACAGCAGGCAGAGTCACAGAAAACAGAATCCTTGACTGCACAAGGAACCTCTGGAGATAACCTCATTACACCCGACCTTCTCAAACGTGGTCAGATTGAGCACGCTGTTCAGCACCAGATCCAGTCAGCTTTTCAGTTTCTACATGATGGAGACTCCAACACCTCTCTGTGCAACCGCTTCCACTCTTGGACCACCCTCCCACAGAAAAAGCCTTGCCTTCTCTTCCAAGGAAATGGCACGTCTTTTCAGCTTTCTCCATTCACCCTTGCCCTGTCTGACTCCCCTCTCCTCATTCCTTCCTGACATGGCGGCAGCTGGGATAGAGTTGACTTGCTCAGCAGCTGGTAGAGTGCTAGGTTTTGCGTTTGCGATGAGAATGGCATTGAGAGCCCACTAATGGTTTTTGGTTGTTGCTAAGCACTCAAGGCCTTTTCTGCTCTTCACACCACCCCGCCACCAAGTAGGCTGGGCGTACAGAAAAAGCTGGGAGGTGAGGCGGCCGGTACAGCTGACCCCAGCTGACCAAAGGCATAGTCCATGCCACATGAGAGCACAGTGAGGGAAGAAAGAAGCGGGGAATGTTCAGAGTTATGGCATTTGTCTTCCAAGTAACCGTTATGTCTCATGGAGCCCTTCTTTCCTGGAGACGGCTGAACGCCTGCCTGCCTTGGGAAGTAGTGAAGGAACTCCTTCTTTTGCTTTGCTTGCTTGTGCATCTTTTGCTTTACTTATTAAACTGACATCTCAACGCACAAATTTTTTCACTTTTCCTCTTCGGATTCTCTTTCCCAGCCTGTTGTAGTGGGGAGTGAGCGAGTGGCTGCATGGTTCAGATTGCTGGCTGGCGTGAAACCAAGACACCTCCCATCCGGGATTTAGAGACATTGATGACATCTCCCCTACGCGGCCTTTTCTCCTGGCTGAAGAAACTCCCAGCTCTCTCAGCTTCTCCTCAAGGGAAGGATGCTCCAGTCCCTTCCGCGTCTTGGTGGCCCTGCACTCGACTTGCTCCACCACGTCCATGGCCTTCAAAAACTCACAGAATCACTGAGGTTGGGAAAGACACTTAAGATCACTGATTCCATCCCTTAACCTAACACTACCAAGTGCCCCACTAAAGCAAATCCCTTGGGGCCAAGTCTACTGTCTTCTAGATACCTCCAGGGCTGGTGACTCAACCGCTTCCCTGGGAAGCCTATTCCAGTGCTTGACAACCATTTCACTGAAGACATTTTTCAAAAAAGAGCCAACCCAAATTTCCCCTCATGCAACTTGAGGCCATTTTCTCTCGTCCTGAAACTTGTTACCTGTAAAAGAGTCCAATACCCACCTGGCTACAAATTCCCTTCAGGTAGTTGTAGAGAGCAATAAGGTCTGCCGTCAGCTTTCTTTTGCTCCAGGGTAAGCAAACCCTCTTCCCTCACCCACTCCTCGTAAGACTTGTGCTCCAGGGCCCTCACCAGCTTCCTTGCCCTTCTCTGGACACACTCCAGCACCTCAATGTCTTGCTTGTAGTCAGGGGCCAAGGCACGAACAATGTATTCCACGTGGGGCCTCACCAGTGCCCACTACAGGGGGACGATCACTTCCATAGTCCTCCTGGACTCATGACTTCTGATACAGGCCACGATGCTACTGGCCGCCTTGGGCTCCAGGGCACACTGCTGGCTCATACTCAGCTGGCTGTCAAACAACACCCCCAGCTCCTTTTCCAATGGGCAGCTTTCCAGCCGCTCTTCCCCAAGCCTGTAGCGTTGCATGAGGTTCTTGTGACCCAAGTGCAGGACCCGGCACTCAGCTTTTCTGAACCCCACACCATTGGCCTCCTCCCATCGATCCAGCCTGTCCCACCCAACTTGGTGTTGCCTGCAAACATACTGAGGGTGCACTCAACCCTCTCGTCCAGGTCGTTCGTAAAGATACTAAAGAGAACCAGCCCCAGTACTCAGCCCTGGGGAACACCACCTGTGGTGGCAACAATCTGGATTTAGCTCCATTCACCTCTACGGGCCTGGCCATCCAGCCCGTTTGTTAGCCAGCGAAGTGTACGCCCGTCAGAGCCATGAGCAGGCAGTTTCTGCAGGAGAACACTCTGGGAAACAGTGTCAACGGCTTTACTAAAGTCCAGTTAACAACACTCACAGCCCTTCACTCATCTACCCACTACGTGGGTCCCCTTGACATAGAAGGAGATCAGGTTAGGCAAGCAGGACCTGCCCTTCATAAAGCCATGCTGGCTGGGCCTCATCACCTGGTTGGCCTCTATGTGCCATACGAAGGCGATCAAGATGATTAGCTCCATAACATTTCCCAGCTCCCAGGTCAGAAAGACAGACCTTTCTCTCAGCTACAAACTTACAAGCAATGGGGGCATCAAAGTGCCCACAGGGCACATCAACAGGGTGTGGCAGGCCTAAAGACAGGTTTAGCCAGCCACAAACGTGCCGCGAGATGATGTCACTGAAGATACCCCACCTCTCCTACGCCTTGGCTGTGACTGCTGAATTCCCTGACACACAGCATCCATGCACGTCCTCCAAAATACCTACTCGCACTTAAAAGCTACCACCAGGGCCAAGTGGACACATCCACAAGACGACAACATGTAAAGGGAGCGTTGTGGGAAGGAAAACACACCCACCTCAGCACTTGACAGGCTGTGGCATGAAAGAGATGCTTGCTCAAAAATGCAGTCATGCACGAAATCATGGCCTCAGCTCTGCACTCACGTGCTGCGTGCTTGCCTCCAGCTCTCCTCAACAAGCTCCACCTTCGCTTTCTTCCCGTCACACACTGTGCAGAGAAATGGTCTCATCCATTGGCACTCGCCCCAAGTAAACAACCCAAAGGCCCTGGCCCACCAGCCTCCCCTGCATGCCGATCCCACTCCCCCTCTGTCTCTTCACACACTCTCGGCCTCTCCAGGAACTCGCCTGCTTTTGCACGCTGCCTCATACGCAATCATGGAGGCACTTGGGTCGGAAAAGACCCTGAACAATCTTGACACCGTTCACCTATGACTACGACCTTCACCAAAAAAACATAGCCCTAAGTCCCACGTCTACACATCCTGTCATAACCTCCAGGGATGGTGATTCAACCACTTCCTGGAGAAGCCTCTTCCAGTGCTTCATAACCCTTCTGGGATGACATTTTTCCTAGCATCCAATCTGAGCATCCCTACGCAGCATTTAAAGACTTTAATTCTTCTCCTATCACATGTTACTCAGGATAAGAGACTGACACCTACCTCATTACCACCTCTTTTCAGGTGGGTGTAGTGAGCGATAAGGCGTGCCCTCAGCCTTTTTCTTTCTGCAAACTAAACATGCCCTGTTCCCTAAACTGCTCCTAACAAGTCTTCTTCTCTAGATCCTTCACCAGCTTCGTTGCTCATCTTCTGATGTGTCGCGCCAGAGCCCAGGTTGCAAATTTGCCGGCCACAACTAAGGGGATCCCTACGCAAGAGCCAAGAGGAGCCTTTGGGGAGCACGACCAGCCTCCCAACAGCACAGGGCTGCCACGATAATGTCCTGCTCTCACAAACAGCCCTCCTCTGCCTGCTTCAACTGCCTCCACCAGGGATGGCCCCAGCAAGGCACAAACCCAAACACGCAGCCTCCGTTCTCCCACCTACAACCTTAAAAACAAAAGGGGCACCAAGACAGCCACAGAGCACACCCAACGGGAAAGGCCATGCCCAAAGACAGGCTTAGTGAGCTGGCAGCAAGGCAGGGAAGGAACGAGCTCAATGCAAGGGGCAGCGCCTAATGCCCAGACCTCCAAAGCCCAGACCAGCCTGCCAGGGCTGCGAGGAAATGACGCCCCCTCTTCACAACGCACCCACAAACCACACCACACAACTGCCACGGCATGAACTCCCTGATGACACCCCACCTCTCTTATGCTTTGGTCACGTCTTCTGACAACCCTGACACGTGCCATCAACACAATGTTTAGGGCCTCTACTACTGGCACTTACAAGTTGCCGCCAGAGCCAAGTGGACACATCATCAATACAGAACACGAAATTGGAGAATTTCAGAAAACAAAGAAGACAACCACGCCATTACTCGTGAGGCTGTGTCATGCAAGAGTTGCTTGTGGAAAAGGCCATCATGCGCCAAGCCTGTCCCGCCCCTCCACGACCAGCATAAAAGCCGGCCCAGCGCCTCTCTCCCTCACACACTTCTCCTCACGCCTTCTCCTCCACCCACAACAAGGTGAGTCTCAACCCATCACCCTCCTTCTCCTCACCCACCTGGCCCCTCTCCTCCACCATGCTCTGCCCACAGCCTCAACAGCCCTCACGCCTCCCCACTGCCACGCTCCCCACAGCACCACAACAGCCCTCCACACTCCTTCGCCCTCCTCCAACACTGACCCTCGCACCCCCACCACCCTCACCTTTCTCAACACCCTCTCTTCCAGGCACCCTCCACACCACAACCATGGCCTGCAACGACCTCTGCGGCCCATGCGGACCCACCCCGCTGGCTAACAGCTGCAACGAGCCCTGTGTCAGGCAGTGTGAGACCTCCCGCGTCGTCATCCAGCCTCCCACTGTGGTGGTCACCCTGCCAGGACCCATCCTCAGCTCCTTCCCCCAGAGCACCGCCGTCGGATCCTCCGCATCCGCTGCCGTGGGCAACGAACTCAGCGCCCAGGGAGTGCCCGTCTCCTCCGGCGGCTTCGGCTTCGGCCTCGGCTACGGCTATGGCTTGGGAGGCCTGGGCTGCTACGGTGGCAGAAGAGGCTGCTACCCCTGCTAAGGGCCCTCACCACCACCCCTGACAACAACCACCCACACCATGGAAGCCACGGCATGGATTGAGGAGGCAGCTCAGGGCTGTTCTGGCACATGGCTTCACCATCCACAGCTCCTCCTCTCAAGGCACCAAGCAAGGAAGCAGGGAAGGGGACAGCCCAGACTGTCTGCAACCATGGCCCATGTACCTCCTCCTCTTCTAACACTTCCTTCTTTCCATCGCCCCTTCTGCTACGTTCACGACTCTCCGCTTCAAGCACTTGCTGAAGAGGTAAATACCACACGGGACCTCCAGGGTGCCGCTCCTAACTGCAGGCCAGGAAGACCTTGATGCTCTGGCAAGACCTAGCTCACACAGGGGACCTTGGATGATGGTCACCCTACCTGCAACTCAGACGGTCTCTCTCTCTCACTTAGTGCTTCTACCTTTGAGCTTCTTTCTTCCCTCAATAAAGTTCTTCTGCATCCCAGCCTAAGACGCCTCCTCTTCCTTTCTTCTAACAAGGTTCTTCCAACCTCACCCAACACGAAGGCAGGGCTACAGTGCCCATCGGGGTGGGTGCAAGAGGGCCACCGGACCGGTCTTAGGAACTATGGCCCCAGCAACAGCAACTGCACAACAGAGGGGGCTTCCAGAACCTCACACAAGCCCTTCACTTAACAAAAGAAAGCCTTGGACAACCTCACGCACTTCTACTCATGCCTCCAATGAAAGCTCCTCATGGCAGCACGCACTTCACCAGCTCTCTTCCCCAGCATGACCCTCTGGCCAACACAGCAGGCAGAGTCACAGAAAACAGAATCCTTGACTGCACAAGGAACCTCTGGAGATAACCTCATTACACCCGACCTTCTCAAACGTGGTCAGATTGAGCACGCTGTTCAGCACCAGATCCAGTCAGCTTTTCAGTTTCTACATGATGGAGACTCCAACACCTCTCTGTGCAACCGCTTCCACTCTTGGACCACCCTCCCACTGAAAAAGCCTTGCCTTCTCTTCCAAGGAAATGGCACGTCTTTTCAGCTTTCTCCATTCACCCTTGCCCTGTCTGACTCCCCTCTCCTCATTCCTTCCTGATATGGCGGCAGCTGGGATAGAGTTGACTTGCTCAGCAGCTGGTAGAGTGCTAGGTTTTGCGTTTGCGATGAGAATGGCATTGAGAGCCCACTAATGGTTTTTGGTTGTTGCTAAGCACTCAAGGCCTTTTCTGCTCTTCACACCACCCCGCCACCAAGTAGGCTGGGCGTACAGAAAAAGCTGGGAGGTGAGGCAGCCGGTACAGCTGACCCCAGCTGACCAAAGGCATAGTCCATGCCACATGAGAGCACAGTGAGGGAAGAAAGAAGCGGGGAATGTTCAGAGTTATGGCATTTGTCTTCCAAGTAACCGTTATGTCTCATGGAGCCCTTCTTTCCTGGAGACGGCTGAACGCCTGCCTGCCTTGGGAAGTAGTGAAGGAACTCCTTCTTTTGCTTTGCTTGCTTGTGCATCTTTTGCTTTACTTATTAAACTGACATCTCAACGCACAAATTTTTTCACTTTTCCTCTTCGGATTCTCTTTCCCAGCCTGTTGTAGTGGGGAGTGAGCGAGTGGCTGCATGGTTCAGATTGCTGGCTGGCGTGAAACCAAGACACCTCCCATCCGGGATTTAGAGACATTGATGACATCTCCCCTACGCGGCCTTTTCTCCTGGCTGAAGAAACTCCCAGCTCTCTCAGCTTCTCCTCAAGGGAAGGATGCTCCAGTCCCTTCCGCGTCTTGGTGGCCCTGCACTCGACTTGCTCCACCACGTCCATGGCCTTCAAAAACTCACAGAATCACTGAGGTTGGGAAAGACACTTAAGATCACTGATTCCATCCCTTAACCTAACACTACCAAGTGCCCCACTAAAGCAAATCCCTTGGGGCCAAGTCTACTGTCTTCTAGATACCTCCAGGGCTGGTGACTCAACCGCTTCCCTGGGAAGCCTATTCCAGTGCTTGACAACCATTTCACTGAAGACATTTTTCAAAAAAGAGCCAACCCAAATTTCCCCTCATGCAACTTGAGGCCATTTTCTCTCGTCCTGAAACTTGTTACCTGTAAAAGAGTCCAATACCCACCTGGCTACAAACTCCCTTCAGGTAGTTGTAGAGAGCAATAAGGTCTGCCGTCAGCTTTCTTTTGCTCCAGGGTAAGCAAACCCTCTTCCCTCACCCACTCCTCGTAAGACTTGTGCTCCAGGGCCCTCACCAGCTTCCTTGCCCTTCTCTGGACACACTCCAGCACCTCAATGTCTTGCTTGTAGTCAGGGGCCAAGGCACGAACAATGTATTCCACGTGGGGCCTCACCAGTGCCCACTACAGGGGGACGATCACTTCCATAGTCCTCCTGGACTCATGACTTCTGATACAGGCCACGATGCTACTGGCCGCCTTGGGCTCCAGGGCACACTGCTGGCTCATACTCAGCTGGCTGTCAAACAACACCCCCAGCTCCTTTTCCAATGGGCAGCTTTCCAGCCGCTCTTCCCCAAGCCTGTAGCGTTGCATGAGGTTCTTGTGACCCAAGTGCAGGACCCGGCACTCAGCTTTTCTGAACCCCACACCATTGGCCTCCTCCCATCGATCCAGCCTGTCCCACCCAACTTGGTGTTGCCTGCAAACATACTGAGGGTGCACTCAACCCTCTCGTCCAGGTCGTTCGTAAAGATACTAAAGAGAACCAGCCCCAATACTCAGCCCTGGGGAACACCACCTGTGGTGGCAACAATCTGGATTTAGCTCCATTCACCTCTACGGGCCTGGCCATCCAGCCCGTTTGTTAGCCAGCGAAGTGTACGCCCGTCAGAGCCATGAGCAGGCAGTTTCTGCAGGAGAACACTCTGGGAAACAGTGTCAACGGCTTTACTAAAGTCCAGTTAACAACACTCACAGCCCTTCACTCATCTACCCACTACGTGGGTCCCCTTGACATAGAAGGAGATCAGGTTAGGCAAGCAGGACCTGCCCTTCATAAAGCCATGCTGGCTGGGCCTCATCACCTGGTTGGCCTCTATGTGCCATACGAAGGCGATCAAGATGATTAGCTCCATAACATTTCCCAGCTCCCAGGTCAGAAAGACAGACCTTTCTCTCAGCTACAAACTTACAAGCAATGGGGGCATCAAAGTGCCCACAGGGCACATCAACAGCGTGTGGCAGGCCTAAAGACAGGTTTAGCCAGCCACAAACGTGCCGCGAGATGATGTCACTGAAGATACCCCACCTCTCCTACGCCTTGGCTGTGACTGCTGAATTCCCTGACACACAGCATCCATGCACGTCCTCCAAAATACCTACTCGCACTTAAAAGCTACCACCAGGGCCAAGTGGACACATCCACAAGACGACAACATGTAAAGGGAGCGTTGTGGGAAGGAAAACACACCCACCTCAGCACTTGACAGGCTGTGGCATGAAAGAGATGCTTGCTCAAAAATGCAGTCATGCACGAAATCATGGCCTCAGCTCTGCACTCACGTGCTGCGTGCTTGCCTCCAGCTCTCCTCAACAAGCTCCACCTTCGCTTTCTTCCCGTCACACACTGTGCAGAGAAATGGTCTCATCCATTGGCACTCGCCCCAAGTAAACAACCCAAAGGCCCTGGCCCACCAGCCTCCCCTGCATGCCGATCCCACTCCCCCTCTGTCTCTTCACACACTCTCGGCCTCTCCAGGAACTCGCCTGCTTTTGCACGCTGCCTCATACGCAATCATGGAGGCACTTGGGTCGGAAAAGACCCTGAACAATCTTGACACCGTTCACCTATGACTACGACCTTCACCAAAAAAACATAGCCCTAAGTCCCACGTCTACACATCCTGTCATAACCTCCAGGGATGGTGATTCAACCACTTCCTGGAGAAGCCTCTTCCAGTGCTTCATAACCCTTCTGGGATGACATTTTTCCTAGCATCCAATCTGAGCATCCCTACGCAGCATTTAAAGACGTTAATTCTTCTCCTATCACATGTTACTCAGGATAAGAGACTGACACCTACCTCATTACCACCTCTTTTCAGGTGGGTGTAGTGAGCGATAAGGCGTGCCCTCAGCCTTTTTCTTTCTGCAAACTAAACATGCCCTGTTCCCTAAACTGCTCCTAACAAGTCTTCTTCTCTAGATCCTTCACCAGCTTCGTTGCTCATCTTCTGATGTGTCGCGCCAGAGCCCAGGTTGCAAATTTGCCGGCCACAACTAAGGGGATCCCTACGCAAGAGCCAAGAGGAGACTTTGGGGAGCACGACCAGCCTCCCAACAGCACAGGGCTGCCACGATAATGTCCTGCTCTCACAAACAGCCCTCCTCTGCCTGCTTCAACTGCCTCCACCAGGGATGGCCCCAGCAAGGCACAAACCCAAACACGCAGCCTCCGTTCTCCCACCTACAACCTTAAAAACAAAAGGGGCACCAAGACAGCCACAGAGCACACCCAACGGGAAAGGCCATGCCCAAAGACAGGCTTAGTGAGCTGGCAGCAAGGCAGGGAAGGAACGAGCTCAATGCAAGGGGCAGCGCCTAATGCCCAGACCTCCAAAGCCCAGACCAGCCTGCCAGGGCTGCGAGGAAATGACGCCCCCTCTTCACAACGCACCCACAAACCACACCACACAACTGCCACGGCATGAACTCCCTGATGACACCCCACCTCTCTTATGCTTTGGTCACGTCTTCTGACAACCCTGACACGTGCCATCAACACAATGTTTAGGGCCTCTACTACTGGCACTTACAAGTTGCCGCCAGAGCCAAGTGGACACATCATCAATACAGAACACGAAATTGGAGAATTTCAGAAAACAAAGAAGACAACCACGCCATTACTCGTGAGGCTGTGTCATGCAAGAGTTGCTTGTGGAAAAGGCCATCATGCGCCAAGCCTGTCCCGCCCCTCCACGACCAGCATAAAAGCCGGCCCAGCGCCTCTCTCCCTCACACACTTCTCCTCACGCCTTCTCCTCCACCCACAACAAGGTGAGTCTCAACCCATCACCCTCCTTCTCCTCACCCACCTGGCCCCTCTCCTCCACCATGCTCTGCCCACAGCCTCAACAGCCCTCACGCCTCCCCACTGCCACGCTCCCCACAGCACCACAACAGCCCTCCACACTCCTTCGCCCTCCTCCAACACTGACCCTCGCACCCCCACCACCCTCACCTTTCTCAACACCCTCTCTTCCAGGCACCCTCCACACCACAACCATGGCCTGCAACGACCTCTGCGGCCCATGCGGACCCACCCCGCTGGCTAACAGCTGCAACGAGCCCTGTGTCAGGCAGTGTGAGACCTCCCGCGTCGTCATCCAGCCTCCCACTGTGGTGGTCACCCTGCCAGGACCCATCCTCAGCTCCTTCCCCCAGAGCACCGCCGTCGGATCCTCCGCATCCGCTGCCGTGGGCAACGAACTCAGCGCCCAGGGAGTGCCCGTCTCCTCCGGCGGCTTCGGCTTCGGCCTCGGCTACGGCTATGGCTTGGGAGGCCTGGGCTGCTACGGTGGCAGAAGAGGCTGCTACCCCTGCTAAGGGCCCTCACCACCACCCCTGACAACAACCACCCACACCATGGAAGCCACGGCATGGATTGAGGAGGCAGCTCAGGGCTGTTCTGGCACATGGCTTCACCATCCACAGCTCCTCCTCTCAAGGCACCAAGCAAGGAAGCAGGGAAGGGGACAGCCCAGACTGTCTGCAACCATGGCCCATGTACCTCCTCCTCTTCTAACACTTCCTTCTTTCCATCGCCCCTTCTGCTACGTTCACGACTCTCCGCTTCAAGCACTTGCTGAAGAGGTAAATACCACACGGGACCTCCAGGGTGCCGCTCCTAACTGCAGGCCAGGAAGACCTTGATGCTCTGGCAAGACCTAGCTCACACAGGGGACCTTGGATGATGGTCACCCTACCTGCAACTCAGACGGTCTCTCTCTCTCACTTAGTGCTTCTACCTTTGAGCTTCTTTCTTCCCTCAATAAAGTTCTTCTGCATCCCAGCCTAAGACGCCTCCTCTTCCTTTCTTCTAACAAGGTTCTTCCAACCTCACCCAACACGAAGGCAGGGCTACAGTGCCCATCGGGGTGGGTGCAAGAGGGCCACCGGACCGGTCTTAGGAACTATGGCCCCAGCAACAGCAACTGCACAACAGAGGGGGCTTCCAGAACCTCACACAAGCCCTTCACTTAACAAAAGAAAGCCTTGGACAACCTCACGCACTTCTACTCATGCCTCCAATGAAAGCTCCTCATGGCAGCACGCACTTCACCAGCTCTCTTCCCCAGCATGACCCTCTGGCCAACACAGCAGGCAGAGTCACAGAAAACAGAATCCTTGACTGCACAAGGAACCTCTGGAGATAACCTCATTACACCCGACCTTCTCAAACGTGGTCAGATTGAGCACGCTGTTCAGCACCAGATCCAGTCAGCTTTTCAGTTTCTACATGATGGAGACTCCAACACCTCTCTGTGCAACCGCTTCCACTCTTGGACCACCCTCCCACTGAAAAAGCCTTGCCTTCTCTTCCAAGGAAATGGCACGTCTTTTCAGCTTTCTCCATTCACCCTTGCCCTGTCTGACTCCCCTCTCCTCATTCCTTCCTGATATGGCGGCAGCTGGGATAGAGTTGACTTGCTCAGCAGCTGGTAGAGTGCTAGGTTTTGCGTTTGCGATGAGAATGGCATTGAGAGCCCACTAATGGTTTTTGGTTGTTGCTAAGCACTCAAGGCCTTTTCTGCTCTTCACACCACCCCGCCACCAAGTAGGCTGGGCGTACAGAAAAAGCTGGGAGGTGAGGCAGCCGGTACAGCTGACCCCAGCTGACCAAAGGCATAGTCCATGCCACATGAGAGCACAGTGAGGGAAGAAAGAAGCGGGGAATGTTCAGAGTTATGGCATTTGTCTTCCAAGTAACCGTTATGTCTCATGGAGCCCTTCTTTCCTGGAGACGGCTGAACGCCTGCCTGCCTTGGGAAGTAGTGAAGGAACTCCTTCTTTTGCTTTGCTTGCTTGTGCATCTTTTGCTTTACTTATTAAACTGACATCTCAACGCACAAATTTTTTCACTTTTCCTCTTCGGATTCTCTTTCCCAGCCTGTTGTAGTGGGGAGTGAGCGAGTGGCTGCATGGTTCAGATTGCTGGCTGGCGTGAAACCAAGACACCTCCCATCCGGGATTTAGAGACATTGATGACATCTCCCCTACGCGGCCTTTTCTCCTGGCTGAAGAAACTCCCAGCTCTCTCAGCTTCTCCTCAAGGGAAGGATGCTCCAGTCCCTTCCGCGTCTTGGTGGCCCTGCACTCGACTTGCTCCACCACGTCCATGGCCTTCAAAAACTCACAGAATCACTGAGGTTGGGAAAGACACTTAAGATCACTGATTCCATCCCTTAACCTAACACTACCAAGTGCCCCACTAAAGCAAATCCCTTGGGGCCAAGTCTACTGTCTTCTAGATACCTCCAGGGCTGGTGACTCAACCGCTTCCCTGGGAAGCCTATTCCAGTGCTTGACAACCATTTCACTGAAGACATTTTTCAAAAAAGAGCCAACCCAAATTTCCCCTCATGCAACTTGAGGCCATTTTCTCTCGTCCTGAAACTTGTTACCTGTAAAAGAGTCCAATACCCACCTGGCTACAAACTCCCTTCAGGTAGTTGTAGAGAGCAATAAGGTCTGCCGTCAGCTTTCTTTTGCTCCAGGGTAAGCAAACCCTCTTCCCTCACCCACTCCTCGTAAGACTTGTGCTCCAGGGCCCTCACCAGCTTCCTTGCCCTTCTCTGGACACACTCCAGCACCTCAATGTCTTGCTTGTAGTCAGGGGCCAAGGCACGAACAATGTATTCCACGTGGGGCCTCACCAGTGCCCACTACAGGGGGACGATCACTTCCATAGTCCTCCTGGACTCATGACTTCTGATACAGGCCACGATGCTACTGGCCGCCTTGGGCTCCAGGGCACACTGCTGGCTCATACTCAGCTGGCTGTCAAACAACACCCCCAGCTCCTTTTCCAATGGGCAGCTTTCCAGCCGCTCTTCCCCAAGCCTGTAGCGTTGCATGAGGTTCTTGTGACCCAAGTGCAGGACCCGGCACTCAGCTTTTCTGAACCCCACACCATTGGCCTCCTCCCATCGATCCAGCCTGTCCCACCCAACTTGGTGTTGCCTGCAAACATACTGAGGGTGCACTCAACCCTCTCGTCCAGGTCGTTCGTAAAGATACTAAAGAGAACCAGCCCCAGTACTCAGCCCTGGGGAACACCACCTGTGGTGGCAACAATCTGGATTTAGCTCCATTCACCTCTACGGGCCTGGCCATCCAGCCCGTTTGTTAGCCAGCGAAGTGTACGCCCGTCAGAGCCATGAGCAGGCAGTTTCTGCAGGAGAACACTCTGGGAAACAGTGTCAACGGCTTTACTAAAGTCCAGTTAACAACACTCACAGCCCTTCACTCATCTACCCACTACGTGGGTCCCCTTGACATAGAAGGAGATCAGGTTAGGCAAGCAGGACCTGCCCTTCATAAAGCCATGCTGGCTGGGCCTCATCACCTGGTTGGCCTCTATGTGCCATACGAAGGCGATCAAGATGATTAGCTCCATAACATTTCCCAGCTCCCAGGTCAGAAAGACAGACCTTTCTCTCAGCTACAAACTTACAAGCAATGGGGGCATCAAAGTGCCCACAGGGCACATCAACAGCGTGTGGCAGGCCTAAAGACAGGTTTAGCCAGCCACAAACGTGCCGCGAGATGATGTCACTGAAGATACCCCACCTCTCCTACGCCTTGGCTGTGACTGCTGAATTCCCTGACACACAGCATCCATGCACGTCCTCCAAAATACCTACTCGCACTTAAAAGCTACCACCAGGGCCAAGTGGACACATCCACAAGACGACAACATGTAAAGGGAGCGTTGTGGGAAGGAAAACACACCCACCTCAGCACTTGACAGGCTGTGGCATGAAAGAGATGCTTGCTCAAAAATGCAGTCATGCACGAAATCATGGCCTCAGCTCTGCACTCACGTGCTGCGTGCTTGCCTCCAGCTCTCCTCAACAAGCTCCACCTTCGCTTTCTTCCCGTCACACACTGTGCAGAGAAATGGTCTCATCCATTGGCACTCGCCCCAAGTAAACAACCCAAAGGCCCTGGCCCACCAGCCTCCCCTGCATGCCGATCCCACTCCCCCTCTGTCTCTTCACACACTCTCGGCCTCTCCAGGAACTCGCCTGCTTTTGCACGCTGCCTCATACGCAATCATGGAGGCACTTGGGTCGGAAAAGACCCTGAACAATCTTGACACCGTTCACCTATGACTACGACCTTCACCAAAAAAACATAGCCCTAAGTCCCACGTCTACACATCCTGTCATAACCTCCAGGGATGGTGATTCAACCACTTCCTGGAGAAGCCTCTTCCAGTGCTTCATAACCCTTCTGGGATGACATTTTTCCTAGCATCCAATCTGAGCATCCCTACGCAGCATTTAAAGACGTTAATTCTTCTCCTATCACATGTTACTCAGGATAAGAGACTGACACCTACCTCATTACCACCTCTTTTCAGGTGGGTGTAGTGAGCGATAAGGCGTGCCCTCAGCCTTTTTCTTTCTGCAAACTAAACATGCCCTGTTCCCTAAACTGCTCCTAACAAGTCTTCTTCTCTAGATCCTTCACCAGCTTCGTTGCTCATCTTCTGATGTGTCGCGCCAGAGCCCAGGTTGCAAATTTGCCGGCCACAACTAAGGGGATCCCTACGCAAGAGCCAAGAGGAGACTTTGGGGAGCACGACCAGCCTCCCAACAGCACAGGGCTGCCACGATAATGTCCTGCTCTCACAAACAGCCCTCCTCTGCCTGCTTCAACTGCCTCCACCAGGGATGGCCCCAGCAAGGCACAAACCCAAACACGCAGCCTCCGTTCTCCCACCTACAACCTTAAAAACAAAAGGGGCACCAAGACAGCCACAGAGCACACCCAACGGGAAAGGCCATGCCCAAAGACAGGCTTAGTGAGCTGGCAGCAAGGCAGGGAAGGAACGAGCTCAATGCAAGGGGCAGCGCCTAATGCCCAGACCTCCAAAGCCCAGACCAGCCTGCCAGGGCTGCGAGGAAATGACGCCCCCTCTTCACAACGCACCCACAAACCACACCACACAACTGCCACGGCATGAACTCCCTGATGACACCCCACCTCTCTTATGCTTTGGTCACGTCTTCTGACAACCCTGACACGTGCCATCAACACAATGTTTAGGGCCTCTACTACTGGCACTTACAAGTTGCCGCCAGAGCCAAGTGGACACATCATCAATACAGAACACGAAATTGGAGAATTTCAGAAAACAAAGAAGACAACCACGCCATTACTCGTGAGGCTGTGTCATGCAAGAGTTGCTTGTGGAAAAGGCCATCATGCGCCAAGCCTGTCCCGCCCCTCCACGACCAGCATAAAAGCCGGCCCAGCGCCTCTCTCCCTCACACACTTCTCCTCACGCCTTCTCCTCCACCCACAACAAGGTGAGTCTCAACCCATCACCCTCCTTCTCCTCACCCACCTGGCCCCTCTCCTCCACCATGCTCTGCCCACAGCCTCAACAGCCCTCACGCCTCCCCACTGCCACGCTCCCCACAGCACCACAACAGCCCTCCACACTCCTTCGCCCTCCTCCAACACTGACCCTCGCACCCCCACCACCCTCACCTTTCTCAACACCCTCTCTTCCAGGCACCCTCCACACCACAACCATGGCCTGCAACGACCTCTGCGGCCCATGCGGACCCACCCCGCTGGCTAACAGCTGCAACGAGCCCTGTGTCAGGCAGTGTGAGACCTCCCGCGTCGTCATCCAGCCTCCCACTGTGGTGGTCACCCTGCCAGGACCCATCCTCAGCTCCTTCCCCCAGAGCACCGCCGTCGGATCCTCCGCATCCGCTGCCGTGGGCAACGAACTCAGCGCCCAGGGAGTGCCCGTCTCCTCCGGCGGCTTCGGCTTCGGCCTCGGCTACGGCTATGGCTTGGGAGGCCTGGGCTGCTACGGTGGCAGAAGAGGCTGCTACCCCTGCTAAGGGCCCTCACCACCACCCCTGACAACAACCACCCACACCATGGAAGCCACGGCATGGATTGAGGAGGCAGCTCAGGGCTGTTCTGGCACATGGCTTCACCATCCACAGCTCCTCCTCTCAAGGCACCAAGCAAGGAAGCAGGGAAGGGGACAGCCCAGACTGTCTGCAACCATGGCCCATGTACCTCCTCCTCTTCTAACACTTCCTTCTTTCCATCGCCCCTTCTGCTACGTTCACGACTCTCCGCTTCAAGCACTTGCTGAAGAGGTAAATACCACACGGGACCTCCAGGGTGCCGCTCCTAACTGCAGGCCAGGAAGACCTTGATGCTCTGGCAAGACCTAGCTCACACAGGGGACCTTGGATGATGGTCACCCTACCTGCAACTCAGACGGTCTCTCTCTCTCACTTAGTGCTTCTACCTTTGAGCTTCTTTCTTCCCTCAATAAAGTTCTTCTGCATCCCAGCCTAAGACGCCTCCTCTTCCTTTCTTCTAACAAGGTTCTTCCAACCTCACCCAACACGAAGGCAGGGCTACAGTGCCCATCGGGGTGGGTGCAAGAGGGCCACCGGACCGGTCTTAGGAACTATGGCCCCAGCAACAGCAACTGCACAACAGAGGGGGCTTCCAGAACCTCACACAAGCCCTTCACTTAACAAAAGAAAGCCTTGGACAACCTCACGCACTTCTACTCATGCCTCCAATGAAAGCTCCTCATGGCAGCACGCACTTCACCAGCTCTCTTCCCCAGCATGACCCTCTGGCCAACACAGCAGGCAGAGTCACAGAAAACAGAATCCTTGACTGCACAAGGAACCTCTGGAGATAACCTCATTACACCCGACCTTCTCAAACGTGGTCAGATTGAGCACGCTGTTCAGCACCAGATCCAGTCAGCTTTTCAGTTTCTACATGATGGAGACTCCAACACCTCTCTGTGCAACCGCTTCCACTCTTGGACCACCCTCCCACTGAAAAAGCCTTGCCTTCTCTTCCAAGGAAATGGCACGTCTTTTCAGCTTTCTCCATTCACCCTTGCCCTGTCTGACTCCCCTCTCCTCATTCCTTCCTGATATGGCGGCAGCTGGGATAGAGTTGACTTGCTCAGCAGCTGGTAGAGTGCTAGGTTTTGCGTTTGCGATGAGAATGGCATTGAGAGCCCACTAATGGTTTTTGGTTGTTGCTAAGCACTCAAGGCCTTTTCTGCTCTTCACACCACCCCGCCACCAAGTAGGCTGGGCGTACAGAAAAAGCTGGGAGGTGAGGCAGCCGGTACAGCTGACCCCAGCTGACCAAAGGCATAGTCCATGCCACATGAGAGCACAGTGAGGGAAGAAAGAAGCGGGGAATGTTCAGAGTTATGGCATTTGTCTTCCAAGTAACCGTTATGTCTCATGGAGCCCTTCTTTCCTGGAGACGGCTGAACGCCTGCCTGCCTTGGGAAGTAGTGAAGGAACTCCTTCTTTTGCTTTGCTTGCTTGTGCATCTTTTGCTTTACTTATTAAACTGACATCTCAACGCACAAATTTTTTCACTTTTCCTCTTCGGATTCTCTTTCCCAGCCTGTTGTAGTGGGGAGTGAGCGAGTGGCTGCATGGTTCAGATTGCTGGCTGGCGTGAAACCAAGACACCTCCCATCCGGGATTTAGAGACATTGATGACATCTCCCCTACGCGGCCTTTTCTCCTGGCTGAAGAAACTCCCAGCTCTCTCAGCTTCTCCTCAAGGGAAGGATGCTCCAGTCCCTTCCGCGTCTTGGTGGCCCTGCACTCGACTTGCTCCACCACGTCCATGGCCTTCAAAAACTCACAGAATCACTGAGGTTGGGAAAGACACTTAAGATCACTGATTCCATCCCTTAACCTAACACTACCAAGTGCCCCACTAAAGCAAATCCCTTGGGGCCAAGTCTACTGTCTTCTAGATACCTCCAGGGCTGGTGACTCAACCGCTTCCCTGGGAAGCCTATTCCAGTGCTTGACAACCATTTCACTGAAGACATTTTTCAAAAAAGAGCCAACCCAAATTTCCCCTCATGCAACTTGAGGCCATTTTCTCTCGTCCTGAAACTTGTTACCTGTAAAAGAGTCCAATACCCACCTGGCTACAAACTCCCTTCAGGTAGTTGTAGAGAGCAATAAGGTCTGCCGTCAGCTTTCTTTTGCTCCAGGGTAAGCAAACCCTCTTCCCTCACCCACTCCTCGTAAGACTTGTGCTCCAGGGCCCTCACCAGCTTCCTTGCCCTTCTCTGGACACACTCCAGCACCTCAATGTCTTGCTTGTAGTCAGGGGCCAAGGCACGAACAATGTATTCCACGTGGGGCCTCACCAGTGCCCACTACAGGGGGACGATCACTTCCATAGTCCTCCTGGACTCATGACTTCTGATACAGGCCACGATGCTACTGGCCGCCTTGGGCTCCAGGGCACACTGCTGGCTCATACTCAGCTGGCTGTCAAACAACACCCCCAGCTCCTTTTCCAATGGGCAGCTTTCCAGCCGCTCTTCCCCAAGCCTGTAGCGTTGCATGAGGTTCTTGTGACCCAAGTGCAGGACCCGGCACTCAGCTTTTCTGAACCCCACACCATTGGCCTCCTCCCATCGATCCAGCCTGTCCCACCCAACTTGGTGTTGCCTGCAAACATACTGAGGGTGCACTCAACCCTCTCGTCCAGGTCGTTCGTAAAGATACTAAAGAGAACCAGCCCCAGTACTCAGCCCTGGGGAACACCACCTGTGGTGGCAACAATCTGGATTTAGCTCCATTCACCTCTACGGGCCTGGCCATCCAGCCCGTTTGTTAGCCAGCGAAGTGTACGCCCGTCAGAGCCATGAGCAGGCAGTTTCTGCAGGAGAACACTCTGGGAAACAGTGTCAACGGCTTTACTAAAGTCCAGTTAACAACACTCACAGCCCTTCACTCATCTACCCACTACGTGGGTCCCCTTGACATAGAAGGAGATCAGGTTAGGCAAGCAGGACCTGCCCTTCATAAAGCCATGCTGGCTGGGCCTCATCACCTGGTTGGCCTCTATGTGCCATACGAAGGCGATCAAGATGATTAGCTCCATAACATTTCCCAGCTCCCAGGTCAGAAAGACAGACCTTTCTCTCAGCTACAAACTTACAAGCAATGGGGGCATCAAAGTGCCCACAGGGCACATCAACAGCGTGTGGCAGGCCTAAAGACAGGTTTAGCCAGCCACAAACGTGCCGCGAGATGATGTCACTGAAGATACCCCACCTCTCCTACGCCTTGGCTGTGACTGCTGAATTCCCTGACACACAGCATCCATGCACGTCCTCCAAAATACCTACTCGCACTTAAAAGCTACCACCAGGGCCAAGTGGACACATCCACAAGACGACAACATGTAAAGGGAGCGTTGTGGGAAGGAAAACACACCCACCTCAGCACTTGACAGGCTGTGGCATGAAAGAGATGCTTGCTCAAAAATGCAGTCATGCACGAAATCATGGCCTCAGCTCTGCACTCACGTGCTGCGTGCTTGCCTCCAGCTCTCCTCAACAAGCTCCACCTTCGCTTTCTTCCCGTCACACACTGTGCAGAGAAATGGTCTCATCCATTGGCACTCGCCCCAAGTAAACAACCCAAAGGCCCTGGCCCACCAGCCTCCCCTGCATGCCGATCCCACTCCCCCTCTGTCTCTTCACACACTCTCGGCCTCTCCAGGAACTCGCCTGCTTTTGCACGCTGCCTCATACGCAATCATGGAGGCACTTGGGTCGGAAAAGACCCTGAACAATCTTGACACCGTTCACCTATGACTACGACCTTCACCAAAAAAACATAGCCCTAAGTCCCACGTCTACACATCCTGTCATAACCTCCAGGGATGGTGATTCAACCACTTCCTGGAGAAGCCTCTTCCAGTGCTTCATAACCCTTCTGGGATGACATTTTTCCTAGCATCCAATCTGAGCATCCCTACGCAGCATTTAAAGACGTTAATTCTTCTCCTATCACATGTTACTCAGGATAAGAGACTGACACCTACCTCATTACCACCTCTTTTCAGGTGGGTGTAGTGAGCGATAAGGCGTGCCCTCAGCCTTTTTCTTTCTGCAAACTAAACATGCCCTGTTCCCTAAACTGCTCCTAACAAGTCTTCTTCTCTAGATCCTTCACCAGCTTCGTTGCTCATCTTCTGATGTGTCGCGCCAGAGCCCAGGTTGCAAATTTGCCGGCCACAACTAAGGGGATCCCTACGCAAGAGCCAAGAGGAGACTTTGGGGAGCACGACCAGCCTCCCAACAGCACAGGGCTGCCACGATAATGTCCTGCTCTCACAAACAGCCCTCCTCTGCCTGCTTCAACTGCCTCCACCAGGGATGGCCCCAGCAAGGCACAAACCCAAACACGCAGCCTCCGTTCTCCCACCTACAACCTTAAAAACAAAAGGGGCACCAAGACAGCCACAGAGCACACCCAACGGGAAAGGCCATGCCCAAAGACAGGCTTAGTGAGCTGGCAGCAAGGCAGGGAAGGAACGAGCTCAATGCAAGGGGCAGCGCCTAATGCCCAGACCTCCAAAGCCCAGACCAGCCTGCCAGGGCTGCGAGGAAATGACGCCCCCTCTTCACAACGCACCCACAAACCACACCACACAACTGCCACGGCATGAACTCCCTGATGACACCCCACCTCTCTTATGCTTTGGTCACGTCTTCTGACAACCCTGACACGTGCCATCAACACAATGTTTAGGGCCTCTACTACTGGCACTTACAAGTTGCCGCCAGAGCCAAGTGGACACATCATCAATACAGAACACGAAATTGGAGAATTTCAGAAAACAAAGAAGACAACCACGCCATTACTCGTGAGGCTGTGTCATGCAAGAGTTGCTTGTGGAAAAGGCCATCATGCGCCAAGCCTGTCCCGCCCCTCCACGACCAGCATAAAAGCCGGCCCAGCGCCTCTCTCCCTCACACACTTCTCCTCACGCCTTCTCCTCCACCCACAACAAGGTGAGTCTCAACCCATCACCCTCCTTCTCCTCACCCACCTGGCCCCTCTCCTCCACCATGCTCTGCCCACAGCCTCAACAGCCCTCACGCCTCCCCACTGCCACGCTCCCCACAGCACCACAACAGCCCTCCACACTCCTTCGCCCTCCTCCAACACTGACCCTCGCACCCCCACCACCCTCACCTTTCTCAACACCCTCTCTTCCAGGCACCCTCCACACCACAACCATGGCCTGCAACGACCTCTGCGGCCCATGCGGACCCACCCCGCTGGCTAACAGCTGCAACGAGCCCTGTGTCAGGCAGTGTGAGACCTCCCGCGTCGTCATCCAGCCTCCCACTGTGGTGGTCACCCTGCCAGGACCCATCCTCAGCTCCTTCCCCCAGAGCACCGCCGTCGGATCCTCCGCATCCGCTGCCGTGGGCAACGAACTCAGCGCCCAGGGAGTGCCCGTCTCCTCCGGCGGCTTCGGCTTCGGCCTCGGCTACGGCTATGGCTTGGGAGGCCTGGGCTGCTACGGTGGCAGAAGAGGCTGCTACCCCTGCTAAGGGCCCTCACCACCACCCCTGACAACAACCACCCACACCATGGAAGCCACGGCATGGATTGAGGAGGCAGCTCAGGGCTGTTCTGGCACATGGCTTCACCATCCACAGCTCCTCCTCTCAAGGCACCAAGCAAGGAAGCAGGGAAGGGGACAGCCCAGACTGTCTGCAACCATGGCCCATGTACCTCCTCCTCTTCTAACACTTCCTTCTTTCCATCGCCCCTTCTGCTACGTTCACGACTCTCCGCTTCAAGCACTTGCTGAAGAGGTAAATACCACACGGGACCTCCAGGGTGCCGCTCCTAACTGCAGGCCAGGAAGACCTTGATGCTCTGGCAAGACCTAGCTCACACAGGGGACCTTGGATGATGGTCACCCTACCTGCAACTCAGACGGTCTCTCTCTCTCACTTAGTGCTTCTACCTTTGAGCTTCTTTCTTCCCTCAATAAAGTTCTTCTGCATCCCAGCCTAAGACGCCTCCTCTTCCTTTCTTCTAACAAGGTTCTTCCAACCTCACCCAACACGAAGGCAGGGCTACAGTGCCCATCGGGGTGGGTGCAAGAGGGCCACCGGACCGGTCTTAGGAACTATGGCCCCAGCAACAGCAACTGCACAACAGAGGGGGCTTCCAGAACCTCACACAAGCCCTTCACTTAACAAAAGAAAGCCTTGGACAACCTCACGCACTTCTACTCATGCCTCCAATGAAAGCTCCTCATGGCAGCACGCACTTCACCAGCTCTCTTCCCCAGCATGACCCTCTGGCCAACACAGCAGGCAGAGTCACAGAAAACAGAATCCTTGACTGCACAAGGAACCTCTGGAGATAACCTCATTACACCCGACCTTCTCAAACGTGGTCAGATTGAGCACGCTGTTCAGCACCAGATCCAGTCAGCTTTTCAGTTTCTACATGATGGAGACTCCAACACCTCTCTGTGCAACCGCTTCCACTCTTGGACCACCCTCCCACTGAAAAAGCCTTGCCTTCTCTTCCAAGGAAATGGCACGTCTTTTCAGCTTTCTCCATTCACCCTTGCCCTGTCTGACTCCCCTCTCCTCATTCCTTCCTGACATGGCGGCAGCTGGGATAGAGTTGACTTGCTCAGCAGCTGGTAGAGTGCTAGGTTTTGCGTTTGCGATGAGAATGGCATTGAGAGCCCACTAATGGTTTTTGGTTGTTGCTAAGCACTCAAGGCCTTTTCTGCTCTTCACACCACCCCGCCACCAAGTAGGCTGGGCGTACAGAAAAAGCTGGGAGGTGAGGCGGCCGGTACAGCTGACCCCAGCTGACCAAAGGCATAGTCCATGCCACATGAGAGCACAGTGAGGGAAGAAAGAAGCGGGGAATGTTCAGAGTTATGGCATTTGTCTTCCAAGTAACCGTTATGTCTCATGGAGCCCTTCTTTCCTGGAGACGGCTGAACGCCTGCCTGCCTTGGGAAGTAGTGAAGGAACTCCTTCTTTTGCTTTGCTTGCTTGTGCATCTTTTGCTTTACTTATTAAACTGACATCTCAACGCACAAATTTTTTCACTTTTCCTCTTCGGATTCTCTTTCCCAGCCTGTTGTAGTGGGGAGTGAGCGAGTGGCTGCATGGTTCAGATTGCTGGCTGGCGTGAAACCAAGACACCTCCCATCCGGGATTTAGAGACATTGATGACATCTCCCCTACGCGGCCTTTTCTCCTGGCTGAAGAAACTCCCAGCTCTCTCAGCTTCTCCTCAAGGGAAGGATGCTCCAGTCCCTTCCGCGTCTTGGTGGCCCTGCACTCGACTTGCTCCACCACGTCCATGGCCTTCAAAAACTCACAGAATCACTGAGGTTGGGAAAGACACTTAAGATCACTGATTCCATCCCTTAACCTAACACTACCAAGTGCCCCACTAAAGCAAATCCCTTGGGGCCAAGTCTACTGTCTTCTAGATACCTCCAGGGCTGGTGACTCAACCGCTTCCCTGGGAAGCCTATTCCAGTGCTTGACAACCATTTCACTGAAGACATTTTTCAAAAAAGAGCCAACCCAAATTTCCCCTCATGCAACTTGAGGCCATTTTCTCTCGTCCTGAAACTTGTTACCTGTAAAAGAGTCCAATACCCACCTGGCTACAAATTCCCTTCAGGTAGTTGTAGAGAGCAATAAGGTCTGCCGTCAGCTTTCTTTTGCTCCAGGGTAAGCAAACCCTCTTCCCTCACCCACTCCTCGTAAGACTTGTGCTCCAGGGCCCTCACCAGCTTCCTTGCCCTTCTCTGGACACACTCCAGCACCTCAATGTCTTGCTTGTAGTCAGGGGCCAAGGCACGAACAATGTATTCCACGTGGGGCCTCACCAGTGCCCACTACAGGGGGACGATCACTTCCATAGTCCTCCTGGACTCATGACTTCTGATACAGGCCACGATGCTACTGGCCGCCTTGGGCTCCAGGGCACACTGCTGGCTCATACTCAGCTGGCTGTCAAACAACACCCCCAGCTCCTTTTCCAATGGGCAGCTTTCCAGCCGCTCTTCCCCAAGCCTGTAGCGTTGCATGAGGTTCTTGTGACCCAAGTGCAGGACCCGGCACTCAGCTTTTCTGAACCCCACACCATTGGCCTCCTCCCATCGATCCAGCCTGTCCCACCCAACTTGGTGTTGCCTGCAAACATTCTGAGGGTGCACTCGACCCTCTCGTCCAGGTCGTTCGTAAAGATACTAAAGAGAACCGGCCCCAGTACTCAGCCTTGGGGAACACCACCTGTGGTGGCAACAATCTGGATTTAGCTCCATTCACCTCTATGGGTCTGGCCATCCGGACCGTTTGTTAGCCAGCGAAGTGTATGCCCGTCAGAGCCATGAGCAGGCAGTTTCTGCAGGAGAACACTCTGGGAAACAGTGTCAACGGCTTTACTAAAGTCCAGTTAACAACACTCACAGCCCTTCACTCATCTACCCACTAAGCGTGTCCCCTTGACATAGAAGGAGATCAGGTTAGGCAAGCAGGACCTGCCCTTCATAAAGCCATGCTGGCTGGGCCTCATCACCTGGTTGGCCTCTATGTGCCATACTATGTGCCGATCCTCATACAACCATGCCAGCAAGTAGGCTGGGAGTGCCAAGAAAGTTGGGAGGCGACATGGCCGGGACCGCTGACCCCAACTCAACAAAGGGACAGTCCGTGCCATATGGCATCATGCTTGCTATAGAATGCTGGGGAAGATGAAAGAAGACGGGGACGTTCAGAATTACGGCATCTGTCTTCCCAAGAAACCATCATGTGCGATGGAGCCCTGCTTTCCTGGAGATGGCTGAACACCTGCCTGATGATGGCAAGTAGTGAAGGATTTCCTTCTTTGGCTTTGCATGCTTGCGCGGCTTTTGCTTTACTTATTAAATTGTCTTTATCTCAACCCAGGATGCTTCTCACTTTCAGTCTTCCCTTTCTCTTCTGCAACCTGACGTAGGGTCCTAATTGCTGGCTGGCATTGAGCCACAAAACCTCCCATCTCAGATTTAGAGCCATTGATGACATCTGCCCCGCGCGCCCTTGCTTCCTGGATGAAAAACCTCCCAGCTCTCTCACCTTCTTCTTAGACGAAGGATGCTCCAGTCCCTGCACCATCTGGGTGGCCCTTCACTCCACTCACACCACTATGCCTATGGCTTTCATAAACTCACAGAATCACTGAGGTGGGGAAAGACACTTAACATCGAGTCCAACCCTTAACCTGTCACTAACCAGTCCACCACTACACTCAGCCCCTAAGTGCCAAGAAGTCTCTTTTCTACAGACCTCCAGCGATGGTGACCCAACCACATCCCTGGCCAGCCTCTTCCAGTGATTGACAACCATTTCACTGAAGACATTTCTCCTAACATCCAACAGAAAGCTCACTTGGCGCAACCTGAAGTCATTTCTTCTCCTCTCATCACCTCTTACTGGGAAAAGAGACCCACACTCACCTCACTACAACCTTCGTTCACGTTGTTGTAGAGAGCGGTGGCGTCTTCCCTCAGCTTGCCTTTTCTCCAGGCTAAACAGACGCAGTGCCCTCAGATGCGCATCACAACACTTCTTCTCGAGACCCTTCACCAGGTTCCTTGCCCTCCTTTGCACACACTCTTCCCCCAGCATGGAGCCTTCCATGGCGTTATTGTCACCCAAATGCAGCATCCACCAATGAGACTTCTTGAACCTCATACCATTGGCCCTGGCCCATTGATACAGCCTGTCCACATCCCTCTCCAGAGCCATCCACCATCAGACACATCAAAACACCCACACTCCTTGGTGTCGTCAGAAACCTTACTGAGGGTGCACTCGATAACCTCCTCCACATCAGTCATAAAAATATTAAACTGAACTCACCCCAGTATTCAGCCCTAGGGAACGCCACTTCTGAACCAGCCACCAACAGGATTTTACTCCATTCTCCACAACTCTTTGGGCCTGGCCATCCAGACAAATTTTTAGCCAGCAAAGTGTACGTCCACCAGAGCCATGAGCAGGCACTTTCTCCAGGAGAATGATGTGGGAAACAGTGTCAAAGCCTTTACTACAGTCAGGCTTAACAACATCCACAGCCTTGCCCTCAGCCACCCACTAAGCGGGTCTCCTTCTCAAAGGAGGACATCAGGTTAGTCAGGCAGGACCTGCCCTTCATAAGCCATGCTGACTGGGACTGATCACCTGGGTCTCCTCTACGTGACATGTGACGGCACTCAAAATTATCTGGACCATACATTTCTCCGATATCGAGGTCAGACTGACTGCGAGGAAATGGGGGACCAATCTACACAATGCACCCACAAAGAGACCACATGAGTGCCACACAATGACCTCACTCATGGCAACTTACCTCTCTCATGCTTTGGTCGGCTCTGCCGTTCACCCCTAATACTCACACTTAAAAGCTGCCGCCAGGGACAAGTGGACACATCATCAAGAGCAGAACATGAAATTGGAGAATTGCAGAAAAGAAAACACACCCCACTTTGTTAATGGTGAGGCTGTGGCATAGAAGAGCTGCTTCTGGAATAAGCCATCATGCGCAAAGCCTGTCCCGCCCCTCCACGACCAGCATAAAAGCCGGCCCAGCGCCTCTCTCCCTCACACACTTCTCCTCACGCCGCCTCCTCCAGCCTCAGCAAGGTGAGTCTCAACCCCATGACCCTCCTTCTCCTCACCCACCTGGCCCCTCTCCTCCACCACGCTCTGCCCACAGCCTCAACAGCCCTCACGCCTCCACTCTGCCACGCTCCCCACAGCACCACACCAGCCCTACACACTCCCTCGCCCTCCTCCAACACCACTCACTGCACCCCCACCACCCTCACCTTTCTCAACACCCTCTCTTCCAGGCACCCTCCACACCACAACCATGGCCTGCAACAACCTCTGCAGCCCCTGCGGACCCACCCCGCTGGCTAACAGCTGCAACGAGCCCTGTGTCAGGCAGTGCGAGGCCTCCCGCGTCGTCATCCAGCCTTCCACCGTGCAGGTCACCCTGCCAGGACCCATCCTCACCTCCTTCCCCCAGAGCACCGCCGTCGGATCCTCCGCATCCGCTGCTGTGGGCAACGAACTCAGCGCCCAGGGAGTGCCCGTCTCCTCCGGCGGCTTCGGCTTCGGCTACGGCCTCGGCTACGGCTTGGGAGGCCTGGGCTGCTTCAGCGGCAGAAGAGGATGCTACCCCTGCTAAGGGCCATCACCACCACCCCTGACACCAACTGTGACACCATGGAATCAACGGCATGGATGGAAGTCACACTTCTGGGTCCTTCCTAGCACACAGACCTGCTGTCCACAGATCCTCCTCTCAAGGCACCTAACAAGCAAGCAGCGAAGGGGCCAGCGCCGGCTGCCTGGAAACACCACCCATGTACCTCCTCCTCTTCTCCCACCTCCTTCTTTAGATCTCCCCTTCTGCTACGTCCACTATTCTCTGCTGCAAACATATTCGCACAAGCCAAAGACCACCACGGACATCCACTGTGTTCCATCCACTGCGGACCAAGAAGACCTCGCTTCTCTGCCAAGATCTCTCTCGTGAAAGGGACTATGGCTGATGGTTGCCCTAATAACACCTCAGACCATCTCCCTTCCCCTCAGCACCTCTGCCTTTGTACTATTTTGCCTCAATAAAGGTCTCCTGCATCTCAGCCTCACACGACTCCACTTCCTTTCTTCTCACAAGGCTCTGCACACCTCACCCAACGCAAAGCCACGGCTACAGAGACCATCGGGGTGGGTGGAAAAGGGCTACAAGACCTCTCGTAGGAACTATGGCCCCAGCAACAACAACAGCACAGGGCAGCACAGGGGAGCTTCCACAACCTGACACAAGCCCTTCATTTGACCAAGCAAAGGCCTGCACATACAAAGGCACTTCAAACCAACCTTCTGACACAAGCTCCCCATGGCAGCACACACTTCACCAACTCTCTTAGAATCATAGAATCATTTAGGTTGGTAAAGACCCTTGGGATCATCGAGTCCAACCATCATCTCCACTCTACAAAGTTCTCCCTTACATCATATCCCCGAACACCACATCTAAATGAGTCTTAAACACATTCAGGGATGGTGACTCCACCACCTCCATGGGCAGCCTATTCCAGTGTCTAACCAGCACCAACCCCTCTACAATGTCCTTTCAAGTAGTTGTAGAGAGCGATGAGGTCTCCCCTCAGCCTCCTCTTCCTCAAACTAAACAGTCCCAGCTCCTTCAATCCCTCCTCATCAGATTTATTCTCCAGGCCCTTCACCACCTTCCTTGCCTTCCTCTGCACTCGCTCCAGCACCTCGAGATCTCTCTCATATTGAGGCGCCCAGAACTGGACACAATACTCAAGGTGTGGCTTCACCAGTGCTGAGTACAGGGGGACAATCGCCTCCCTGCTTCTGCTGGTCACACTATTTCTAATACAAGCCACGATGGCATTGGCTTTCTCGGCCACCTGGGCACGCTGCTGGCTCATGTTCAATTAGAACCCCCAGGTCCTTTTCTGCCAGGCAGCTCTCCAGCCACACTTCCCCAAGCCTGTAGCTATGCATGGGGTTGTTGTGGCCCAAGTGCAGGACCAGGCACTTGGCCTTGTTGAACCTCATACCGTTAGCATTGGCCCATCGGTCCAATCTATCCAAGTCTCTCTGTAGAGCCTCCCTATCCTCATGCAGATCAACACTACCGCTTAGCTTCGCGTCATCTGCAAACTTGCTGGTGATACACTCTATGTCCTTATCAAGGTCGTCAATAAAGACGTTAAACAGAAATGGTCCCAACACTGAGCCCTGAGGGACACCACTTGTGACCGGCCGCCAGCTGGATTTAACTCCATTGACCACCACTCTTTGGGACCGCCCATCCAGCCAGTGCTTGATCCAGCAGATCGTATGCTCATCCAGGCCATGAGCCGCCAGTTTTTCCATGAGAATTCTATGGGGGACATTGTCAAATGCTTTTCGAAAGTCTAGGTAGACAACGTCCACAGCCGTTCCCTTATCCAATAATCGGGTCATCTTGTCATAGAAGGAGATCAGGTTCGTCAGGCAGGACCTGCCTTTCCTAAACCCATGCTCTTCCCCAATACGACCCTCTGGCCAGCACAGCAGGCACAATCACTGCAAACACAATCATTCACTACAGAAGCAACCTCATCTACTCATCTACTCACCTACTTCAACCCAGCCTGCCCAAACGGGCTCAGCTGGAGCACCTTGTTCAGCACCACGTCCAGTCAGGTTTTCAGTATCTCCAAGGATGGAGTCTCCAACACTCCTCTCAAGAAATGGTTCCACCCTTTGACCACCCTCACACTGAAAAAGCCTTGCCTTCTCCTCCAAGGAAATGACAAGTCTTTTCAGCTTTCTCCGTTTATATTTGCCCTGGCCCTGGGCACCCCTGACAAGAGTCTCACTCCCTTCTCCTCATTCTCTCCTGACATACGTGCGGCTGGGGTAGAGTTGACTTTCTCACTAGCAGCTGGTAGAGGGACAGGTTTTGCATTTGGGAAGAGAATGCTGTTGACAGCCCACTACTCTTTCTGGTTGTTGCTAAGCACTCAAGGCCTTTTCCGATCCTCATACAACCACGCCAGCAAGTAGGCTGGGAGTGCCAAGAAAGTTGGGAGGCGACATGGCCGGGACCGCTGACCCCAACTCAACAAAGGGACAGTCCGTGCCATATGGCATCATGCTTGCTATAGAATGCTGGGGAAGATGAAAGAAGACGGGGACGTTCAGAATTACGGCATCTGTCTTCCCAAGAAACCATCATGTGCAATGGAGCCCTGCTTTCCTGGAGATGGCTGAACACCTGCCTGATGATGGCAAGTAGTGAAGGATTTCCTTCTTTGGCTTTGCATGCTTGCGCGGCTTTTGCTTTACTTATTAAATTGTCTTTATCTCAACCCAGGATGCTTCTCACTTTCAGTCTTCCCTTTCTCTTCTGCAACCTGACGTAGGGTCCTAATTGCTGGCTGGCATTGAGCCACAAAACCTCCCATCTCAGATTTAGAGCCATTGATGACATCTGCCCCGCGCGCCCTTGCTTCCTGGATAAAAAACCTCCCAGCTCTCTCACCTTCTTCTTAGACGAAGGATGCTCCAGTCCCTGCACCATCTGGGTGGCCCTTCACTCCACTCACACCACTATGCCTATGGCTTTCATAAACTCACAGAATCACTGAGGTGGGGAAAGACACTTAACATCGAGTCCAACCCTTAACCTGTCACTAACCAGTCCACCACTACACTCAGCCCCTAAGTGCCAAGAAGTCTCTTTTCTACAGACCTCCAGCGATGGTGACCCAACCACATCCCTGGCCAGCCTCTTCCAGTGATTGACAACCATTTCACTGAAGACATTTCTCCTAACATCCAACAGAAAGCTCACTTGGCACAACCTGAAGTCATTTCTTCTCCTCTCATCACCTCTTACTGGGAAAAGAGACCCACACTCACCTCACTACAACCTTCGTTCACGTTGTTGTAGAGAGCGGTGGCGTCTTCCCTCAGCTTGCCTTTTCTCCAGGCTAAACAGACACAGTGCCCTCAGATGCGCATCACAACACTTCTTCTCGAGACCCTTCACCAGGTTCCTTGCCCTCCTTTGCACACACTCTTCCCCCAGCATGGAGCCTTCCATGGCGTTATTGTCACCCAAATGCAGCATCCACCAATGAGACTTCTTGAACCTCATACCATTGGCCCTGGCCCATTGATACAGCCTGTCCACATCCCTCTCCAGAGCCATCCACCATCAGGCACATCAACACACCCACACTCCTTGGTGTCGTCAGAAACCTTACTGAGGGTGCACTCGATAACCTCCTCCACATCAGTCATAAAAATATTAAACTGAACTCACCCCACTATTCAGCCCTAGGGAACGCCACTTCTGAACCAGCCACCAACAGGATTTTACTCCATTCTCCACAACTCTTTGGGCCTGGCCATCCAGACAAATTTTTAGCCAGCAAAGTGTACGTCCATCAGAGCCATGAGCAGGCACTTTCTCCAGGAGAATGATGTGGGAAACAGTGTCAAAGCCTTTACTACAGTCAGGCTTAACAACATCCACAGCCTTGCCCTCAGCCACCCACTAAGCGGGTCTCCTTCTCAAAGGAGGACATCAGGTTAGTCAGGCAGGACCTGCCCTTCATAAGCCATGCTGACTGGGACTGATCACCTGGGTCTCCTCTACGTGACATGTGACGGCACTCAAAATTATCTGGACCATACATTTCTCCGATATCGAGGTCAGACTGACTGCGAGGAAATGGGGGACCAATCTACACAATGCACCCACAAAGAGACCACATGAGTGCCACACAATGACCTCACTCATGGCAACTTACCTCTCTCATGCTTTGGTCGGCTCTGCCGTTCACCCCTAATACTCACACTTAAAAGCTGCCGCCAGGGACAAGTGGACACATCATCAAGAGCAGAACATGAAATTGGAGAATTGCAGAAAAGAAAACACACCCCACCTTGTTAATGGTGAGGCTGTGGCATAGAAGAGCTGCTTCTGGAATAAGCCATCATGCGCAAAGCCTGTCCCGCCCCTCCACGACCAGCATAAAAGCCGGCCCAGCGCCTCTCTCCCTCACACACTTCTCCTCACGCCGCCTCCTCCAGCCTCAGCAAGGTGAGTCTCAACCCCATGACCCTCCTTCTCCTCACCCACCTGGCCCCTCTCCTCCACCACGCTCTGCCCACAGCCTCAACAGCCCTCACGCCTCCACTCTGCCACGCTCCCCACAGCACCACACCAGCCCTACACACTCCCTCGCCCTCCTCCAACACCACTCACTGCACCCCCATGCCCCTCACCTTTCTCAACACCCTCTCTTCCAGGCACCCTCCACACCACAACCATGGCCTGCAACAGCCTCTGCAGCCCCTGCGGACCCACCCCGCTGGCTAACAGCTGCAACGAGCCCTGCGTCAGGCAGTGCGAGGCCTCCCGCGTCGTCATCCAGCCTTCCACCGTGCAGGTCACCCTGCCAGGACCCATCCTCACCTCCTTCCCCCAGAGCACCGCCGTCGGATCCTCCGCATCCGCTGCTGTGGGCAACGAACTCAGCGCCCAGGGAGTGCCCGTCTCCTCCGGCGGCTTCGGCTTCGGCTACGGCCTCGGCTACGGCTTGGGAGGCCTGGGCTGCTTCAGCGGCAGAAGAGGATGCTACCCCTGCTAAGGGCCATCACCACCACCCCTGACACCAACTGTGACACCATGGAATCAACGGCATGGATGGAAGTCACACTTCTGGGTCCTTCCTAGCACACAGACCTGCTGTCCACAGATCCTCCTCTCAAGGCACCTAACAAGCAAGCAGCGAAGGGGCCAGCGCCGGCTGCCTGGAAACACCGCCCATGTACCTCCTCCTCTTCTCCCACCTCCTTCTTTAGATCTCCCCTTCTGCTACGTCCACTATTCTCTGCTGCAAACATGTTCGCACAAGCCAAAGACCACCACGGACATCCACTGTGTTCCATCCACTGCGGACCAAGAAGACCTCGCTTCTCTGCCAAGATCTCTCTCGTGAAAGGGACTATGGCTGATGGTTGCCCTAATAACACCTCAGACCATCTCCCTTCCCCTCAGCACCTCTGCCTTTGTACTATTTTGCCTCAATAAAGGTCTCCTGCATCTCAGCCTCACACGACTCCACTTCCTTTCTTCTCACAAGGCTCTGCACACCTCACCCAACGCAAAGCCACGGCTACAGAGACCATCGGGGTGGGTGGAAAAGGGCTACAAGACCTCTCGTAGGAACTATGGCCCCAGCAACAACAACAGCACAGGGAAGCACAGGGGAGCTTCCACAACCTGACACAAGCCCTTCATTTGACCAAGCAAAGGCCTGCACATACAAAGGCACTTCAAACCAACCTTCTGACACAAGCTCCCCATGGCAGCACACACTTCACCAACTCTCTTAGAATCATAGAATCATTTAGGTTGGTAAAGACCCTTGGGATCATCGAGTCCAACCATCATCTCCACTCTACAAAGTTCTCCCTTACATCATATCCCCGAACACCACATCTAAATGAGTCTTAAACACATTCAGGGATGGTGACTCCACCACCTCCATGGGCAGCCTATTCCAGTGTCTAACCAGCACCAACCCCTCTACAATGTCCTTTCAAGTAGTTGTAGAGAGCGATGAGGTCTCCCCTCAGCCTCCTCTTCCTCAAACTAAACAGTCCCAGCTCCTTCAATCCCTCCTCATCAGATTTATTCTCCAGGCCCTTCACCACCTTCCTTGCCTTCCTCTGCACTCGCTCCAGCACCTCGAGATCTCTCTCATATTGAGGCGCCCAGAACTGGACACAATACTCAAGGTGTGGCTTCACCAGTGCTGAGTACAGGGGGACAATCGCCTCCCTGCTTCTGCTGGTCACACTATTTCTAATACAAGCCACGATGGCATTGGCTTTCTCGGCCACCTGGGCACGCTGCTGGCTCATGTTCAATTAGAACCCCCACGTCCTTTTCTGCCAGGCAGCTCTCCAGCCACACTTCCCCAAGCCTGTAGCTATGCATGGGGTTGTTGTGGCCCAAGTGCAGGACCAGGCACTTGGCCTTGTTGAACCTCATACCGTTAGCATTGGCCCATCGGTCCAATCTATCCAAGTCTCTCTGTAGAGCCTCCCTATCCTCATGCAGATCAACACTACCGCTTAGCTTCGCGTCATCTGCAAACTTGCTGGTGATACACTCTATGTCCTTATCAAGGTCGTCAATAAAGACGTTAAACAGAAATGGTCCCAACACTGAGCCCTGAGGGACACCACTTGTGACCGGCCGCCAGCTGGATTTAACTCCATTGACCACCACTCTTTGGGACCGCCCATCCAGCCAGTGCTTGATCCAGCAGATCGTATGCTCATCCAGGCCGTGAGCCGCCAGTTTTTCCATGAGAATTCTATGGGGGACATTGTCAAATGCTTTTCGAAAGTCTAGGTAGACAACGTCCACAGCCGTTCCCTTATCCAATAATCGGGTCATCTTGTCATAGAAGGAGATCAGGTTCGTCAGGCAGGACCTGCCTTTCCTAAACCCATGCTCTTCCCCAATACGACCCTCTGGCCAGCACAGCAGGCACAATCACTGCAAACACAATCATTCACTACAGAAGCAACCTCATCTACTCATCTACTCACCTACTTCAACCCAGCCTGCCCAAACGGGCTCAGCTGGAGCACCTTGTTCAGCACCACGTCCAGTCAGGTTTTCAGTATCTCCAAGGATGGAGTCTCCAACACTCCTCTCAAGAAATGGTTCCACCCTTTGACCACCCTCACACTGAAAAAGCCTTGCCTTCTCCTCCAAGGAAATGACAAGTCTTTTCAGCTTTCTCCGTTTATATTTGCCCTGGCCCTGGGCACCCCTGACAAGAGTCTCACTCCCTTCTCCTCATTCTCTCCTGACATACGTGCGGCTGGGGTAGAGTTGACTTTCTCACTAGCAGCTGGTAGAGGGACAGGTTTTGCATTTGGGAAGAGAATGCTGTTGACAGCCCACTACTCTTTCTGGTTGTTGCTAAGCACTCAAGGCCTTTTCCGATCCTCATACAACCACGCCAGCAAGTAGGCTGGGAGTGCCAAGAAAGTTGGGAGGCGACATGGCCGGGACCGCTGACCCCAACTCAACAAAGGGACAGTCCGTGCCATATGGCATCATGCTTGCTATAGAATGCTGGGGAAGATGAAAGAAGACGGGGACGTTCAGAATTACGGCATCTGTCTTCCCAAGAAACCATCATGTGCAATGGAGCCCTGCTTTCCTGGAGATGGCTGAACACCTGCCTGATGATGGCAAGTAGTGAAGGATTTCCTTCTTTGGCTTTGCATGCTTGCGCGGCTTTTGCTTTACTTATTAAATTGTCTTTATCTCAACCCAGGATGCTTCTCACTTTCAGTCTTCCCTTTCTCTTCTGCAACCTGACGTAGGGTCCTAATTGCTGGCTGGCATTGAGCCACAAAACCTCCCATCTCAGATTTAGAGCCATTGATGACATCTGCCCCGCGCGCCCTTGCTTCCTGGATAAAAAACCTCCCAGCTCTCTCACCTTCTTCTTAGACGAAGGATGCTCCAGTCCCTGCACCATCTGGGTGGCCCTTCACTCCACTCACACCACTATGCCTATGGCTTTCATAAACTCACAGAATCACTGAGGTGGGGAAAGACACTTAACATCGAGTCCAACCCTTAACCTGTCACTAACCAGTCCACCACTACACTCAGCCCCTAAGTGCCAAGAAGTCTCTTTTCTACAGACCTCCAGCGATGGTGACCCAACCACATCCCTGGCCAGCCTCTTCCAGTGATTGACAACCATTTCACTGAAGACATTTCTCCTAACATCCAACAGAAAGCTCACTTGGCACAACCTGAAGTCATTTCTTCTCCTCTCATCACCTCTTACTGGGAAAAGAGACCCACACTCACCTCACTACAACCTTCGTTCACGTTGTTGTAGAGAGCGGTGGCGTCTTCCCTCAGCTTGCCTTTTCTCCAGGCTAAACAGACACAGTGCCCTCAGATGCGCATCACAACACTTCTTCTCGAGACCCTTCACCAGGTTCCTTGCCCTCCTTTGCACACACTCTTCCCCCAGCATGGAGCCTTCCATGGCGTTATTGTCACCCAAATGCAGCATCCACCAATGAGACTTCTTGAACCTCATACCATTGGCCCTGGCCCATTGATACAGCCTGTCCACATCCCTCTCCAGAGCCATCCACCATCAGGCACATCAACACACCCACACTCCTTGGTGTCGTCAGAAACCTTACTGAGGGTGCACTCGATAACCTCCTCCACATCAGTCATAAAAATATTAAACTGAACTCACCCCACTATTCAGCCCTAGGGAACGCCACTTCTGAACCAGCCACCAACAGGATTTTACTCCATTCTCCACAACTCTTTGGGCCTGGCCATCCAGACAAATTTTTAGCCAGCAAAGTGTACGTCCATCAGAGCCATGAGCAGGCACTTTCTCCAGGAGAATGATGTGGGAAACAGTGTCAAAGCCTTTACTACAGTCAGGCTTAACAACATCCACAGCCTTGCCCTCAGCCACCCACTAAGCGGGTCTCCTTCTCAAAGGAGGACATCAGGTTAGTCAGGCAGGACCTGCCCTTCATAAGCCATGCTGACTGGGACTGATCACCTGGGTCTCCTCTACGTGACATGTGACGGCACTCAAAATTATCTGGACCATACATTTCTCCGATATCGAGGTCAGACTGACTGCGAGGAAATGGGGGACCAATCTACACAATGCACCCACAAAGAGACCACATGAGTGCCACACAATGACCTCACTCATGGCAACTTACCTCTCTCATGCTTTGGTCGGCTCTGCCGTTCACCCCTAATACTCACACTTAAAAGCTGCCGCCAGGGACAAGTGGACACATCATCAAGAGCAGAACATGAAATTGGAGAATTGCAGAAAAGAAAACACACCCCACCTTGTTAATGGTGAGGCTGTGGCATAGAAGAGCTGCTTCTGGAATAAGCCATCATGCGCAAAGCCTGTCCCGCCCCTCCACGACCAGCATAAAAGCCGGCCCAGCGCCTCTCTCCCTCACACACTTCTCCTCACGCCGCCTCCTCCAGCCTCAGCAAGGTGAGTCTCAACCCCATGACCCTCCTTCTCCTCACCCACCTGGCCCCTCTCCTCCACCACGCTCTGCCCACAGCCTCAACAGCCCTCACGCCTCCACTCTGCCACGCTCCCCACAGCACCACACCAGCCCTACACACTCCCTCGCCCTCCTCCAACACCACTCACTGCACCCCCATGCCCCTCACCTTTCTCAACACCCTCTCTTCCAGGCACCCTCCACACCACAACCATGGCCTGCAACAGCCTCTGCAGCCCCTGCGGACCCACCCCGCTGGCTAACAGCTGCAACGAGCCCTGCGTCAGGCAGTGCGAGGCCTCCCGCGTCGTCATCCAGCCTTCCACCGTGCAGGTCACCCTGCCAGGACCCATCCTCACCTCCTTCCCCCAGAGCACCGCCGTCGGATCCTCCGCATCCGCTGCTGTGGGCAACGAACTCAGCGCCCAGGGAGTGCCCGTCTCCTCCGGCGGCTTCGGCTTCGGCTACGGCCTCGGCTACGGCTTGGGAGGCCTGGGCTGCTTCAGCGGCAGAAGAGGATGCTACCCCTGCTAAGGGCCATCACCACCACCCCTGACACCAACTGTGACACCATGGAATCAACGGCATGGATGGAAGTCACACTTCTGGGTCCTTCCTAGCACACAGACCTGCTGTCCACAGATCCTCCTCTCAAGGCACCTAACAAGCAAGCAGCGAAGGGGCCAGCGCCGGCTGCCTGGAAACACCGCCCATGTACCTCCTCCTCTTCTCCCACCTCCTTCTTTAGATCTCCCCTTCTGCTACGTCCACTATTCTCTGCTGCAAACATGTTCGCACAAGCCAAAGACCACCACGGACATCCACTGTGTTCCATCCACTGCGGACCAAGAAGACCTCGCTTCTCTGCCAAGATCTCTCTCGTGAAAGGGACTATGGCTGATGGTTGCCCTAATAACACCTCAGACCATCTCCCTTCCCCTCAGCACCTCTGCCTTTGTACTATTTTGCCTCAATAAAGGTCTCCTGCATCTCAGCCTCACACGACTCCACTTCCTTTCTTCTCACAAGGCTCTGCACACCTCACCCAACGCAAAGCCACGGCTACAGAGACCATCGGGGTGGGTGGAAAAGGGCTACAAGACCTCTCGTAGGAACTATGGCCCCAGCAACAACAACAGCACAGGGAAGCACAGGGGAGCTTCCACAACCTGACACAAGCCCTTCATTTGACCAAGCAAAGGCCTGCACATACAAAGGCACTTCAAACCAACCTTCTGACACAAGCTCCCCATGGCAGCACACACTTCACCAACTCTCTTAGAATCATAGAATCATTTAGGTTGGTAAAGACCCTTGGGATCATCGAGTCCAACCATCATCTCCACTCTACAAAGTTCTCCCTTACATCATATCCCCGAACACCACATCTAAATGAGTCTTAAACACATTCAGGGATGGTGACTCCACCACCTCCATGGGCAGCCTATTCCAGTGTCTAACCAGCACCAACCCCTCTACAATGTCCTTTCAAGTAGTTGTAGAGAGCGATGAGGTCTCCCCTCAGCCTCCTCTTCCTCAAACTAAACAGTCCCAGCTCCTTCAATCCCTCCTCATCAGATTTATTCTCCAGGCCCTTCACCACCTTCCTTGCCTTCCTCTGCACTCGCTCCAGCACCTCGAGATCTCTCTCATATTGAGGCGCCCAGAACTGGACACAATACTCAAGGTGTGGCTTCACCAGTGCTGAGTACAGGGGGACAATCGCCTCCCTGCTTCTGCTGGTCACACTATTTCTAATACAAGCCACGATGGCATTGGCTTTCTCGGCCACCTGGGCACGCTGCTGGCTCATGTTCAATTAGAACCCCCACGTCCTTTTCTGCCAGGCAGCTCTCCAGCCACACTTCCCCAAGTCTGTAGCTATGCATGGGGTTGTTGTGGCCCAAGTGCAGGACCAGGCACTTGGCCTTGTTGAACCTCATACCGTTAGCATTGGCCCATCGGTCCAATCTATCCAAGTCTCTCTGTAGAGCCTCCCTATCCTCATGCAGATCAACACTACCGCTTAGCTTCGCGTCATCTGCAAACTTGCTGGTGATACACTCTATGTCCTTATCAAGGTCGTCAATAAAGACGTTAAACAGAAATGGTCCCAACACTGAGCCCTGAGGGACACCACTTGTGACCGGCCGCCAGCTGGATTTAACTCCATTGACCACCACTCTTTGGGACCGCCCATCCAGCCAGTGCTTGATCCAGCAGATCGTATGCTCATCCAGGCCATGAGCCGCCAGTTTTTCCATGAGAATTCTATGGGGGACATTGTCAAATGCTTTTCGAAAGTCTAGGTAGACAACGTCCACAGCCGTTCCCTTATCCAATAATCGGGTCATCTTGTCATAGAAGGAGATCAGGTTCGTCAGGCAGGACCTGCCTTTCCTAAACCCATGCTCTTCCCCAATACGACCCTCTGGCCAGCACAGCAGGCACAATCACTGCAAACACAATCATTCACTACAGAAGCAACCTCATCTACTCATCTACTCACCTACTTCAACCCAGCCTGCCCAAACGGGCTCAGCTGGAGCACCTTGTTCAGCACCGTGTCCAGTCAGGTTTTCAGTATCTCCAAGGATGGAGTCTCCAACACTCCTCTCAAGAAATGGTTCCACCCTTTGACCACCCTCACACTGAAAAAGCCTTGCCTTCTCGTCCAAGGAAATGACAAGTCTTTTCAGCTTTCTCCGTTTATATTTGCCCTGGCCCTGGGCACCCCTGACAAGAGTCTCACTCCCTTCTCCTCATTCTCTCCTGACATACGTGCGGCTGGGGTAGAGTTGACTTTCTCACTAGCAGCTGGTAGAGGGACCGGTTTTGCATTTGGGAAGAGAATGCTGTTGACAGCCCACTACTCTTTCTGGTTGTTGCTAAGCACTCAAGGCCTTTTCCAATCCTCATACAACCACGCCAGCAAGTAGGCTGGGAGTGCCAAGAAAGTTGGGAGGCGACATGGCCATGACCGCTGACCCCAACTCAACAAAGGGACAGTCCGTGCCATATGGCATCATGCTTGCTATAGAATGCTGGGGAAGATGAAAGAAGACGGGGACGTTCAGAATTACGGCATCTGTCTTCCCAAGAAACCATCATGTGCGATGGAGCCCTGCTTTCCTGGAGATGGCTGAACACCTGCCTGATGATGGCAAGTAGTGAAGGATTTCCTTCTTTGGCTTTGCATGCTTGCGCGGCTTTTGCTTTACTTATTAAATTGTCTTTATCTCAACCCAGGATGCTTCTCACTTTCAGTCTTCCCTTTCTCTTCTGCAACCTGACGTAGGGTCCTAATTGCTGGCTGGCATTGAGACACAAAACCTCCCATCTCAGATTTAGAGCCATTGATGACATCTGCCCCGCGCGCCCTTGCTTCCTGGATGAAAAACCTCCCAGCTCTCTCACCTTCTTCTTAGACGAAGGATGCTCCAGTCCCTGCACCATCTGGGTGGCCCTTCACTCCACTCACACCATATGCCTATGGCTTTCATAAACTCACAGAATCACTGAGGTGGGGAAAGACACTTAACATTGAGTCCAACCCTTAACCTGTCACTAACCAGTCCACCACTACACTCAGCCCCTAAGTGCCAAGAAGTCTCTTTTCTACAGACCTCCAGCGATGGTGACCCAACCACATCCCTGGCCAGCCTCTTCCAGTGATTGACAACCATTTCACTGAAGACATTTCTCCTAACATCCAACAGAAAGCTCACTTGGCGCAACCTGAAGTCATTTCTTCTCCTCTCATCACCTCTTACTGGGAAAAGAGACCCACACTCACCTCACTACAACCTTCGTTCACGTTGTTGTAGAGAGCGGTGGCGTCTTCCCTCAGCTTGCCTTTTCTCCAGGCTAAACAGACGCAGTGCCCTCAGATGCGCATCACAACACTTCTTCTCGAGACCCTTCACCAGGTTCCTTGCCCTCCTTTGCACACACTCTTCCCCCAGCATGGAGCCTTCCATGGCGTTATTGTCACCCAAATGCAGCATCCACCAATGAGACTTCTTGAACCTCATACCATTGGCCCTGGCCCATTGATACAGCCTGTCCACATCCCTCTCCAGAGCCATCCACCATCAGGCACATCAACGCACCCACACTCCTTGGTGTCGTCAGAAACCTTACTGAGGGTGCACTCGATAACCTCCTCCACATCAGTCATAAAAATATTAAACTGAACTCACCCCAGTATTCAGCCCTAGGGAACGCCACTTCTGAACCAGCCACCAACAGGATTTTACTCCATTCTCCACAACTCTTTGGGCCTGGCCATCCAAACAAATTTTTAGCCAGCAAAGTGTACGTCCATCAGAGCCATGAGCAGGCACTTTCTCCAGGAGAATGATGTGGGAAACAGTGTCAAAGCCTTTACTACAGTCAGGCTTAACAACATCCACAGCCTTGCCCTCAGCCACCCACTAAGCGGGTCTCCTTCTCAAAGGAGGACATCAGGTTAGTCAGGCAGGACCTGCCCTTCATAAGCCATGCTGACTGGGACTGATCACCTGGGTCTCCTCTACGTGACATGTGACGGCACTCAAAATTATCTGGACCATACATTTCTCCGATATCGAGGTCAGACTGACTGCGAGGAAATGGGGGAACCAATCTACACAATGCACCCACAAAGAGACCACATGAGTGCCACACAATGACCTCACTCATGGCAACTTACCTCTCTCATGCTTTGGTCGGCTCTGCCGTTCACCCCTAATACTCACACTTAAAAGCTGCCGCCAGGGACAAGTGGACACATCATCAAGAGCAGAACATGAAATTGGAGAATTGCAGAAAAGAAAACACACCCCACCTTGTTAATGGTGAGGCTGTGGCATAGAAGAGCTGCTTCTGGAATAAGCCATCATGCGCAAAGCCTGTCCCGCCCCTCCACGACCAGCATAAAAGCCGGCCCAGCGCCTCTCTCCCTCACACACTTCTCCTCACGCCGCCTCCTCCAGCCTCAGCAAGGTGAGTCTCAACCCCATGACCCTCCTTCTCCTCACCCACCTGGCCCCTCTCCTCCACCACGCTCTGCCCACAGCCTCAACAGCCCTCACGCCTCCACTCTGCCACGCTCCCCACAGCACCACACCAGCCCTACACGCTCCCTCGCCCTCCTCCAACACCACTCACTGCACCCCCACCACCCTCACCTTTCTCAACACCCTCTCTTCCAGGCACCCTCCACACCACAACCATGGCCTGCAACAACCTCTGCAGCCCCTGCGGACCCACCCCGCTGGCTAACAGCTGCAACGAGCCCTGCGTCAGGCAGTGCGAGGCCTCCCGCGTCGTCATCCAGCCTTCCACCGTGCAGGTCACCCTGCCAGGACCCATCCTCACCTCCTTCCCCCAGAGCACCGCCGTCGGATCCTCCGCATCCGCTGCTGTGGGCAACGAACTCAGCGCCCAGGGAGTGCCCGTCTCCTCCGGCGGCTTCGGCTTCGGCTACGGCCTCGGCTACGGCTTGGGAGGCCTGGGCTGCTTCAGCGGCAGAAGAGGATGCTACCCCTGCTAAGGGCCATCACCACCACCCCTGACACCAACTGTGACACCATGGAATCAACGGCATGGATGGAAGTCACACTTCTGGGTCCTTCCTAGCACACAGACCTGCTGTCCACAGATCCTCCTCTCAAGGCACCTAACAAGCAAGCAGCGAAGGGGCCAGCGCCGGCTGCCTGGAAACACCACCCATGTACCTCCTCCTCTTTTCCCACCTCCTTCTTTAGATCTCCCCTTCTGCTACGTCCACTATTCTCTGCTGCAAACATATTCGCACAAGCCAAAGACCACCACGGACATCCACTGTGTTCCATCCACTGCGGACCAAGAAGACCTCGCTTCTCTGCCAAGATCTCTCTCGTGAAAGGGACTATGGCTGATGGTTGCCCTAATAACACCTCAGACCATCTCCCTTCCCCTCAGCACCTCTGCCTTT